>NC_058374.1:98632500-98973333 GCF_018350175.1 Felis catus
ACTGACTCTTGGTGTTGGCTCAGGTCGTGATCTAAGGGTTTGTGGGATCAAGCCCCAGTGTAGGCTCCGTGTTGACAGCACAAGCCTGCTTCAGATTCTCTCTCCCCCTCTCTCTGGCTCTCCTCTGCTCACATGTGTGCATGCTCTCTCTCTCAAAACATAAAAAAATAAAAATAAAAACTAACTAGCTAAATAAATAACTAAATAAACTTTAAAAAATAAATGTCATATAATTTAGTTCCTTTTTTAAATTTGAAACAGAGGGGGGGGGGGAGGAGCAGAGAGAGAGAGAGACTCCCTAAGCGGGCTCCATGCTCAAGCAGGGCTCGATGCCAGGACCCTGGGATCATGACCTGAGCTGAAATACAGAGTAGGACTCAACTGACTGAGCCACCCAAGCCCCTAGTTCTTTTTTTTAAACACACTATTTTGACTAAAACTTTTGAGCCGTTACTATGTGATTAACGCTGTTAAAACACTTATACATTGTTTCAGAAAACTTGGCAAAAATTAATGAGCTGTGTAAAGCCTAAACCTTAGAGCCAAGCTTCTTGGACTAAAATCTTCCTTGGCAGCTGTGTTGCCCGGACAAGCTACTTAACCTCTCTGAACCTATATTCCTCATCTGAGAATAGGAACATAAAAGCACCTTTCTCACAGGAGGTTTTGAGGATTATTTGAGATAGTATTAATTAATGCTTAGAACTATGTCTGGCACATAAGTTGTCTGTACATATTAACTACTACTTTGATTACTCTGTTGTGACATTGGTTATGTCTGCTTGTTGGTTGGTTTCCTGCTTCACTGGAGACACCCTGATGCCAGCACATCGTTTTAAGTCTCTTGTCATCATCTTTGTGCAAACTGGAACCATCAGTTAAATTTTTACGAATCAGTCTATTTGTAAAACTAGATTTATGGAAAAGTTAAGATTTACAAAATTACCAAAAAAAGTTAGTGACTTACAAAAGTCGCTACCAGGCAAACAAAGTATTATTCATCAATAAGAAATTCCATATATGGCCACAGGTAATAAACTTTTCTGTAGTGGCTCAGTCATTTAGATATTAAACCTTTTAAAAATAGTGGATATTTAATTGACTTTTCAAGGCTTTTTTTTTGCAAGAAATAAAATACTTCCAAAATTATAACTGCTAATATTCTAGAGATTTAGGTTCCCTCAGGGTCCACACCAAATTATTATTGATATGTGGGGTAACATTAATTTGCCATATTGCCATGTATAAGTGGTGGTCCCTTTTGATTGAGAAATCTGATCTAATGTAATTTAAAATAATGAATTACAAAAATAAATATTTTCCTATTGATTAACTATTTAGAATTATTTCTCTTAAAAAAGTGATAATATCTTTAATGGGTATTCTTTATACTGTTTTCTGAAACTCTTAAACATAAAACAAATGATAAATCTTGTCACCTCTTAATTTTCGGCAGACCACAAGTACATTGCGTAGATTAAAGGGACACAAGCTAATTGCAAGCAATATTTTAATATGATTACTACATTAATACATTTATTTATAATAAAGTAGAAAATATTAATGTTGAACATTGCAGAAAATCATTGACCATTCCTTCTCTTTTTTATATTTCTTTTTCCTTAAAAACCTGTGTCTTTTTTTTCTTTCTTTCTTTTTAATGAAAGCCTTTGAACTGGAATCATCTATAGGGTGCACTGAATTGCTGTTACATAGCTCAGCAGGGACCTTTAACATCTTCTGTAGGGCACCTACTATGAAATCAATTTGTTCCACTGAACAAAATGACCCATTTGTTGCTTTGCTCTACATTGCCTTATTTTGACTTCTTGCATTATTATTTTTATTCAGATGGTAAGTCACAGTACATTGTGATGGCACATCACTAACTGTCAGTGAAAGATCATACATATCCCCGTCATCAATAATGGAAACTTCTTAATGTCATCATAAAATAAATAAGATACCATGGTTCCTTTTTTTCCACACCAAACTTTAATTCTCAAGCTGTATCTTTATAAACTTTATTGGGACATAAAAGTCACATATCAATTCTTTATTCAAATTTAGAAGGAATGGCCAATAGTTTTCAACAAATGTCTATGCCTTATATTTGGGTTAGGAAATTTTCAATAAAATACAGTCATAGTTAGAATAGTGCCATAAATCCTTATGTATCCATCACCCAGTTCAACAATGCATTTTCTCTATAACTTGCTCACTTCTTGCCCTGAGTAATTGCAACAGATTATTCAGGAAAATATTTCAGATATTATAACATTTCATGTGTAATTATCTGATGTATATATCTAAAATAAGTACATCCCTTTATAAGCAACCACAATTTTCTATCACACTCTCACTGCAAAATTAGAAGTAATTCATTGGTTAATATCAAATATCCAGCCATTGTTCACAGTTCTTAACTTATCACAGTTCAACCAAAATATAAACGAACCAAAGTATGAAATATTCAATCACACGAAAAAGTTCATGTCTGCCTCTTTAAAATCAATCCTTGGGGCGCCTGGGTGGCTCAGTCGGTTAAGCGTCCGACTTCAGCTGAGGTCATGATCTACGCGGTCTGTGAGTCTGAGCCCCGCATCGGGCTCTGTGCTGACTGCTCAGAGCCTGGAGCCTGTTTCGGATTCTGTGTCTCCCTCTCTCTGTGACCCTCTCCCATTCATGCTCTGTCTCTGTCTGTCTCAAAAATAAATAAACGTTAAAAAAAAATTTTAAATCAATCCTTTACTACACAACTTTTGGGAAGAATTGATCAGTTTTAAGTTCCTACTCTTCACCTTTTTCTAAAACATTACATAAATGAAATAACAATATGTGGCTTTTTTTAAATTTATAGCATAGTAAAAATCACTTGACTATATACATTGGGTCTATTTCTGCACCCCTTTATTCTGTTCCATTGGTTTATTTGTCTGCCTTTACACCAATTCTACATTTGTTGGTTACTGGATGTAAGAAGTATTGAAATCAAGTAAGGTAAGTTTTTTAAGTTCTTGCTTCTGAAAATTTTTTTAACAGTGGGGAGAGTACATTTGATCCTTTTTATTTCCATGTTATTTTTAGAATTAGCTTTTACAAACAAACAAACAAAACACCTACTTGGATTTTGATTGGGATTGCACTGAATCTACCCATCAATTGGGAGAGAACACCTTAACAATATTTTGGTCTTCCAATTCAATTCATGACATAGTTTGTCTTTCCATTTATTTGGGCTTCTTTTATTTCTGTCATCAAGGTTTTGTAGTAGTCAGAATATAAATCTAATATAATTATATACCTAGATATTTCATATTATATGTTGCTATTATAAATGGTACTTTAAATTTTTTAAACTTCCAGTTGATATTTGCTGGCATTAAAAATACAAATGATTTTTAAAAATTGACTTTGTATATTGTGATGTTGCCAACATACTTAACAGTTTTAGTAGCTCTTTTTTAGATTCGTTAGTATTTCTTAAGTAAATAATCATGTCATGAGTAAATAGGGAAAATTGTATTATCTCCTTTTCAACTTCCATGCATTTTATTTATTTCTTGTCTTACTGGATGGACTGGTACTTAAGATTGCTCCCAGTTATAGGGAAAAATCATTCTTTTACCATCAGCAGCAGTATGCTGCTAACTGTAGGGTTCTCAGAGATGCCTTTATTAGATTGAGGGCGTTCCCTAATATTCCTTTTTTTTTTTTTTGCTGAGAGTCCTTACCATGAAGAGATGTGGAAAATTATCAAATGCTTTTCCTGCATCCATTGAGATGATCCTAATTGTTTTTCTTCTTTAGCTTATTGATACAGTGAGTTACATTGTTTAACATATGTTTCACCAATCTTGCACTCTTTGGATAGATTCCTGGGCCATAATATATTCTTTTTTGATAGATTGTTGATTTGATATACTAATGTTTCATTGTGGATTATTGCATATATGTTCATGAAGGATATCTATCCTTACTTTATTTTTTTCCCTTGTAATATCTTTGTCTGACTTGGTATCAATGTAATGTGACATCATAAAATGTATGAAAAGTAGTCTCTATTTTTCAATTTTTGGTCAAGTTTTTTCAATGCATATTATTTCTTCTTTAAATGTTTGAAAGAATTTTCTAGTGATGTCAATTGTGTCTGCAATTTTCTTTGCAAGGTTTTTAGAAGTTCAATTAATTTAATAGATAGAGAACTATTCAGATTATTCATTTCTTCTTAAATGTTTTTGGAAGTTTGTGCACTACAAAAAATTATATATTGTGTGGCACCTAAGTGGCTCAGTCAGTTGAGCCTCTGACTTTAGCTCAGGTCATGATCTTGCAGTCCATGAGTTCAAGCCCCATATTGGGTTCTGTGCTGACAGCTCAGAGCTGGGAGCCTGCTTCAGATTTGGTGTTTCCCTCTCTCTCTGCCCCTTCCCCCTCATGCTCTGTGTCTCAAAAATGAATAAACATTCTAAAATTTTTTTTAATTATTTATTTTACGCCTCCTTGTAATGTCCGTTGGAGGTAAAAGTTTAATTTTATAATAAACTTTTGACCTGCGGCCAAAGTGGTTTTTCCATTTTCCATTTTCAGGAGTAATGTCAAGCCCGCCAAATGAAATTATTTTTCAGATGTTGAAAGTTTTAATTTCTAGAAGTTCTATTTGATTATTTTTTATATCCACGTTTTTGTCTCATATGTTTATATTGTAAATTAATGTGCATTTTTAATAATAGCTGTTTGAAGATCTTCTCTGCTAATGACATCCCTCTGTGACTTCTGAGGTTATTCCATATTACTGAGTTTTCAACTGATTATGTGTAACATGTTGCTGCTGCTTTAGAAGTTTAGTAACTTTCCATTGGATGTTACACATTATGTATTACATTTTTGAATGTTTTGATTTGTTATCTACTTTTAAAGAGTGTTGAAGTTTATTTTGAGTAAGCCATTTAATCCTTGAAATTCAAACAATAGCTTGTTTTTAAGTTTCACTGTGGTGGTCTACAGTGGTCTTTAGTTTGGAAGTTCTACTGCGACATTACCTTTCCAGTCTTTCTACTGAATGTCAGGTATTCAGCACAGTACTTCATTCTGGCTGGTAGAAACTCAAACATTTCTTAGACTGATGAGACCTCTTGGAATTGTTCAACTTACAAGTTTCTCTGCAGTTTTTTGTTGCTTAACCAACCTTGCAGAGTCTCATCCTATACCTGTGTAGAGTGGTCTTAAGCTGAAAATCTATGGTACCGCTATGTATATTTCTGAGGTTATTTCCCTGTATGGATCCCTTTTCCTAAATACCCAGCCCTGAAATTTATCTGCCTCAGCTTAAATATCTTCACCTGACTCTTCATCTCTGTTCTCAACAGCAAGTCACCTGGTTTCTCCATCTGCCCCATGTTGTGGTTATTGTAATTCTGTGTCTAACTAGAAGGCTGAGGTAAATGTGCTTAGTACATTGATGTCATTTTTCCACTGAGGTTACACCTACCTTGTCAGAAAAAATTTTGTCAAAGAAAGTAAAGTATGGCTTTTAAATGATAAAGTATGTTTGAGTTCATGACCAAGACTACTTTCTTTTTCTTTCTTCCTTTTTTTTTTTTTTGCTTCTCATTTCATCTTAAGCTTCTTATGTGACTTAACACACATTTACATATATCACAACTGAAACTATACAAACAAAAATACGTGTTAATAGACATTGTCAAGGTATTTTATTTAATGCTTTTGCCATAATTCTTTTTAATAAAAGCCTCTGATATTTTAGCTTATTGTTATCTTTCCTTATTGCATTTATTTAATAAGAATTTCTTTTTTTTTAATTTTTGTAACGTTCATTTATTTTTGAGAGACAGAGAGACACAGAGCACCAGGAGGGGAGGGGCAGAGAGAGAGGGAGACACAGAATCAGAAGCAGGCTCCAGGCTCTGAGCTGTCAGCACAGAGCCCGATGCGGGGCTTGAACCCACGAACCACAAGGTAATGACCTGAGCTGAAGTCGGCTTAACCAACTGAGCCACTCAGGCGCCCTAAGAATTTGTTTTCCTTATTAGCGTAACTTCTGGATGCCCAAAAACTATATGCTAGGTCCTATTAAAGACAGAAAGAGAAACATCAGGAATAGCAGAAATCATTTATTCCCCAGATTCACCATAGTTTCATTAAGAATTTAACTCTATTTCCTACCCTTTTTAACCAAATGGAACATTTGCGGGAGGAGGGAGGAGGGAGGAGAGTGACAGAGCACACTCATGCAAACATTATTTATAATACAGGAGAAAATTCAGTAAGTGGAGTTATACAAATAGTCTCTCTGTGAGGGCAGAGAAGGTATAGTCAATTCAAATGGGGAGATACGATAAGACTTCATGGTGATGAACATGGAATATCAAGTCTTAGAAGAAAAAAGTTTTTGAAAAACAGGTAATATCACATGAGAGGCTAGACAACACTGTGTCTTTAAAATGCATATTTCAACAACCCTACTACCCTGGCGTGAACTTATATGACAAAATCACCCTTGAAAAAAACAGTTTAAGGTCCAGCATGGAAATAGCAAAAAATAACACAAAACAATTAAGGAGGATAAATGCTAGACTATGGTATAACATTTTTTTGAAAACAAGCTAAAAACCATAGCCCCAATTCTAGTTTTGTAAAACCAAATGAAGGATACCACAGATAAAATGAAAATGAGTATTCAGGAAAAGAATTATAATCCTTTTCTATTCACTTTATTTTTTTTTATGTTTATTTATTTTGAGAGACACAGAACGAATGGAGGAGAGGAAGAGAGAGGGGAAGAGAGAGAATCCCAAGCAGGCTTTGTTCTGCCAGGATGGAGTCCAAAGCGGGGCTCGAACTCATGAACTGTGAGATCATGACCTAAGCCGAAACCAAGAGAGGGACACTTAACCAACTGAGCCACCCAGGCGCCCCATCTATTCATTTTAAATAATCAGCACACAATGTATAAGAACAGAGGTAAGATCAATAGCAAGTAAAGGTGGAGACCACATAAGTCTTCTTTGCAGGAGCCTAGAAACTTTAGTGGAGTCAAATGTTATAATTTTTTTTTTTTTAGAAAACAAGCGTATTGCATTGATTAAAAACATTCTAACAGGAATTATTGAATATATATGCTACAAAAAAACCTGTGAATATACAGAGGTAGGTTAATTTAAATAATAAATAAAGAACAAGTTTTACCAATTCGGAAACTGAAGTAAGTGCTTTTTGCCAGAATGACATCATTAATTTAAGATACCTCAAAAATAGAAAGAAGATGAAAAGATAGTGGTCAGTTAGTTCAAAAGGAAGCAAAACGCTAATTAATCCCTTGACAATCATTAAAAAAATAAAATCAGGCTAAGTTTGGATTATTTATGTAGTTAGAATCTTAAAAAATCCAAATAAAAAGAGAAATCTTGACAGTTTCCCACACCCCCCCACACACACACCCTAATTTTCTTTTGACGAGATTCCATAACTGGTTGCATAGAGAGAGGCAAGATTATGACTATATTCAGAAGATAATACCTTGCAAATGACTATAATCAATTTTATAGCTCTATTGATAACTGAATTATTTGAATTTGCATCATTTCATCTTGCTAACAGAAGACCTAGCAACAGATTGAGGCTATTTTCCAAGTTGTTATTTGTTTCTGTTATTTTCAATTACTGCTATGTTGGTAAGTATTTAACATGGCTATGGAAAAAACAATGGGTTCCTTCTGCATTTCCCAGCCATACTCTGTCTATATGAGGCCATGTGACTATGGCCAATGGATTGTTCATGTAAATGCTATACACTTCCAGGTATGGCCCATTCAAGCTCCTGTGACAGTTTCTACTTCTTATTTGTTTCTCTGCAAAGGTTCCAGTGGGAAGAACTGAGAATTTACTAGATGGAAGGGACACCGACTCCTGAGTCACCACATGGAATTTGGCTACTAAAAGTGGATTGGACTGACCTCTGAGTGAGAAATAAAACTTTTAAGTTTAAGACAAAGAGATTTTGGTGTTGTCTGTTTCAGCACTGGTATGCTCTGATACCATGAAAAGAGCTATATATTTTGGATGATAAAAGCTTAGATTTTAAATATAATGAACCACTGGCTGGGCACATGCAGAAATAGAAGCCTTCAAGTTTTTATATCAGTTAAAGAGTCATTGCATATTCTGTGTAATACTTGCTCCAACGTTAATAATAAAGTAAAAACTGAATAGAGTGTGGAAAGGGGCAGCAGGGATAAAGATGAGAATAGAACATCAGCCTTAAGAGAAAATCCAAAAGAAAGGGAAACCCTCTTGCACTGTTGGTAGGAATGCAAAATGTTCACTCTGGAGAACAGTATGCACTATCTTCCAAACGTCAAAAATAGAACCACCCTATGATCCAGGAATTGCATTACTTGGTATTTGCCCAAAGAATACAAAAATACAGATTCAAAGGGGTATATGTATCCCCATGTTTATAGCAGCATTATGAACAATAGCCAAGCTATGGAGAGAGCCCACATGTCCATCAACTGATGAATGGATAAAGAAGATGTGGTATATGTGTGTGTGTGTATATATATGTGTGTGTGTGTATACATATACATATACATATACATATACATATACATATACAAAGTGGACTATTACTCAACCATCAAAAAGTGAAATCTTGCCATTTGCAATGATGTGGATGCAACTAGAGTGTATTATGCTAAGCGAAATCAGAGAAAGGCAAATACTATGTGATTTCACTTATATTTTGAATTTAAGAAAGAAAACAGATGAACAAATGGGGAGGAGGGAAACAAACCATGAGAGACTCTTAAAGATAGAGAACAAACTGAGGGTTGATGGAGGGGGGTGGGTGGTGGATGGATTCAATGGGTGATGAGTATTAAGAAGGGCACTTGTTTGGATGAGCACTGGGTGTTGTATGTAACTGATGAATCACTGAATTCTGCTGAAACCAATATTGCACTGTCTGTTAACTTACTAGAATTTAAATTAAAATTTGGGGGGGAAAGGAGGATCTACTGGCTATACCTTAAAGAGATGTCTGTCAAGTATCTAAAGCTTTTTATTTTCCTAGACTTTAAATATTTTGGTTTCCAACAAGCAATAAATGAAAATTACTTTTTTATATGTAAAAAAGAGAAATTCCAAAAAATGGATTTTACCTATAGAGAGAATACAATTTTGTGCCTACAAGAATATTTGGGCTAAGCATGGGCCCATCAGTTGAGCTAAAAACACAAGATATTAGAGACTATTAAAAAAATAAGAAAAACTTATTTAGCATCAAGAAGTTGATAAGATACTAAGGAAATAATCCATGATCCAGACAAAATCTAACGGATGTGGAAATCCAGAATGGCAACATGACTCCACTATCTTGAAGATGATTGACAAATACAGTGAATTTAAGCTTTAGTTTAAGGGATAGAAGAAAATGTACAGGATTTGCCTAAGGCAGAAAACCAGAAGGCAGAAGGGCTAAAGATGAATAACTCAAAAATTAGAAAAAGGAAAATGAATAAACCCAAGAGTAGGTGAATGGAAATATTAAAGATAAGATGTAAAATTAGTGAAATGCAAAAGCTACAAAATGGAATCAACAAAGTCCAAAGATCATTCATGACACGAAAATATAACAAAATAGACTAAACTTCAGTGACATTTAATATCTTAACATATGATATAATGAACAACTTTATAATAATAAATCTAAAAATTTATACAAAATAGACAAATCTTTATTTTATTTATTTTTTAAATTAATTTATTTATTTATTTTGGGGGAGAGAGAGAGAGCAGGAGCAGGGTAGGGGCAGAGAGAAGGAGAGAGAGAATCCCAAGCAGCCTCTTCCCCATCAGCGCAGAGCCTGATGCTGGGCTTGAACTCACAAACTGCGAGATCACAACCTGAGCTCCCAAATAGACAAATAGATAAATCTTTAGAAGAACACAAATTACACATTGACAAAATAATTCCAAACAATTCTAAATAATGCTATAATTGCATTAAATCAATAGTCAAAAATCTTATTTGAAGGAAATTCTTAGTCTACATGGCATTGGTAATACTTGAACTTCTAGAGGCATATGATTCTAATCTAACACCAACTGTTCTAAGAAATAGGAAAAACAGGGGTGCCTGGGTGGCTCAGTCAGTTAAGCATCTGACTTTGGCCTAGGTCATGATCTCACGGTTCTCATGAGTTCGAGCCCCACATAGGGCTCTGTGCTGACAGCTCGGGGCCTGGAGCTTGCTTTGGACTCTGTGTCTCCCATTCTCTCTGCCCCTCCTCTGCTCATGCTCTGTCTCTGTCTCTCTCTCTCAAAAATAAATAAACATTAAAAAAATTAAAAAGAGGGGCGCCTGGGTGGCGCAGTCGGTTAAGCGTCCGACTTCAGCCAGGTCACGATCTCGCGGTCCGTGAGTTCGAGCCCCGCGTCGGGTTCTGGGCTGATGGCTCAGAGCCTGGAGCCTGTTTCCGATTCTGTGTCTCCCTCTCTCTCTGCCCCTCGCCCGTTCATGCTCTGTCTCTCTCTGTCCCAAAAATAAATAAACGTTGGAAAAAAAAATTAAAAAGAAAATAAAAAAAAGAAATAGGAAAAACACACATGTATACCAATTGTATTTATAAGATTGGCATGGCCTTGGTATAAAAAAATATATATACTACATGAAAATAAATTTACATACAAATTTCACCCAAGAACATACATGAAAAATGCAAACTCAAATATTAACAAACGAACACAACAATGAATAAAAAAAGATAATATAATCTATCTTATTGGGTTTTTCAGAGATTCAAGTTTAAAATCAGTTTCTCAATTAATGTAATGTACCAGATTAAGTTTGAAGGAGATAAAATATATCATTTCAATAAATGTAGAAAAAATATTTTGCTTGTACATAACTTTGGGAATATATATATATATATATATACATATATACATATATATACATATATATACATATATACATATATATATACACATATATATATAGTTAGTGGAATTTCTGGGTCAGAGGGTAAATGTACAGGATACTATCAAATTGCAAATATCTTTTCCCACTTAGGACAATATCTTAAGAAATAGATATTGAGGAATAGAGTGTGCAATTTCTGTATAGATTAATTTATCAATGATTTCCTTCATGGAAAATTTCATTTTCAAAAAAATTGTCATCTTTCTTCTTTCCATCCTCTCTTCCTCCCTCCTTTCCTTCCTTCCTTCCTTCCTTCCTTCCTTCCTTCCTTCCTTCCTTCCCTTCTCCCCTTTTTCTTATCTGTCATCCTTTTAGTGTGACAATACAAATTAATGTCTTGTAAGGTGAATTAAGATTCAATTTTTGTGTTTTCCTTAATTAATAAACATCTGCAAGAGTGCAATTTCATTCTATTGAATATAAATATTCTAATTGCTGAGAAACTATGCATGGGGGAAAAAGGAGAGACAGGAGGCAGAAAAACAGTTATTTAACAAAAATTATATAAAGAAACTATTGGCTTCACAAAGAAAAAGGAGGTAATATTTGAAATTATAAGTTTATGAATTTTGAACCATTATGTACGTGAAATGTGAAAATAACAGCTCTCCTGATATGTTGCTAGGTAACCAGAAACAAGATAATTTATCACTGCATTTAAGAGTGGGGGTTCAAGAATTAGACTGCCTGAGGTCAAAACTAGGATCTTCCATATATTAGCTGAATGAGCTGGAGAATTTTCTAAAATTCCCTTAGTTTTCTCATCTATAAAATGAAGATAATGATGTTATATACATCAGGGCATCTGGGTGGGTCAGTCCGTTAGGCATCTGCCTTTGGCTCAGATCATGATCTTGCAGTTTGTGAGTTCAAGCCCCACGTCAGGCTCTGTGCTGACAGCTCAGAGCCTGGAGCTTGTTTTGGATTCTTGTCTCCCTCTCTCTCTGCCTCTGTTCAGCTCACGCTCTGTCTCTCTCTCAGAAATAAATAAACATTAAAAAATTTAAAAAATAAAAAAATTATGTTATATACATCTTAAGATAGTTGTGGATAACTAATAGTCAATGTTTGTAAAATGAATAGAACGATTCTTGGAAAACACATGGCATTTCCACCAAACTTGAAATTTGCCTGGTGTCATTCCTTAATCTTCTGCTCCTTCTAAATTCTCCACTGCTGTCCATTCCTCTTGGCAACAAATATAAAGAAATTAGATTAGTCTTTTGAACTTTTTATATTCATTACCCTGAAACTTTGTCAATTTCTCCTCCACAATGGTTTTACGGAAGTCTCCACTGAAAACATCTGATCTCAAACTCATTTACTCATGGATTTCCACACCGTTACTCATCATTATTCCTGTTTTCTCCATATAGATGTTTTGCCTAACCCTGTTTGTCGCATAATATGTGGTCTTCTTTACATTTAGAATGTTTTCCCACTTCATACCAATTGAAATTCCATACTTTCTCCTGTGTACTTTAGGAACACTTTGGCAACTAATCTGACCTCAGACCAATTCGTTATTTTGTTAGTGCCTTTTTGTAAAATGCTTGTAATGCTCTATCACTTATTTTTTTTGAATCAGATACTGCTGTTAGGTTGTTTCCCTAACTGCAGCTGTTACTCTTGGAATCAACCACATGCAACATGTTTCTGCACATGTGCATTTTTCAAAGCAGTATTATTTTTACGCTCAGAATCAGTAAGCAAAATGATGAACAAGATATTTTAAAAGCAACAGGACTATTTAAATATCTTCCCTTTAGCACATCTTTACTAATTATTCACTTACAATTATTCACTAATAATTAACTTTATTCACAATAATTCACATTCAATTCACAATAATTGCAATTATTCACTAATTATTCATCTTTACTAATTATTTGCTTTGATTTATAAGGGTCTATATTCTGTCAATCATTTGCTTTTGGCAAATCACTTTACACTTCTACATCTCCGTGCCGTCATCTGATAAAGTAGGCATTGGGTTATATGCTGGATAAAGCATGGAACTTCAAAATTCTCCAATAACAGACTTAGAAACTGCTTGCCATGCATCAGGTCTGCAAATAGCACCTCAGTGAATGTCTCTTTGTGGATATGTGTGGAAGTTTTCCTGAGATACATATTTAGGAGTGGAATTTCTGGGTCATGGAAAATATTCTTATTTAATTTGACTGAGTACACTCATATTGTCTTCCAGAATGACTACACCAGTCCACAGTGATTGAGGTTTAATGTATAGAAACATCCACCCTAGCACTTAGCATTTTCAACTTGCAGGTCTGTTAGCTGTGAAGTGACACCTTTCTTTGATTACTAACGAACTTGAACAACTATTACGTACTCTGTAAATTGTCTGTTCTTATATTTTGCACGTGTTTTTCTATTCACCACAGCTAAAAAGTGGAAACAATCTGTATCAATTTCCTAGGACTGCTATAACCATGTAGCACAAACTGGGTGTGCTAAAACAATAAAAATATATAATCTCACAGTTCCTGATGCTAAAAGTCTGAAATCAAGGTGTGTACAGGGCCATCCTTCCTCTGAAAGATGTAGGAAAGAATCTTTCTTTTCAAATGCCAACCTCTTATAGTTTCCAGTAATTCTTATCATTCGTTGGTTTAAAACTGGCCCACTCCAGTCTTACCTCCATCTTTGCACGGGCTTCATTCCTTTGCATGTGTCTGTGTGCCCTCTCCTCTTCCTTCTTACAAGGACACTAATCTTTGTATTCAAGGTGCACCTATCTGCTGTGTGACCTCATCTCAGCTAAATATATCTGCAAAAAGTCTATTTCCAAGTGAGATCAGTTCTGAGATTCTAGATGGATATGAATTTTTTGGGGGGGCGGGGAGGGGGAACCCATTTGACCCAGTACATGACCTAAATGTTCATCAACTGAAGAACAGATAAACAAAATGTGTTTTTTTCTTTACAGTGGGCTATTATTTGGCAATCAAAAGGAATGAAGCAGTGAATGATACCCCCTACTGCATGGATGAACCTTGAAGCTTATGCTCATTGAAAGAAGTCAGTGACAAGATCCTACACCTATGTGACTCAATGATTATAGTCTAGAATCGGCAAATTTGTAGAGACAGAAAATAGATTAGTGGTTGCCTAAGGGTAGAGGGAAGCATGTAGAATGACTACTCTGGATTCCTTCTTAGGTAGTAAAAATGTTCTAAAATTAGATTGTAGTGATGGTTGCACAATTTTGTGAATTTACTAAAAATGACTGAACTGTATAATGTAAATAGGTGGATTTTATGGTATGTGAATTATAACTTAGTAAAAGCTATTTAAAAAATGACTCACACACCTGGATTTGGTGTGTGTGTGGGGGGTTATGTCATACTTATGGAATGTGTAGTGACACTGGGTTTCTTTTTGTTGTTGACTCAAAACAATTGATGAGATATTATCTATGTACATCTAGATATATGCCTATATTGAGTTAGTTATTGAAAATTCTCTTAGTTTTGATAATGGTGAAGTTTGTCAACTAGAATTCCTTTATTTTTACATAAGTATGTTCATCAATATTTTTATTATGATTTAAATTTTTGAAAAATTTTTAAGTCTGCCTTTTCTCCCATATCAGTAAATTGTTCTCTTCTGTATTAATATAATTACCTTGTAGTTTTTCCTTTAAAGAGTATCTTCTTTTTTTAAGTTTATTTATTTATTTTTGAAAGAGAAGGAAAGCATGAATCGGGGAGGAGCAGAGAAAGAGAGGGAAAGAGAGAGAATCCCAAGAAGACTCCCTGTAGTCAGCACACAACCTGATGTGGGGCTCAGACCCATGAACCATGAGATCATGACCTGAGCCGAAGGTGAACGCTCAACCGACTGAGCCACCCAGGCACCCCTCTTTTCACATTTAGGTATTTAGTGTATCTGAAGTTCAAGTCTTATGTGTAATTAGGTAAAGATTTAATTTTACTTTTTTTAAATATCATGATCCAATTTTTGTAACACCGTCTATTATGCAATGTATACTGTATGCTTATTAAGTGCTTGCACACAGATGGCTTGATGTCTTAGTTCCCTCTTCTTTTCAAATAGTCTAGTCTTGTGACATCACCACACTGTTTTCATTACTATAATTCCCCATTTTCCTTTATCGTTTCTTAATTAGAAAGTATATTGTGCTATATTATCAATAGGATAAATGCTCCTAGGGTTTCAAATAAACTCATAATATTGACTTTCCAGCAACTGGACCACTGTGAAGCATATGGTAGACAATCAGTAAATCTGAATAAATGAAGAATGAGCAAACGAAAGAAACAGCATGTAGAAATTATATATATATATATATATATAATGTTTAGTAAACCAAAATACATGACCAATTGTTTTAGGAAATTATACAAAATTGATGCATTTAAGAAGAAGCATATAAGGGGCGCCTGGGTGGCGCAGTCGGTTAAGCGTCTGACTTCAGCCAGGTCACGATCTCGCGGTCCCTGAGTTCGAGCCCCGCGTCAGGCTCTGGGCTGATGGCTCGGAGCCTGGAGCCTGTTTCCGATTCTGTGTCTCCCTCTCTCTCTGCCCCTCGCCCGTTCATGCTCTGTCTCTCTCTGTCCCAAAAATAAATAAACGTTGAAAAAAAAATTTAAGAAGAAGCATATAAGATATAAAGAAATGAAACAGTCATAGGGCAGAGTGGGACATGTAAAGGGGGGGTATGGTGTACAAATTTGTTCCTTCTAAAAGGACAAATCTTATGTCAAATGGATATTACAATCAAAATTTAAACACAACATTTAAAAAATTTTTTCGGCATATTTATTTATTTTGAGAGAGAGAGAGAGTTAGAGAACAAGTGGGGGAGGGGCAGAGAGAGAGAGAGAGAGAGAGAGAAAGAGAGAATCCCAAGCAGGCTGTGCACCTCCAGGGCAGAACCCAATGCAAGGCTCGAACTCATGAACCATGAGATCATGACCTGAACCAAAGTCATATGCTTAACCGACTGAGTCACTCAGGTGCCCCCAAGCATAACATTTTTGATATTCAGATTAATACAATCTTGTCTAAGAGTTGTTATCTCATTATCTCGTTAATGTTATGTCTTATTACAATTAGGGCATTGCTGATTTTGAATTTGAAAATTAATACTAAACATAATTTTTAAAACCTGCTTTTAATTGGGGAATTTCAAGTTTTATTGCACTAATAAAATGTTCAGGCTCAGACAACGCTAATTACTATTTAGAGATTGTTTGCAGGTGCAAATGTGAAAACATTTCTTAAAATTGTAAACACTTTATTGTATTCAAATACTTGTATTTTATAAGAACTAGTAATGTTTGAAGTGATTTGCATTTAATTGTGTTTTAATCATTCCAAAAGTCAACAAAGTTGTAAATATTCTTCTCTAAGAAAGAATTTTTCTACTTATAAAATATCTAGGGATTCCTCAGACTGATCCTTGTCTGGGATTACTTCTGTCTACACCAAGGCCCCAGCACTCCATTAGCACCTGTTCTCACATCAAAAGTCGTTTACGCCCTGTACAATTTGTACAGCCACCACTTCCTACTGAAGTCACTTTTTGCAGTTCTATAAACATAAAACAAGACAATGTACAAAAATGTTTGGAATATAAGACTTCATTATTGGCCTCCTACAGAGTCCATTTGAAGGGAAACCAGAAATACATTCAAAGTTATACTCTCTTGCGGTCAGATAGACCATATAGCGCTTGGAGTTGCCAGAGGTTAGAACAAAAGATGGAGCAAGGAAGGCAAGAGAGGAAAAAGAATTCAAATAGGGAATGGGCAATTTATACTTGCCGAATGTCCACCATGGGCCTCACTTTATGCTTGGTGTTGTTATATACCATTTCTCATCTAACAGTCAACAGAACGCCACACATTATATTATTTCTCTAAACTACAGCTTTCTTACTGAGAAAACAAAAGTTCAGAATCAATACCTGTCTGATGTCCCTGAAGCTGCTGAGGAACACGGAGGCTAGAAGTCAGTCCTCCTCCTGATGCTCCATCCAGCATGCACTCCACCACAGCGGGAGTTCAAGACTAGACTGAAAGTACAGATCTTGTCTTAGAAGGGATAACGTAACGCAGTATTCATACAGGTAATAAAATTTGTGTTTTATCAGTTCCGTGATATCTATACCCAGATCATTATCGTTTAGTCACTAATTTTTAGTTGACTTGCCATAATGTGAAAAAATCTGTTATGTAGTTCTGATTTTTGCATGTTTCACATCATAACTTAAGAAAAGTAGAAATACACGATTGCTTTAAATGCAAAAACAAAACCAAAAATGTCAATTTTTCAAAGAACTGGGCAAAACCACTTGCCCAAATCCTTAGTTTACAGCTGGAAATATGTCTATAATTAACTATCTTAAATAGGTTACCCTAGCAGGAGAAAGATACTTCATATTTTGTCTTTATCTTTTGTTGTGGGCATTTTTGTAAAACAAGAATAATTTAGAAATGATGTTTAATGTAATGCTGTCACAGGGAGATTACAATTAGAGAAAGCACGCAGTACTTTTCTACAATCTGAAGCGAATTATGGTATGTTTCCACTAGCTCTCGACATATTTCTTCAAACTCTGAAAATGCAGTTTGGTATTCTGATGTATTAAGAACCCAATTAATCATAAGTGTTAGTTCAGCTGCAGGGTAGATAAGTTTGTTATTAGAAATCACATTTTGAATTTTTAAAAATTCTATTTTATTTTTATGTTTTTTTCTCTGAAGCAGTCCCTTTTAATTATGCGACAGTAAATTTCATATCCAACAATCAAATACAGTTTTGCTGTTTCATCAAAAAGGATCCATGTGCTCTTTGCTTTTCTGTATTTTCGTCTATGGTTTTACTTCAAAAGAAAAAAAAGCTCCTTTAGAGTAATATTCAGATAAATTTTGCATTTAAAAAAATTTTTAATGGTTATTTATTTTTAAGAGAGAGATAGAGTGCAAGTAGGGGAGGAGCAGAGAGAGAGGGAGACACAGAATCTGAAGCAGGCTCCAGGCTCTGAGCTGTCAGCACAGAGCCTTACATGGGGCTCAAACTCATGAACTGTGAGATCATGACCTGGGCTGAAGTCATACACTTAACTGACTGAGCCACCCAGGTGCCCCAGATTTTACCTTTTTAAAAGCATTATAAACTTGTTGAGGATGTAGAGGATTATTTATAGTAACTAGCCTTGCCCAACTATGCTTGGGTGTCTCCATTTTATGAATTAATACCATTGATAAAAATTATGTATTTTAACAGAATTCATTGTATCAGTACTTACTATATGTCAGGCAATGTGCAAAGAATATTATACACAATAGTTTACTTTTAATTTACACACTGGCCCAATTTGGAAGGTAAATAGAGATGGGGAAATTGAGTAATAAAATACTTGTATGATTTAAACAGGTCACGTAGCTTGTAGGGAGCAAACTCATTTTATCCAGTTCCAAAGGGTAATTATAGCTCTTTAACGGGCACTACAAAGTAGGTATAGTGGACAAAGTGTTGAATAGCCATTCCTATGAAATATATGTAAGGTGGTTTTACTAGTAACTAGTTTCCCGGTAGCATTGGTTGATGATCTGATTGAGAATGAGAAGGGAAAATAGATTGAAGGAAGGACAATTTTGAAAGCTGAAATGTGAACTCTTGAATTTATTGCCTCAAACAAACAAAGGAAAATTAAAGTCTATGTCTACTGATACAAACTTGATTATTTTGATTAAAGCCTAAGTCAAAATGTTTGAGTCTGTTAAAAAAAATAGTTGTCAGTCAAAACAAAACAATAGGTTGATTTTTTAACTTTCTTCTGTTTTTTTTAACCTTGCCAATGAAAATAGACAAATTAGTAAATGTAGAACCAATCAGAATTATACAATTTTTTTCTTTATTGTCGCCTTAAATCCGGAAGTCATAGCTGTGTAGGCAATCTGACAAGAAGGTAATACGTTTCTGAATGATCGATGAACTGTAAATTCCTAGTCCTACATTAACGTAAAAATCCATAGTGAGGGCAGGTTTTATCTGATGAAATCAAACCTTCACAGACCTCATCTTTTAACCTCTACTGTACTATATGTAAAGCTGTTTAAATTCATATTAAGACTTCTGTACTTGGCTGAAATCACAAGAATATGCATGAAATACACTTTGTAGAGTTCTGTGTGCCCCCCAGTCACCCAAATGAATAAATCAATTGCAATTTAATATGTGTAGTAAGTTTAGAAAGCATTGAGCAAAGATGATTAAAGGTTGAAAAACAAGGCCAAGGAAAAAAAAGTTAAAATAAAAAGTATAATTTAGCCTCGGAAAAAAATTGAGAAGTAATTTAAGGACAGTCATTAGAGATACGAAGTCTATTTTAGACATGGTGGTAGCTGGTTGTTTCCTTTTTCCAACAAGGAAAGAACAGAAAGAAATGAAGCCAATTTGTTGTAAGCCATAAAAAAAAGAGAATATTTGAATTGTAATAGTTATGGAATATTATTTTTCAGACATTTTACTAATATAGACCAAATGTTTTTCTAAGATATAAGTATGTATGCTTATACTTACATACATGTGTGTAGTTATTTGTAAAAAAAAAATTAAGATATATAGATTCCAAATGATTAGTGTCTATGCATTTTTGCTGGTTGGGTGGGTAGCATGGACTTCAGAAAATAATAGTTCTTTTTCCAAGGCCCAGTCCTTTTAGTGCAGGATCTCATGACTCCTCTAAAACTGAAAATCATCAGCTTCATTCTTAAGTCAGGATAATACCATATGTCTCTATATATTATTGGAATAGAAAATTACTATTAGATTTTACACAATTAAAGATTGTTAGCTAGACTAATGTGAATAGCACATATTGAGGAATCAAGTATTGAATTGAAAGTCCTGTCTTTTATTATTTTTAAAGCAAGATGGTTCTTGGGGCACCTGGGTCACTCAGTCTGTTAGGCTCTCACCTCTTGATTTTGGCTCAAGTCATGATCTCATGGTTTCTGGGATCCAGCTCCGTGTCAGGCTCTGTATTGACAGCACAGAGCCTGCTTGGGATGCTCGGTCTCGCTCTCTCTCTGCCCCTCACCTGCTCACAAGCATGCGCTCTTCCTCAAAAATACATAAACATTTAAAAAAAAAAGCACAAAAGGGGCATCTGGGTGGCTTAGTCGGCTAAGCATCTGACTTCAGCTTAGGTCATGATCTCCCTGTGCGTGAGTTCGAGCCCCACAACAGGCTCTGTGCTGAGGGCTCAGAGCCTGGAGCCTGCTTTGGATTCTGTGTCTTTCCCTTTCTCTGACCCTCCCCAACTCATGCTCTGTCTCTCTGTCTCTCAAAAATAAACATTAAAAAAAAGCACATAAGAGAAACAAGACCAACAATATTTGTCTGTTATTAGTAGCTGATGAAGAGAGTGAATCAAAATATGAGATCACAGCTTTAGCTGAAGCAGAACCAAGAGACCCAGAGGAATTCTGCTGATCCAAGTAATACACTGTGTATAGAGAGGTCTGGAGACCTGTAACTTTCTGCAAAGTCTCCAGAGAAGCCTGTGGAGAAATGGCCAATCACATAGACAGCAAATGTTATACCAACAGGGTACATAGAAAATGTACATATGAAAATTAAATTAAATTAAATTAAATTAAATTAAATTAAATTACATTAAATTACATTACATTAAATTAAAAGGACTTCCCTAGGTGTGCTTTTGCAATTTACTTTTGGATTTGATATGCAAAATGTTTGTTTTAATTTTTTAAAGTTTATTTATTTATTTTGAGAGAAAGAGAGAGTGAGCAGGGGAGGGGCAGAGAGAGAGGGAGAGAGAGAATCCCAAGCAGTCTCCGCACTGTCAGCACAGAGCCCAATGTGGGGCTTGAACTCACCATTGATGAGATGTGACCTGGGCTAAAACCAAGATTCCGACACTCAACCAAATGAGCCACCCAGGTGCCCCCACACTGTTTTTATTTAAATGACATTTTGCTTTAACTCAGTGGCTCTCTGGTGTCTCTTTCTTTTCCAAAGTTAATTTCCTCCCTTGAAGTTGGGAGTAATATTTCCTTTTCTATCCACTTTAGAGTTTTTCCAAGGATTAAATAAGATGATAATGTGAAAAAACTTTAAAAAGTATAAATTTCTAGAAACACTGAGCATTCTTATCATGGTTTTATTTGTCATGTATGGCAAATCACTTCTGAAGTCCGCACACTGGAGGTCTGGGATCAGCTGCCAGGCCTGTTTGCTTGTTTCATATTTGGAAAAGATTTGACAAATGTCAGTCATGTAATCCAAAGTGGACTAAGGAAATGATCAGAAGGCATTCGAGTGATGCTGAAACCAAATCACGTAACAAGTCTTTCGATGACGCTTTAATTGCAACTTACAGATCCCTACCCTGGCTATCTGAGGGCAAGTGGAATTCACTGAAGGAAGAACTGAAAACCTCGGCTGGGACAAGGCAAGAACTCACAGAGCCCCAAGGCTGAGGGAGCAAGAACAAAGTGACAGACTCAGGCTGCTGTTTCGGCCAGTCAGCCTCACTCCCCTCCGCCATCTATGTCACTCAGTTTACAGTCAAAGTCCTGATAGAGTCTAATAAGCTCAGCTGGACTTACATGGCCCCATCTTGTCTTTGGGGCAGACGATAAAAGTTAATAATTACTCTCTCAAGGATGCAGACAAGGAGGAAGAAGAAATGGTTATTTGAGAGGTTTCTACTAGAAGTGAGAGCAGACATCGAGTAGCTAAAACAACTACAACAAATGTCTAGTATGTAACACAGACTTTGGGCTTATCACAGGGTAAATCTGGATAATTCAGTTTCTTGCTCAAATTTCCAAATACTGGAGGATATTTTTAATTGATTTTAAATAAACCATGTGTTATTTACAATAATTACTAAGAAATTCTAATATTTAGAGATATTTCTAAACATATATAAAAACATAATAGAGGATGAAAAATACATGAACTGATACACATTTTCTTGTTTTCAGCTATAATACCTTTAGAATTTCTTGGCAGTCTGACACTTTTCATAAGTTGATGGAATAGCATTCTCTCCTTGTCTCTGAAAGGATTTGTCTGGATTTCAAATGGCTAATAAACCCGTGTATCCAGTTTTACCTTTAAAATAATTGATATAATCATTCTAATTAGGCTAAATGTACCCTTTGATCTTAAGTGTCCATCAAAATATTCAATGTAGTTATCTTATAGCAATGCTGTCTATTTTTAATACAGTCTGTTAAAAATATCTCTCCTTATGTTAGCTAATTGTCTCTGTAAGAAAATACAATAGAGTTCTAAACCAACTACCTGTCTTAAAGACAATACATTTATCCTCTTATTTTTTTTTTCTTTTGGCAAATACTTATCAAGCAACCCAGACACTGGGAAGATAACAGTAAACTGCTACCACTTATGAAGCATAAAGTCTCATATGGAAGAAAGTAGGGGCATTTTCAACAAAACAATGCTTTGAGAAATGTATAGAAACACTTAAATCTGTCTCAGAGAGTCTAGTGATGCTTATCAAATAAGGTAGGCTATAGTTCTATATGGTATCTTTTTTCCAGCTTTATTGACATATAACCCACATAACTTTAAAGTGAACAACATAATGATTTGATATATGTATATACTGCAAAATGATTATCACGGTAAGATTAGATACCATCCATCAACTCACATATTCACAGTTTTTTCTTATGATGAAAACTTTTAAGATCTACTCTCTCTGCAACTTTTAAATATACAGTACAGTATTGTTAACTATAGTCATCACCCTGTACACTACATCCTCAGAACGTATTTATCTTATAATTGCAAGTTTCAAGTAGAAAATACTGTGGGAGTATATGGGGAATGTTAACATGATTGCAATAATCAGCAGGATAAAATGAAGTCCTTATTTCCTTTGGGTGTGTTATATACACAAGTACAGTGGTTAAAGTAATGCTAGCTATTGTAACAAACATAGCCCCACAGCTGTGTGCTTTAAGATAAGTTTATTTCTCACTCAGCCAACACTCGGATGTGGCTGTCTTACATCAGTATGCAACTTTTCTACACATGGTGACTCAGGGACCAGGGCTCCTCCTTTCCCCCAGGACTTCCTGAGTCCCCTGCTTCCAGCCAAAATGTGAAGGTAGGTAGGGTCAAAAGCAAGCAAAGAACCCTCCTCTACTTCACTGATTGTCCTGGAAATGGCATGTATGACTTCCACTTCCACTCCATTGGTGAGAAGTGGTTATATTGGCCCACATGTCACTTTTCCCAGTGACAGCTCTATTCTATGAAAACAAGGTTATAGAATAATTGATATTAGCTGTCCTTTAGAGGTGAAAGTGAAAGGATAAATGGGAGGGAGGGAGGGTAGGTGGGGGGTAGAGGGGGGAGGGAGGGAGGGAGGAAAGAAGAGAGAGAATAGGAAAAATTAATGGGTGTGGAATTTATAATAATATACGACAATACCACCAATGATATTAACAAAAGTGATCAAGAACAATTGACATTTTTGCAGATTAAGAATAATGAGAAATATGATTGGGGAGAATTAGGAGCTCAAATCTCTTAATACTTGTAAAAGGGTTTTATTTGGGACTTTAATTTCTCCTGAGAAATGGATAAGTAGCATAAATGAATAGATCTACATATTTCAACATATGTAGATCTCAAAAACAATGTTGACATGGAGAGAAAACTTCACAAGTATTGAATGATGTAAACAATACTATACTAATTGTGTAAACTAAAGCACAAGATATATTGTCACATTGTGCTTATAGATACAGGTATATTTTAAAAATTATTAACGTATTTAATAAAAATTATCAAAATATTAAAATAAAATAGTGGAGGGATACCTAGGTGGCTCAGTCAGTTGAGCATCAGACTCTTGTTTTCAAGATCCCAAGGTTGTGGGATCAAGCCCCACATTGTGCTCTGTGTTGAGTGTGGAGCCTGCTTAAGATTCTTTCTCTCTTTGGGGCACATGGGTGGCTCAGTTGGTTAAGTCTTCAACTTTGGCTCAGGTCATAGTCTCTCAGTTCGTGAGTTTGAGCCCCGTGTTGGGCTCTGTGCTGATAGATCAGAGCCTGGAGCCTGCTTTGGATATTGTGTCTTCCTCTCTCTCTCTGCCCCTCCCCTGCTCACACTCTGTCTCTCTCTCTCAAAAATAAATAAACATTAAAAAAAAAAAGAGGGGCACCTAGGTGGCTCAGTCGGTTGAGCGTCTGACTTCAGCTCAGGTCATGATCTTGGCGGTCTGTGAGTTCAAGTCCGAGTCCTGCTCTGTGCTGACAGCTCAGAGCCTGGAGCCTGCTGCGGATTCTGTGTCTCCCTCTCTCTTTCTCTGCCCCTCCCCCGCCCATGCTCTGTCTCTCTCTCTGTGTCAAAAATAAACATTAAAAAAAAAAAGATTCTCTCCTTCTCTGACTCTGCCCCTGTTCCCTGCTGGCACTCTCTCTCTCCCTAAAACAAAATAAATTTAAAAAATAAAATATGTAGTGGAAGAACACATACCAAATTCTATGCAATGGTTTTCTGTGGGGATAGAAATATAGATAGAAAATTGTAAGAGTATATAGAAGAGATTGTAAATTTGTTGATAATACATTATTCTATATATTATTCTATATATATTCTATATATTATATATTATATAAAAATATATATATTATTCTCTCTATATATTATATATTATATAAATAAAATATGGTAAATGTTAATGTTTTTTCATTTGTGGTGGTGGGGACAAGGCTGTTTGTTGAGGTAGTGTTTTCCACATTGAGAGACCCTGTAAATTTCACTGAGTCCTTTCCTTAGAAAGCAAGTGCTTGATGTTCACATTTAGGGCATTTTTATGCTCCTGAGGGTATAGTATTTAGACATGTTTATACCGTGATCTGAGAGTGTATTGCATAAGTTTTTGTGAGCTAAAAAAATTTGGACAACATCGCTGAGCATAATTTGAATTTGGAAAAATAGGAAAAGAATTATCAGCTAAGACTGTATTATATTATTGGATTTAAGATAATTACACTTCTAGCCCATCTCTGAGGCTTTAGAAAGCAAAATATTATCTAATCACATGGTTCCCAGAAAGATACAAAAAAGAACAGTAGTTACTATCTAGAAAGTAACCCACAAAGGTGGGAGAAGTATTTATCTGGTAATCTCTTTATTCTCTTGCCTGACAGGTCAGCTACTTTATTGGGTGGCTTCAAGTTAAGAGAACAGAATGCCAACTAATCTTTCTTTCCCTTCCTCCATATTATTCTAACATGGTCCATAATACATGAACTTTGACTTTAGGGAAAGTTAGGGAGAAAGCTTCTTTCTCTCTAGCCCTCATTAGCTCTACTGCTTGGAAACAGCAGTGACTCATCTGAATGATAAAATGGTGTCTACCTTAATTATAACTTTTGAGATTAATGAATTGAAAAATATTGTCACAAATAACTGACGAAAGCGAGGATTGCAGCACAAAAGGAGGAGAAGGCACAGGCAAAGATCATGAAACTATCAGATATCCAGCCTCTATTTCCAAAGATTGCTTTCGGCCACACAAAACATGTTTCATTATTGGATCACAAACCACCAAAATATGTGTGATACCTTGGTTTGCCAGAAACTACAGTCTCATTCAAGGAGAGGTCTTTTGTATCCCATCTGGTTACTTAGTCAAACCAGGATGGAAAGGAATGAAGATAACATTACAAAAACCAGCTGCAGACCATCGGTTTGTATAGTTTTCATAAATAAGGCTGACAAGATAACACAGACTACCCCCTATGAGTTGGACCCTAGCCCATAACTACATTGACCAACAGTGGATACATTTAGTTAGGTGTGTCCAAAGGTCAGTATATGACTTCAGGCATCCTCAACAATAAGTAGAAGATTGTAGCCAATCTTGTACTTACACAGATGGGCTTTATGGTAAATAAGTAGATGTCTTTCTCTTTGTTTCATGGCGCAGTGGTGAAAACGCACGAGAACAAGGGTTCTTGTATCAGAATTTCGCCTGTAGCAGGGAGGTGAGACAACTCGATAAAAGAGGATTTACTAGCAAGTAGGTTTCAGACGGCATTCAAGAAGCATTCTCCAATCCTGTTACATCTGTGCTTTCGATGCACATAAAAAGAATAGCAATTTTTTTTTTTTACTTCCAACAATCAGTCTTAACCCTGTTGGGGGCAATATTACCACCATTAAAGTTCCTTGGCTTTATATGTTTGTCAAATTCATCCATATAGTTTAATGTAGTCGTTAAATGTAATATCGTTTATACTAATTGTGTAAACACACTTACTTTTCCATTCTATTGATGAAAATGTAAACATTTCCAGTTTTTGAATATTACATACATTCTTGTGCTTTTTTTTTTGTTAACATATGTACACAATATCCTCATACACTATGTGTACTTGGATATTCACATGTTCAGCTCTAGTAGATTCTGCCAAATAGTTTTCTAATTACATTCACGTAAGAAGTTTTGGAGGATTTTAGTTGCCCCGCACTGTCACCAACACTTTTATATTGTCAGTATTTTAAAACATCAGTAATTTTGGTAGATGTGTGGTGCATCTCATTGAGGCTTTAATTTGTATTTCTTTGGTGAGTAAAGTGATAAGCGTTGTTTCATACACTGGTTGCATATTTGATTTTCCTCTTTTATGAAATGAATATCTTCTGTCCATTTATCTGTTGAGTTGTCTGTCTTTATCTTATTAAAGGATCTTCTTTTAAGACTTTAGTTATTCTGGATATAAATTACCTTTCCAAATATATGCAAATATCCTCTTCTGGTCTATGCTTGCTTGTTCTACACACTTTATCTGATGACCAGTTCTTACCCTTAATATCTATTTTATATGTTTTTGTTTCCTTTAGGTTGGCACTTTGGATTTCTTATTTAAAAACCTCACACTTTACTGGCAAAATTATTTTCCTATATTTTCCTCTAAGACCTTTATGTTTTACCTATCACCTTTATATCTGTAACCAATCTTGCATTGCTTTTTGTGTATAGGGCGAAGTGTCAAGATAACCATAAAAAATATATGCTTACAAAGTAATTTTTTTAAAAATAAGCACTCCATGGGACAAATCTTTCCAAAAAAGAACTCAAAATGTAGATTCCGTAGAACATTTTTATGTTAAATTTGACAACACAAATGCATGAAAAAATTCACATTAGCAAAAAGTAAATGTAAAGTCAAAGAACAAAACTAAATTGTCGAGGGAAATTTTGTTGAATTATTCAGTTTTTTATTGTTTGTGTATAATAACATCTACAAATCAATAAGAAAAATCCTCATAACCAAATATACAATTTGTCATATTTGTTAAGAGACAAATAAGGCTCCTATAAAAAAAATGCCCAAAAATCCCAACAGGTAAAACAAGATAGCTTTAAAACTAGATTTTTTTCTGTCTTATATGATTGTTTGTGTATACCAAGTCCAGGCATCGGATTGTTTTCCAGCCTCCCCACAAAATATAACTTCTGTCCATGATCTAAAATGACTGATGTTTCCGATTCTGTGTCTCCCTCTCTCTCTGCCCCTCCCCCGTTCATGCTATGTCTCTCTCTGTCCCAAAAATAAATAAACGTTGAAAAAAAATTTTTTTAATAAAATATAACTTCTGTCCATGATCTAAAATGACTGATATATCTCCCCATCTCATACAAATGTCAGTCATCACTAAATAGAAAAAAACTGTAAGGTGATATAACCCAGAAATTACACACATATTTGTGTTCATATCCCTTTGGTATGAATTTAGACATCTACCCACAGGGAAGGTTGAAAAACAGTCCCTTAATAAACGACAAAGGGAAGTATGGATATATTGGAAGCCGCTAGTGTTATCTTCCTCCAGGGAAAGAGATATAAACATTTTGTAGAAAATGAGTTTTAAACACAGTAAGATGCTAAAATTAGTTTATAATAAACAATTTTAAATTTTAACCACAAATGGATACTTTTTTTTTGACATAGCATAAAGACAAAGAACTAAACATTTGATTCCACACATTGTGGACAAGGGTGGAGGAAAGAGGAATTTACCCTTGCTCTTTCTTGGAGGAAATATAAACTGAAATTCTGTCTATTGATATTTGACAATATCTACAAAATTTTTGAATTCACATATTCTTTTACCTAGATATTCCACTCCTTGTTATTTAGCTTCCTAGCAAAATAACAGATGTGCAAGGCCATTTAGGACAGCATTGTAAATAATATACGTATATGTTTATTAACTAGGTCTCCTCCAAATCAAGCATGCTTTCACATGAAGTGGAATACTATGCACCATTAAGAAGAATATGACAGTTCTACTTAAACTGATATAAAAACGATTGCTATACCATATAAGGATTTAATTTAAAGCAAAGCATATAATATTACACATAGTATAGTACCTTTCTGTGTAAAAACAAAAAAATGCGCGTTTGTACATTTGCGTATCTCAAACAATAAACTGGAAGGAGGAATATACAAGAAACTGGGAACCATGGATATTTCTGGGGAAGCAAACTAGCCTGTGTGGGGTCTAAGGAGAGAAGACTTAGTCTTAATTTGAATTTTTTTATTCCTTCTGAATTTTGTACTGTATTAATGTATTGCCTATGCAAAAAAAACAAACAAACATGCAAACAAACAAACCCAGGTTAGAGAACTCAAAGATAGAGAAAGCATTCATTGATGGAAAGATGTAGCCAATTGTTAAACTAAGTCTAGGATTTTAAATGTTATCTAAAATAGGCCAAAGATGTTTAATGTCAAATGAAAATAATGTCATCTCGGGCTAATGGCTCTGACTGCCTTGTAAATACCAAGACAGAATCAAGGTAAGTATTTCTTTAAATGAAATCATGACTAGTATGCTTAAGGAATTTTATATCTCTCCTGAAAGATTATAAACATACATTTTCACCCATAATTTAATCCACAGATTTAAAATGTATATGCTAGGGCACGATGGTGGCTCGGTCTGTTACGTGTTAGACTTCAGCTCAGGTCATGATCCCAGCTCTCATCAAGATCTCATGATCTTTTAGTGGTATTACTAAAAGTTCGTGGGTTTGAGCCCAGCTCAGAGCCTGGAACCTGCTTGAGATTCTGTCTTCCTCTCTCTCTGCCCCTCCCTCACTTGTTCTGTCTCTCTCAAAAACAAATAAGCAGGGGCACCTGGGTGGCTCAGTCGGTTAAGCGTCCGACTTTGGCTCAGGTTATGATCTCTCAGTCCCTGGGTTCGAGCCCTGCATCGGGCTCTGTGCTGACAGCTCAGAGCCTGGAGCCTGTTTCAGATTCTGTGTCTCCCTCTTTCTCTGACTCTTCCCTGTTCATGCTCTCTCTCTGTCTCAAAAATAAATAAATGTTAAAAAAATTTCAAAAACAAATAAGCATTTAAAATAAATACATAAATAAAATGTATATGCTAATAAACAGAAACAAATAAGAATTTAGAAAATCTATGTTCTACTCCCTCTATACATTACTACTGGTTCACTCTATGAGTTTGAATACCTAATGTAATATTTTTCAAGTTTCAGTATTTTAATACATAAATTTGGACATTATTTACTGTACTTTGTATTGTTGCAGCCAAAATAGTGAATAAGAAAAAAACTTCTAAGTGATAAAATTATAACTTGAAGTGTTCCCAGGGTGATAACAAATGTTTAATCACTAAGGGGCGCTTGGGTGACTCAGTTGGTTAAGTGTCCAGCTTTGGCTCAGGTCATGATCTAAGGGTTCCTGAGATAGAGCCCCGCATCAGGCTCTCTGCTGTCAGTGGGGAGCCCACTTCAGATCCTCTGTCTTCCTCTCTCTCTCTGTCCCTCCCCTTCTTGTGCTCTCCCTCAAAACTAAATAAACATTAAAAAAAAAAGTTTAATCACCAAGATACCATGATCTTTGCTTACTGGGTAGTGCTCCTGGCCCATTGTGGCTCAAAATTAAGAATGCCTTCTCATTGGGGCGCCTGGGTGGCTCAGTCGGTTGAGTGTCTGACTTTGGCTCAGGTCATGATCTCACACTCCATGAGTTCGAGCCCTGCGTCGGGCTCTGTGCTGACAACTCAGAGCCTGGAACCTGTTTCAGATTCTGTGTCTCGCTCTCTCTCTGATCCTCCCCCATTGGTGCTCCATCTCTCTATGTCTCAAAAATAAATAAACGTTAGAAAAAATTTTAAAAAAAGAATGCCTTCTCATTGATCAAATTGACAAGAAACTAAATTGGCCTGATCTTTCATATATATTTATTAGAATCCTAATTGACTAATTTGTAGAGAGAAATATAAATTATGTGCTTCTCCTCAAAGGGAAACCAGGACGTTGGTTAGTAAGCTCTGAATCAGAAACATAAAAATTAGTTGATGGCTCAAACATGATCCATCCATCTGTATAACAGAGATACAATTTTAAACGAGAAGACCAAGATATGTTTGGTAAGGAACCAGTGGTATTACTAAAAGTCTCTTCCTAAAACTCATATTCACTGCTTCTCTTGTTGACAAGAATTATTTTTTAATTACTTTTTATGTTTATTTTATTTTAGAGAGAGAGAGAGAGAGAGAGAGTGAGCGGGGAAGGGGCAGAGAGAGAGAGAGAGAGAGAGAGAGAGAGAGAGAGAGAGGAGACACAGGATCCAAGCAAGCTCCAGGCTCTGAGCTGTCAGCACAAAGCCCTACGCAGGGCTCGAACTCATAAACTGTGAGATCATGACCTGAGCCGAAGTCGGAGCTAAATCAACTGAGCCACCCAGGTGCCCCTGACAAGAATTATTCATACAACTTTTCTCAACAAAATAACTCTTAAAGTATTGCACTCGACAAATTCTCCTGTTGCTTTGCCTCCATTCAGCCCCATTTGTTGGGGTCCATATTCTCCTGGCCTCAGCTTCCTCTTTCAGCCCTCTTTGTCATGTCATTCAATGAGATCTTTTGGCAACAAGCCTACTTATTGCTAATAGGAGCTCCTAACGTTGCCACTTTAATCCCTTACCTTCACTTACCTTAACATTTACATACTGGCCATAAATACCAGCAATTTCTTTTTTTTTTTTAATTTTTTTTTCAACGTTTATTTATTTTTGGGACAGAGAGAGACAGAGCATGAACAGGGGAGGGGCAGAGAGAGAGGGAGACACAGAATCGGAAACAGGCTCCAGGCTCTGAGCCATCAGCCCAGAGCCTGACGCGGGGCTCGAACTCACGGACTGTGAGAACCAGCAATTTCTTTCAGCACCTGCATGTACCAGTATCTACTTATTGTGAAACATTGCTCTAGAATCATCTATTACTTTAGTGGTAATCCAGAAGTTTATTTATCCAGCTTTGAATTCAATGTTTAAAAGTAGAAATGAGTAGAATCTTAAGAAGAATGTTGGGCCCTTAATGTCATTGTTGAGATTATGGGTAAGCATATAATGTATTGTCCAAACTAGGACATTTTGGGAAGTAAAGAAGGAGTTTTCAATACTTAGGCTGCAACAATAAACCTAAACTGAGGGTATCCAAGACCAACTGGGACATATGTGTTACTTGAGAACTCAGCATTAAGAAGAGAGTTTTCAAGACAAGCCTTAAAAGTACTTTTTTAAAATTTTTCCCCACAACTTAGAGTGACATGTCATAGCTCCCATGAGGTGATGAGTTGTGCCTAGATAGCTTACATGGACATGAGAAAGATATTGAGAGTAAAACCATCCAATAGCCTTCACATGTTTTGTTTTCTAATATTAAAATCAAAATATCCTATTCACTGCTATGAACATAGCAGGTGGCTGTGAACACTTCACTGATCTAGCATGTAAGCGCCTGGGCTCCAGATGATATGGATGGTCAGCCGGGCAGCTTTGCCAGCAGAAGGTGAGCCACGGAGCCATATGGGCATCTTGACAGTTGGAGTCCATACTATAAACTGCCAACGGCTCCCACTGCAGGTCCTTTAAAAAGCTTCAACATCCTTCGGAAATTGGAACCTCTTACCACTTACGTGAACTACTAGGATTATATTTAATTTGCCTTAACATTCATGCCATTTTGTGTTTGCTATCCATAAACCTGTTTTTTCTTGGTTTTTTTGTTTGGTTGGTTGGTTTTTTGCATTTTATCACTTACCAAATATCTTTTAGTCTGAAATGTGCTAGGCCTGCCATGGTTTCAGAGTGGAATAACAGGCTATGAAAAGTATAACTTTTCACTGGGGTATTTGAGCTCTCTAGCAAAAGCTCATATAGCATATATTCAGGCACTAATTCCCTCTGGATGGAGTTTCTAGAATTCACCTCTGCATGTCACAGTGCCATCACATCAATCACCAAGAAGCAAGCATAAGATCCTGGACTAGAAGGGAATGGGGGGTTGGGGGGGAGGGAGGTACCACCAGTAAAACTGATAAGATTCTCTTCATGTAGTTGTTTTTTCAATTTTAGTGAAAATTATTTGGCATTCACTTAATCAAAGTATCAATTTTGCATCTTAAATGTCATTCTATGCCTATGATCTCAAATCTCCTCTAAGTATTGAGGTTTCACAGTGACAGCCTCACATGATATAAACAGTTCTACCTATACATGTATATTCATAAGCTTTTCATACCATTATAAAAACATAAATATATAATCCCTTTTCCATTATGAATAATGTACACTGATTGAGGAATCATTTGATTCTATCTAGGTTAATTTGAGTGAAGAACCTTAAACTATATGGTTATTCCAATCATGTTAGTCTTATTAATGGAAAACCGAGATGAAAATTATTGAAATAAGAAAAAAAGGCCAAAGATAATATAAGGATGTAGTCCCATACATAAAGTACCTACTATGTGCTGGACCTGTATGAGATAGTTGATGTTCAGTGTCTCATTTAATCCTTAAAACAACCCTGAGAGATGCATTATATTAACCCCATTTTGTAGCTCAAGAAGTTCAAATTTAATATGTTTCACTTGTTTAATGTTATATAATCAGTAAGTGAAACAGTAGATAATTAAATACAGGTGTATCTTTAAATCCTGTAACTTTAAACTGCACCAGGAGACCCATCACTCCAAACCCTTAGTTTCAAAGATGAGCGCATTATGGTCAATCCACATTACATGATCAGTCACTTCCCTGACCCTCTGTCTACAGCAAAAATTTACCCAAGCTAATGACATTCAATCTTTGCTTAGGTAATTTTACAAATCAGTCTTCTTAAATGAGATATATAAATATCTGAGTGCTATGACCTAAATATAGATTACTCAAAAAGTTCAGTTCCCTCCCTGCCTTAATCTCTTTGGTGTGATAATATGTTTAGAAATGTAGTGTCTGTCATCACCCCACTGGAAATGATTAACATGGTAACGTTTATGATAAGACCATATATCTGGTCTTACCTAATATGCTGATACTAGATGTTATAAAGTATTTGTGTTTTATAATTCCGGAATTTTTCAGTAAACATCTAACAGGCAACTTCTTTGGTCATCACAGTGCCTGCAAAACTTTAGGCGTTTAGATGTCATCCTTGCTGTTATCATGGAATTTTAATATTGATGTAAATTATATCCTAAGTAGTTTCATTTCATTAAAAACTCTTATAAATGTTAAATTGGTTTGGTCATGTAGGAAAGAAACTTGCATCTTTTACAGTTCATTCACTGCTTTCATTGATATGTTCATAACAATCAAGTTAATGATACTCTATATTTTCTACCTCAAAATAATAATCACAGAACTGTAGAACTTTGTGAGGCCTCAGAAAACAATGAACCCTAACTTCGTATTTGCTAGTAAAGGAAAAAGGTGAAAAGGGCTAAGTGGTCTGCCTGAGTCTCTGCAACCCAGATCTGCAGTCTTCTATTTCTTGGTGCTTTCCACTGGAATTCAGTTACAAGATCAGAGAGTCTTTGCAATTCTGAAACAAGGCCATAAACAGCAAGGCTACACGTTGTGAAAGTTCAAGACCAACCATACTACCATTTTATTAAAAAATTTTTTTTCAATGTTTATTTATCTTTGAAAGAGAGAAAGAGTGCAAGTTGGGGAGGAGCAGAGAGACAGAGGGAGACAGAAGATCCAAAGCAGGCTCCGCATTGTCAGCGCAGTGCCAATACCAGTCTCGAACTAAGGACCTGTGAGATCATGACTTGAGATGAAGTCAGATGCTTAACCCACTGAGCCAGCCAGGCGGCCCCATACTCCAATTTAAAAGCAGTTATAACCCTGGCTTCGATATGGCAAGGATAAGGTCTTTCTGGCCACTGAGTATCTGTTGATATCTAAAGAAACATTTCCAGTGAAAGCATCTGAAACACAACTTTGGCTGTTGTTTTCTTCTTGGTTTTTGAAATAGCTTATCAGATCAAAAGAAAAAAATTCCATTGGTAATTCTAAAGTGAAAGGTCACCAATGTGCCATTTCTTACTGTGCAAGACCAAAACTTGGTCATATATAATCACATATTTGATTATATATGTGATCACATATAATTACAGCTTGGTCATATATAATCACATATGTGATCATATATGTGATCACATATAATCACAGCTTCAGAAAATTACACCATAGGGGCCAATGAACGTATACTGGAAAAGAATTGTAGTAATCATATCTGCCTATCTTCTGCGAGGGCCAATGTTTTTATTCCACAATACTTCAAGAAATATTTCTGTAAAAAGTAAATTATTTAATGTATGACATTAAAATACAATTATCTGTTTTTTCCTTTGCTAAAATGCAAATAAACTATTATGAACTAGTAAAAATTGGGCTTCTGTAGGTTATACTGATAAAAGGCTTGTCTCTTCCTTTTTTTTTCTTTCCATTTCTACTACCAGTGGCTCAGTCATCTGAGACTCCTTCCTGAATTTCAGAGTAAATAATCCAAGTCATCCATTTCTTATATATTATTATATTTTTAAGGTTTATTTATTTTGAGAGAGAGAGAGAGAGCAAGAGAGCATGTGTGTTTGCAAGTAGAGAGTGGACAGAGAGAAAGGGAGAGACGTAATCCCAAGCAGGGGACTCAAATTCAGGAACTACAAGATCATGACCTGAGCCAAAATCAAGAATCGGACCTTAACTGACTGAGACACTCAGGTGCCCCAACTATCTTTTTTCCTGAAGTTTCTTTAGGTTTTAAGGCACTGCCATGTATTTATAATAAAATTAAAATTATTTAACCACATAAAGATTTATAAAGCTAGGGATAATTTTAGAGGGGTATGATGGTTTGAAATTACAATCATGTAAGTGAGCCATCTTTAAGTGGATCCTCCAGCCCCAGCCTAGCCTTCAGAACACTACAGCACCAGGTGATATGTTGACTACAAGTTCATTGGAGACTCAGCCGCAAATGCCTAACAAAGCCTCTTCTCAATTCCTGGGAAGGGGAAAAAAAACTTTTGGAAAAAAAAAATCAGGAAAAAAAAAAAAAACGTTTGCTGTTTTAAACTGTTAGATTCAGGGGAACTTTAATAGATGGCACAATATCCAGTTGTGAGTGTGTCACCACCAACATTTATACTGAAGCCCTAACCTTCAGTGTGACTGTTTTTGGAGCTAGGTTCTTTAAGGAGATAATGAAGGATGAGATCATAAGGGTAGAGCCCTGATCTGATAGATTGGTTTGCTTCTAAGAGGAAGAAATGCCAGAATTCCACTCTCCCCTTCTCTCTCTCTGACAGACAAAAGGCCACATGAGGACACAGCAAGATGTTGGCCTTCTGTATGCCAAAGAGAGAGGACTCACCAGAAACCGATACTTGATCTGGAACCTCCAACCTTCAGAACACTGTTCTTTAGGTGGCCCCGTCTATGGTATCTTGTTAGGGCAACTCAAGCTGACTAATAATGAGCAGTTCTATAATCAAGCTTAGAGAAATATATAACTGTATTTGGTGATGCATCAGTCTCAGATACCAATAGAACCAAAGTCATCTATGCTTTTAAATTATCAATGTTCTTCACACTCTACTTGACTGCTTAAAATTTTTTCCATATTTCCACCCAGCTTCTTGCCTGGTCTTATGTAGCTTTCCTATATAAAGAGAGGGAGAATAAAGGAAAGAAGAAAGAAAACTGTCAAACCTATACATGCTTTTGTTTTGAGAAGGTACTGTGATCCATTCTTCTGTTGGACTATAACATGCCTTATTAGAGTTTGGGTTCTATGAGGGCAGACTATGCCTTCCTTGTTTTCTCATAGCATGTTTACAAAGAAGATGTTTACATACATATATATTTGTTGAATTGAGTTTTATTAAATTTATCCAAAATGTGTTAATTTCAATAAAATGGAAAACTCTACAGTTTTATTTTAAAATATTGCTTTTTAATTTCACAAAGACATAAAATCATATATAGTTTATGTTGCTGATTTAATCATTCATTCAATTGATATTTATTATGCATTTGCTATACGCAAAGCACTCATTTATTCAATTAATGTTGAATTTCATTTAAAGGATTTTAAGCAAAAGAGAAACAGGATTTGTATTGGATATGGGACTGTCAAATGTTTTAACAAGGTAGTCATTCTATATATCATCCTGCTCAGAATCCTGCAACAGATTATCATTGCATTTAGAATGATTGACAAACTCCTTAACCTGGTTCATATGTGCCCACGTGACCTGACCACTTCCTGCCTGTTTGACTTCATTTCAAATGCCTCTTTTCATTATCCCTATAAAGCTATACCAGCCTTTTTAGTTTTCTCAGAGAAATCAAGCTGCATCCTAAATTTACTCTTCCCCTTCATCCTCTTTTTCTGTCATTGAGACCCAAAATTGAATGTCATCGCTTAAGGAGAACTCTTCAGAATCCACAATTTCACATAGTCATTCTTGCCTTTCCATATAACCCTGTTCCCATGAGGCTCGTAGTGCTTATTACTATTAAATATTTTGTATATTTGGTTATTTGTCTTTCTCTACTTAAATGTACATTCTCCAGCCTAGCATAGAACTTAACTGTTGTGCTTACTGCTGTTAACTGTGGAGCTCAGAGTAATAGGTCCATAGTTATTGTTCAATAAATGTCTGTTTAATTAATAAATGGATAAATAAAAAAAAGTAAATACGTGGTTGGGTGGTAAGGACGAGAGAGAACTCAGGCATATCTCCCAAATTTTTAACTTGAGCCAATGGGTAAAGTGGTGTCATTTAAGGAAACTAAAGACTGAAGGAGAAAGAAAGTGATCAGTGGAAAGGAATAGAGTTTTGATTGACTCTATTAAGTTTCATATTGCTATTAGATATTCACGTGGAAGATATCAAGTTGTCAGGTAGCTACCAGCTCTAGACCTCGATAGTAAACTCAAGGATAGAATTACAGAAACAATTGTACAAACTTTATATGTGCAGATTATAATAATAACAGTCACAAAAATTAACATTTCATATATATGTGTATGTGTCTGTGCATAAAACACACACACATAGTGGGCCGGACACTATTTTACATTTTTATTAGATTAGTTCACCTAATCCTAATAACTTCAGCTTAAGACAGACATTGATTTTATCTCATTTTATGATTCAAGAAATTGAAGCACCACAAGCCTGCATAACATGACTGAAGACAGATAATAATTGGTTCAGCTGGGATTCAAGCTCAGGCGGTCTGATTTCATAAGCCACATTTTTCACCATGACAGTGGGAAGAAAGAAATTAGGTCAGAAATGAGTCGGGGATTATTCCAACACGAGAGGATGAACAGTAGAGGAATATCAAGAAAAAACAAAAAGCTAAGAGGAAAATTGGGAGGAAACAAAAAAACTAGAAAATATGTCTTCTCAGAAACTGAGAAAGAGAATTCCTTCAGAAGAAGAGGAGCTTGTTTGTGTCAGATGTTTCCCAGAGCTAGAAGAGAGGAGACTAGGGAATTCTCCACCAGGTTTTCAAAATAAAGGTAGGTGAGTGGTGATTCCCTTCACAGGAGTCTCTGGTGAAAAGGGATATATGAAAACCAGGAAATCATTAAGAGAGCACACAAAGTGGGGAAGCCAAGGATGACACTCTAATCCCCAGAATCTTTGCCCTGATGTCATCATATTTGGTGAGATGAAAATGAGTGGGTCAAGGGGATTTTTTAAGAAATAAAGCCCATAGTATTTTTCTTGCTGATAAACAATAGTGCTGAAGTCATAATAGTAGCGATTCCTTGAGATCAAATTACAAAGCTAGGAAAATATCAGAATACTAATCAAATATGACTTATAGATTTACAAGCTCCTCTTAACCTTGTAGAAATCTCTTGCTATTCCCTCACCCCAGGCAGCACACACTGGCCTCTGGATAAGAAGATTTAAATTACAAAAAAAAAAAAAAAAATGGCTTGCGAGCACTTTAAAAAACTACCTCTGTGTCATTAAATTGTTCTTTTTCAGTTACAGCAAGTTGTAATGATTAAATATTAAAGAAGAATGGTAGTACAAGAATGAATGTGAGGGTGTGATTTCCAACTCTGGTCCCACACATAGTTCAAGGTACGCCTTTCAAGCTGGAGTTGCTTTTGTTTCTTTTCCAGAGCACAAAAATATTATGTCTTGACTAATCAAAAAAATTAAAGAAAAATAGTAATTGAAGAAGACATTATTCTTAACTTGTCAGTATTTTTTATTCAGTTGTACAATCTTGGGATCCCTTGAAAGCCGGAGATAGAGATATGCTTTATTTAGAAAACAACAAGCTGTTAGAAGGGGTTTTGGGGGTGGGGGGAAGAGCAGAAATTCATAGTTGTCATTACATCACAGCTATAGGATCTGTCAGATTCTGACAATGCCAAAGCACCTACCCAAAATCTCAGCAAATTTGGCACTTGCAAGTACTATGAGGTGGGGTGTGGGGGACACTGTATTTCTATATAGAAGTCAGATATATTCCAGGGAATATATTTTACATAGATTTTGGTATTGGTATCCAATGTCCAAAGTCTTATCTAGAAAAGAATATATTTTGTATACATAGTTACAAATAAATTAGAAGGTATTTTTCTTTTTTTAAAAAAAATTTTTTTTAATGTTTATTTATTTTTGACAGAGAGAGAGACAGAACATGAACAGGGGAGGGGCAGAGAGAGAGGGAGACACAGAATCTGAAGCAGGCTCCAGGCCCTGAGCTGTTAGCACAGAGCCCGACGCAGGGCTCGAACTCACAGACCACGAGATCATGACCTGAGCCGAAGTCGCCCAACCGACTGAGCCACCCAGGTTCCCCAGAAGGTATTTTTCTTACTTGAACTTTCTGATCAATCCAGCATCATGTAGAATAGAAGTTGAAGTATTAGGTTAACTCTAAAGCATTATTCAGCACCTTTAATTCAGCATACTAAATCTAAAATAAGAAGTTAAATATAAAAGTTACTTGTTATCTTCTTAAATCAAGAATAACATTCGTAAAGTTTGTTGTAGCCCAAAGGCAGGTTGGTGCTTATTGATTTATTTTTTAAAATTTATTTATTTTTGAGAGACAGAGCACAAGTGGGGAAGGGGCAGAGACAGAGGGAGACACAGAATTCAAAGCAGGGTCCAGACTGGGAGCTGTCAGCACAGAGCCCCATGTGGGACTCAAACACATGAGCTGCAAGATCATGACCTGAGCTGAAGTCGAATGTTTAATTGACTGAGCCACCCAGGCGCCCCTCAGATTGGTGTTCAAAATCTATTGCCAGTACTTACATTGGTTGTACTGATGTCGTTGCCACCTGCGTGTATCTGTTTATACCATGTACCATGGGTATGCCCTGTAGTTTTAGAATTTTGCTCTATTTCCTGAAGTTACCATTACATAGCAAATGATTGCTCAACATATCACTGAGGCCCAAAGAAATAATATGCATACAATTCAAAGCCATTTGGAATAGTAAGTGGCTTCTTCTGTCCTAATGCTATTCCCAATGCTGTTTATTGAATAAATAAGTATTGATTTAATCTGTGGACATTTATAAGTCATCAGGTGAGAAAAAGCAATGCTGAACATAAGAATTGAATTTTCTCTAATTGCTATGAATTATTCATAAATAAATCACAAAGATAATAACTTTTTGAAGTCATGTCTTAATCGTTGTTTTACATCCAGGTCAATAAACATTGGCTGTATGAAATATACAATATATACCATATTTTTGTAAAACCCAAAGTATGGATGATAGTTATGATAAAAACAGCCACAGCAACAGTAATAATTATTATAGCAGTAATATTATTATATTATTAATTATTACTATATAATAACTATATTATATATTATAATGATAATAATTATATGCTGAGATCATACACACTATGACTTAATGTTACTTAGTTTAATTTTCAAGTGACACTAGGAAGAGGGTGTCCTTACTATCTTCATTTTAGATTTAGAGGGATTGAGTAATATGTCCAAAAGACAGTAGTTGACAGTGACTGTAAGGAACAATGGTACCTAAACTTAGTATCACTAGGCATGAGAATTATGCTCAGTCTCACCCAAAATTCTTGGATAAAATATTGGGTTAAAAGTAATGAATAATGTCCTTATGCACTTTTCATTTTGTTTTTTTTTGTATGTAAACACAATAGCTATTGAAAACAGGTGCTTTTGTCAATTATTCATAACTGAAAAAAATATTCTGCTCAATTTTTAGTGATATTGTCTGTATATTCTGAACTTGCTTTTATCATCTTCTATGGCAAAAATTCTATCCACAGATAGGTCTGGAAAGATACAGAGACCACAAAGGAAAGAAATAGAATAGATTGGAGATTGATGTCTAGCAGAGAACATTGGACATGGTTTCTGACACATGGACGTTACTCAAAAGAGAACAGGTTAGAAACAGTACTACTACGTTTTTTAAGGAAATGCAGCATAAAAAAATTAGAAAAAAAGTTGGCAAAGGGGGAGCTTTGACAAATGCTTGAAATAATTCTTGGGCCCACAACCTTCAATGAAAAAAAAATAAGACTCCAAAAACATATTTTTGATATGGCTAAGGACAAGAATGGACAGGGAGAAGCATGTCAGAAACCCGGTCAAGAAGAATATGGAAAAAAATTAAGAAGGGAGTTTTTCCCAGATAGTTGGCTTGGTGTTTAGTCAAGAAACTTCCCCATACAGGAAAGGGCCTTTCACATAGTCTGACTGGCAGGATTTTGAGTTACTACAGACCAGTAATGTGGTTCTCTTTGACTTTCAGAATAAGAATATTTTGCGTTTATGTTCTTCCTTGTTTTGCCATTAAATAATTGAGTGATTGTTAGGAAAAGTGTATGCAAATAACATAGGTCTCCAGACAGATTATTCAGACACAATTGGGAAGCATAAATATCAGATAAATATCCTAGATTTTGATATGGGTGCCACAACTGATGGAATTTGGGTGTTGAGTGTTGGGAAAGGCTGAATGTGCTCTGTATGGGAGGAATGTTGAAAAGGATATTGGTGACCAGAGGGACTGTCTGGACACTCCAATTCTATTCACTCTTTTGGAGCATATGTTCGGACATGTACCAGCCTTCTTTGCAGTGACATTGTGACTGTTATTAGTTTTGGCCAATAAAACACAGAAAGAAATGAGGCACTCCCACTTCCAAGTGTAAACCCTAAAATTCCAGATTTTCCTCCTTTTCTTTCTCTATGTGTGTGTCTCCCCTATTTCTGTAGCCACAAGCAAAGAAGCCCAGATCCTTAAATCACTCATTGAGAAATAGACTTTCAGGAGGCCCATGTTAATAACATGAGGAAAGGTACATAAATATACATTAATATATATATTTAAGCACTTAAAGCACTTTGATTTGAGGGAGGTTTGTTATACAGCTAGCAGTATTATTCTATTTCATATGTGACTCATACAGCCACATATAGTTTACTCAAACCTTGCTTTTTGCTCCTGGTTATTGAACAATGCCAATTCCTTAACGTTATAGAGGGAAAGGGGGTCAGGCCTATACAAAGCAAGTGGCAGGTAAAAATAGTCACCTTCTTTTAGAATCTACAGTGATAGGACATTGGCATTTCCTTTTACCACTGAAAACTTCTGATAAATTCAAGTTATCCTCTCTTCTTCTATTCTAAACACACACACACACACACACACACACACACACACACACACACAGCTGTTCATTCTCTCAGGTATTCTTATCTGATGGTACAGGAGTAGAATAACAGCATTTACGCTTGATGAGTTGCTCACACAGCAAGAGCATATCTCAAAAATTCAGCCACCCAGAAATTACAAAATGATCACACCTCCATTTGGCAATATAAAATAGCAGAGGAAAAATAAGACCATTAAGTGAGCATTATCCGCTCTATATGAATATAAAATTATGAACCATAAAGCAGGGCAGGTCTCTGAGCAAGCTGAAGGAGCCTGAGCTGATTCCTGATATGAGTCTAATGATGAGTCAGTGGCCAAGCTATTTATAACACAGTCCCTGCAAGAGATAAGAGCCTGCGCAAAGCTTCGTTAAAACTGGTATTTTGGCTGGCGGTTACCATACTAAAGAAACGCTTGTGATCCCATCAGTGCAGTCGTCCTATGTAATAAAGCAACAAACTCTTCATATTCTTCCAGCATCAGTCCACGGAATGAGAATATTAATGTAGTTATATAAACTTACCTCCAATTTTGAAAGCTACCTAAAGTAGAATTATCAAAGATTTGTCTTTGGCTAAAAAACATGACTTCAAACCTTAAAAGAAGAGTAATCTTTAACAGATGCAAGAAAACGAGACTGATTTAATGTAATACAATATAAATAGTTGATTATGTATAGCAAAATAACATTTGCAGGGCAAGTACCTCATAAAGAACATGGAACATTCAGTGTGGATTATTATAGCCACAGTGCAAAAATTCATTTGCTAACTCAAAAACTACACTTTTGGGGACTGGATAAATTGTTTCTCACAAACCAAACACGGAGTTTAAGCACAATATAAACAATAGACCTTCATTTTGCATATATAGAAAGCTGAACAACTTTAACACTAAGCAATTCTAACTTAGACAATTACAAGTACCATCAACATCAGGTTTACTTGCCTGCTCCTTTTCAGCAGTTACCTGTGGCCCAGACCACGTAGCCAGAATCTTCCTTTTTAACAGTCTACAAGTACCTGAATGATACTAAAGCTAATGAACTACTAGTGTACTAGAATAGAGATTCCCAAACTGTAGAGTGCACCAGGAGAGCTTGCTGAACGCATTGCCAGCCCCCACCATCAGATTTTCTGATGCAATAGGTTCAGGTAAGTTGAAAATTTGCATTTCTAACAAGTTCCCAGTGATGCTGATACCGCTCTTCCGGAGACCACGCTTTGAGAAACAGTGTACTAGAATACTACATTATGAATGAGAATATGTGATGAATGGCCTCATAGTCACCACCCAAATCCATAAGCTAGCAATTTTTCTAACTTATCAGTTATCTTTCCTAAAGATAAAGGGAACATGACCATTTGCGTGAAAATATATTGGAAACCTCTCTAGAACCTTGCAGTTTTAAAGTTATAAAGTGAATACTGAATAGGGGTTTTATGGTGGAAAAAAGATAAGCCATGGGAAGCATTTGGCTTGATATACAGCTAACATATACTAATTTGAAAAATGTTGAGATAACACGGAAAATGAAAAGGTGTAGAGAAGCAATATTATTTACCCAGTCTCTTCAAAATTCCTAATTTATGCTTCATCTTCACAACACTACAGATGGGGGTCTGGTACTAATATTCTTAACTTAAATAATGGGGGGAGGAATCCCCCCCAAAAAACTCAGGCCCCTCTAGTTGGAAATTTATCAGAGGCATTCTGGGAATGGGCTTCCAGTCTCCTGTAGCTTGAGACTGGGCTTTTATCCCTCTTCATCTTGCAAAATGTGGAATAAAGAAAACTTTATAGACTCGCAAAGAGTCCTTCTTTCCTTTTCAAGGCCAGTGTTTCTAGCTTGAAAACCCGCAATTTATATTTACAATGGGCCATTATTTCCTTGGTCAACTCTCATCCGCTTTTAAGGTGACCCTCAATGTCATGTGGTAAGAGGGCTATTCAAAGTGCCTGTCTGAAATAGACAGATTGGCCTGATAATTACTCCTGCAATTGCCTCTCAAGGAGAATTAAATGATCTTGTCTCTCAGCTTTTGCAAAGACAGATAATAAACAACCAGCTGCTGTGGGTACCCTGCCCTCCTACTCTAAAAGCAATATCAAAGAAAAAGCTATATTAAAAAAATGAAGAGGAAAGTATTTTCAAAGAAGTTTACCATGTTTGGTTACATGCTGTTAAGATGCCTGTTTTAAATATTTTTATTACCTCATGACAGACTGGAAATTAATGATGACATTGATGGAGATAGGAGGTGAAGGATAAGAAAGCCCATGAAATGTTTGCTAAAATCTCTCTATGCCAAGACTGATTTGAACTAGGGAGAGTAAAGGGCTACCGGCTTCGTAGCCTTTCTAGACATGGCAAATTCACAGAAGCTCTAGAATCTGAATGAAGTGACTGACCTCTCCACAGGTTTGCCAAAGCAAGAACATGGCTGCCAAAGGGGTTTCAGTACAATGAAAGCATTTTTGTCACTATTGAGAACTGAAAAGTGCGCCTGGCCTCTGAGCTGCAGTTATATATATTTTTTATCATTAGGAAAAGCTTTTTAAGATTAAAGGAAATCATCTAAGATTTTATCTGTAAGAAGGTACAGGAGGAAGTAGGACACAAAGAAGTACAGCAAGTGAGCAAAAATAGCAACACTGAATAAAACCAGATGAAGCCTGAAGTATGAACATATTATTTATTCATTTGACAGTCTCTGAAATCAAACAAGAATTACATGTTCAGAATACATCAGATATTAGAGTTTGCCGTGGATAACATAAAATAAGAAGAAAGGAAAATGGAGGCAGTGATCACACTATGTCCTAAGATGAAACGCAAGGGATGTAGTTATTCTTGCTCCTGTGAACACAATTAATTGCTCTCACTACCACCCTCTAAATTCGACTCCCTCTCAACATTTTCTTTGTTGTAAGGAAACGTGTGGTGCATTCATCTACACTAGTCCCTAGGTAGCCCAGGAAACAGTGATAATTTTATTGAAATTAGCAAATTAGGAGATCTTCCATGGATCATCCTATTTAAGCCTCACCAGTTTTTGACAGAGGCCTATAATTATCCCCATTGTCAAGGTGTAGAAATGGCACTTATTTGACACAGTGGGTGTTGCAGCAGGAATGGGGACACCTGAATCCAGAATTTTCGCTGCAAGTGGTGAGCTGTGCCGACTCCAGAAGCAGCAGTGGCAGGATCCCACCTAATTCAGGAGGTAAAGCTGGGGTGACAGCAGTAGCCACAGGTCAACTGAACAGGCTTTGGCATTTGCCCCACACTTTTAGGCAGCTGCCAAACTGCTAGAGAAAAGATAGGAAGCGAGCCAAAGCATGGGGTGGTAGAGTAGCCACCCACACACCTGTAAATTTTTGTCTTAGAGCTCTTTTTCTTAATTCTTTTCTTTTCCTTTCTTTTAAAAGAAAAAAAAAATAAAGAATATGCTTTTCTCCTATTCCACAGGATTCTGGCAAGGCTGAAATTGTGGACTTATTTCCCCAGCTCCATAGGTGGGCTATGACCGAAGCATGTTAATTGTCATACTGGTTACCCTCTAAGTATAGTTCAGGGACAGACACAGGAACCAAGATGGGCCACATGGACTGCTTTGGGGAAGTGCTGGGAGAAAACAATGTGATCTTCCTCCCTTTAATTACAATCTCAAACTGAAAACATAGTGCAATCTTGAAGGTGTTAGCAGGATATACTTATTTGGAATAAAATCAACACAAAAGAAAGAAAATTGAGAAAGAGAGAAACAGAGAGGGAGGACTGATATAAACTGATGAAAACCTTGAACCCATGAATCTTTGGACCCTGAGCTGTGCTCAGTTTTGTGAGGTCATAAACTATTTATCTGATCAACCCATTGAGTTGATTACCATCATTTCTAGCCCAAAGTGTCTAGCTTATAGCATTGTCCCTATTTTCTGAATTTAAAATTAGGAATCATATTTTTAGAACAGTAATGTTACCTAAAGGGGGTGATAAGACTCAGTATTTTAAATGAGAACTCTTTCTACAACTGTAGCAATTACATAGCTGACACTTACTATGAGCCAAGCACTGTTTAAAGCATTTTACAAATATCAAGTCATCTAATCTTACAACTGAATTCTTATGATACTCATTTTATAGATGACAATGCATTACAGATTAAATACGTTTTCCAAAGTCACACAGATAATGTGTTATTGATCATGAGGCTCTTGAAAGTGGGTACTGACTACTATCTTGGCTCAAGCTGCTATAACAAAATACCACAGATTGAGTGCCTTAAAAAACATTCATTTCTCACAGTTCTGGAGGCTGAAAGGTTTAAGAGCAAGGTGCTGGCAGATTCAGTATCTGGGGAGGACCCTCTTCAGCTTACAGATGGCTGTCTTCTTGCTATAACTTCACATGGCAGAGGGACAGAGAGAAAGAAAGAACAGAGAAAGCTCTCTGATATCCTCTTATAAAGGCACTAATCCCATTAATGAGAACCCCATCCTTATGACCTCATCTAAACCTAATTAAGTATCAAAAATCCAACCTCCTAATATAACCATATCGGGAGTCAGGTCTTCAGCATATACTTTTTGTAGGGATACAACATTTAGTCCATAATAAAAATACCATTCCAGTTTTTTAAAGTAACCCAGGCCAAAGAATTCAGTATGAATTTCCACTTTTCCAAAACTCTTTCATTAAATGGATGAATACTGATGCTCCTTCATTCCAGGAGCACTGATGGTGGGAGTGGAAGGGAATGACAGTACAAATAACCAGAAACATGAAGAAAACGGTTGGAATTCAAGCCATCTATCTTCATAGCATTATAGAGATAATTATTTTTAAAACTGAGAAGCAGACTATGGAAGGGATTATACAAATTTGGAGTCTAGTAATGTATACATCCATTACAGACTGAAAGTGTCTCATTTACAAATAAACATATGTCTAAAATGGACCCATTAGCACTGTCTAAAATTTAGACCAGTTATTACAGATACTATAAGTATTCACTATATTAGATCATAAAACAAAAGATGCTTAAGGGACTTTCAGCTTCAGAACTTAAAAATATTTCATAAGGAAAATTACATATTTAACAAGACTATCTCCAGTTTGAAAATGGAAAACTATGGTCATGCAGTAGATAATTCAAATACAGGTATGTATTTTTATGTAGTATTAACATCATGATGATGATAAAGAAACACCCATCAAAGAAGATAGGAATAAACATTCTTTGACACCAGTGTCACCAAATTATACACTCTTTGCCAAGTTTCAGCAGATTCCTTTCTCTGTTCAGTCCTATTTTATCCCTTTTGACAAGATCAGAGAGTTGAAGATGTCTAAAGGAGCTATAAAAAAGTGGGCAAGTAGTAAGTATTGCTATACAGTATTTTAGGGTTTGGCTGTCATTTTTATTAAAGAAAATTTATCAAAATATGCAATAATCTTGCAAAATAAATATTTTACCAAAAAAACTCAATACAACCATAAATAAACAACCACTGGGATTTTAGTTTAGGAAAATATGTCCAGTTCAACTGCAAAATGTTATTACTATTTTTTTATATTTATGATACATATATAAAATTTGAGACTTTTGAATTACATTTCTTAATCTAAACTAAAGAAAAAGGTCATGGAAAGCTAAATGCATGTTAAGAGCTTTGCAGAATGGCTTGCACACTGATGGTGAAATGGAAATAGGCAGGAATGCAGGAGCATGAAGTTTGCCACACACTCTCTGACCTGTATATTCTAATCAGGACTAAAAAGATGTAGATAGTAGCACATGTTATGAGGTCCATTTTATATATACCCTCATCATCATTTTATGTTTGAGCATAACAACTAACCAGAGGAAAAAATGCAGGACACAGAGACTGATACATAATGTGCTAACTGCTCTTTGTGTTCTTTTTGTTTGGGGTTGTTTATTTGTTTAATAAGAGTGCAAATAATAAATGCTAACAAGCCTCTAGCACCTAGCTTCACCACAACTCAGTGTGTGTGCTTCGGCACGTGACATGCAAGAAGCTACTGTGCATTGGAAGAAGAAGTATTGGGCTGAAAACCTGCCTCTGCCATTCACCATATGTGATCAAAGAGAGGCTATTTATTTAGTTTCAGTTTCATTGACTTACATATCCTTTTGTATGCAAGTAACAGAACTATAGTTCATAAAGGTCCTATAAAATAAAACATATTTGCTGCAGTCTGCCTGGTCCTAGAAATGAAAACATTCATTTTAGTCTCTCTCTCTCTCTCTCTCTCTCTCTCTCTCTCTCTCTCTCTCTCTCTCTCTGTCTCTCCTGACCCTAAATCTGATTTCTTCTCTGTGTTTGCCTCATTATGCAACATGTGATATGTCATATTCTCTATGTGGTCAAGGGGAGGGCACTGGTGGCAATTCCAGATTCACATAGTCCTCACAGTTCAGGATCCCAGAAAAGGAAGGATAAATACCTTTCTCCTGGAGTGTATATACTGAATTGAGCCTTCGGAGTTGCTTGCCCATTCCTGAATTGATCACCATGGCCAAGGGTGTATAGTACTTTAAATTACAAACCTGTGAGGTGTAGTTACCCCTGTGGCCTGACTTCGTTATTTCAGCGCCAAAGAACCTATGGACTAGAAGTGGTTTCCCGAAGGAAATGAAGAATGAGCAAACCTTTCAGAACTGTGAGAATTACTTGTAATTATGCCCAGCGCTTATCAAATCAAGTGTGGAGGTGGAACAAAGGTTTTTTTTCAGACATGCAAGCCTCTTAACATTTATTTCTTACATGCTGTTTTTCAGGAAACCTTTGGAAAATATATTGTAAAAGGAATAAACCAAGAAAGAGAAAACATGGGAATGAAATAATAGGGGTTCCGACACAGGTGAAAAGAATCCCCAAGATGTTGTCAGAGGGTAATCCCATGATGAATTCTAGAATCCCGTGATGAGTTCTAGAAAGCGGTCTTAGAAAGGTCACAGAAGCAGGTGCAGAGTAACAAAGTCTCAAAGACTTTGAGAAGAGTTTTACAGTTCTGAGAGCTTTGAGATAGATTAATAAACAATACATGGAAATCAAGAAAACAAAAAAAACAAGACAGTTAATACATAAAGGGTGAAAAAACCCTGAAACATTTTTAAAGAAAGAAAAAGTACCCATAGTATACCACATGGCTTTGCTGTAAATGATATTATGTAGTTATATTAATGCAAGCACTGACTACTGAATGAATCCAAAGTGGTGACATAAACACATATGACTATAATGGAAGAATGAGGGGAGAGGAAGCAAATATGGGTGAAGAAGGCTGTAAAAATATTCATGTTTCATGGTCATATGGAGTGATGAATAACCTGAAAAAATTTAAAAGGCAGTCTACTAATGTCATAAATATGTATGTAAACACGTAAAGAAAACTTGAAGACTTGAAAATATAGAAGACTTGAAAAATGGCCTTAACATTATTTAACATTTGCTGATGTTTGGGTAGATGAAAAAATTCAGGGGCACCTGAGTGGCTCAGTTGATTAAGCGTCCAACTTCGGCTCAGGTCATGATCTCATGGTTTGTGGGTTAAAGCCCCACTTCAGGCTCTGTGCTGACAGCTCAGATCTTTGGAGCTTGCTTCAGATTCTGTGTTTCCCTATCTCTCTGCCCCTTCCCCATTCACACTCATCTCTCTCAAAAAATAAACCTTAAAAATTTTTTTAAGTTCATACTACAAAAGATTTATGTTGCACTGCATTAAAAAGTGCAATTTTACTAAAACTCTAAAACAGTACTTCAGTCAAATTCCACTGTTGTGGAGCCTCCAGAGAAAGGCATTTTATTTTCATATTCCCTTTAGAATTACATGCTTCTCAGCATGGGCATCAAGGAAGGGTTGGTTTTTGCTTGTTTGTTTTTGTTTTTTGGTAGAAAGCCAGTATGGATAATTTGGGAGGAACTGTTGGAGCTGATGGTGAATTGCCTAACTGAGACCTTGGAATTAGAAAATTTGCCAGGGCTTATCCTTAACTTTCAGAATGTTGTACCTGATAAGTTCAGTTTCCATCATCTAAGATATAAAAGAATACAATAAAAGATCACAGACTCAGGAGACAGATTTCCTGCCATAAAATCACAGTTTTGTCCCTTACTAGCCATCACAATTTGGACAAGTTATTGAGCTCTTTGTGCCTCAGTTTCCTCACCTGTAAAACAGGGATTAATATTTTGGTGAAGATTTCATGTTAATGTAAGTAAAGTGTTCAGAGCAGTGTCCAGCTGTAAGAGCTACTCCTATTATTGTTGCTTTGAGCAGAGACCAGACATGAAAGTTGGCCCATTGTTCATGATAATGCAGAACAATCTTAAATACCGCACTGTGAATTCCACTCATATTATCTTTCAGTTCATGTCCTGGAGGGATTTGTGCAGTTTCAAAAAAGGATAGAGGGGGATGATTAAGTATTAAATTGAAATAATAAATCAAAGTATTAAAGCACACAAAAAAAGTAGATTACTCATAGGAAAAAGAATCATGATCCCTGTTTGAGTGTTTAATTAAAGAATTGTTCACTATAGGGATGGAATCTTTGTCTAACCTCAGTGCAGTGACTCAAGAAATGGAAGAGAGACCAGGAAGTTAATAGGAGCAATAACAGAGTAAAAAAAAAAAAATGGCTTCCACAGTACTTACTGGGTCAGCTCTATGTCAACGAGATGATTGGCCAGAAACCAATAGTCACGCTCAAAGTTATTATCAAGGTGAGTCATGGTCACCTACAGAGATGATAGCAGGCAGCACCAAGGCACAGGGAAGTGTGGAGGGAAGGCTGGCATCAGTGAAATCAGAGGAGAACATCACTGGCTGTGGGGAGAATGTTTTACTAACATGGAGACTCCAATAAGAGAAAGGAAGGGGGTTGAGCTACACAGGTTGTGTGACTCCCCTAAGAAAGTGCTGGGGACAAGGGTAGAGACTTCTGAGCCAGAGGATGTTAGAGTAGTTTTATTGTCCCATATTCTCTAGCTTTTCCTTTTCCTAGTTGGGTCACACTGGGAAATGTGGATGTCATAATTATTATAGAGAAATAGCAGAGATATTAGGTAAATGATTTACATGAAGTATATTCTGTCTATACACTCCTTCATCTGGGGATATAAAAATAAATCTGTGCTTTGTTTACAGATTTGGTCTGTAAGAGACATTATCTTCTCTTTAGCTACACTTAGGTCAGTATTTCTGTGTATATTTCATTTCATATATATGTTCAGTATGGTCTATGGGACAAAATTTTAAAATGTTCTTGGATTAAGCCCTCCATAATTTATTTAAATCAGTGGAATCATTGATGAGAGAGATATTAGAGATCATCCATTACTACTATTGTCAGAATAAATAATAATATTATAAATGTCATGAGTGTGAGAATTTTCCATTGGAAATGATTTAGGAAAACAGAGTGGATCATACAATGGATTGAATGTTTGTGTCCCCCAAAATTCATATGTTGAAATCCTGATGGTACTAGGAGATGGGGCTTTAGGGAGGTGATTAGGTCATGATGGTAGAGCCCGCATGCATGGATTGCAGACCCTCCTCACCCTGTCTGCCATGTGAGGACACAGCAAAAAGATGACAGTTCATGAGCCACGAAGCAGGTTCTCACCAGATACTTGTTAAATCTGCTGGCAACATGATCTTGCACTTTCAGTCTCCACAACTGTGAGAAATAAATATTTATTGTTTATAAACCACTTAGCCTATGGTGTTCTGTTATGGCAGCCCAAAGAGACTAAAAGAAGAAAAAAATGGAATATTTAAGAGATATATATCTATGTATGCTTCTAAAAAGTTAGATGTGTGTGCATATGTGTGTGTGTGTGTGTGTGTGTGTTTAATGTTGTCAGTCTCAGTAACTCATTATCTTCCATTCATGCCATTTCCTGTAACTGATGCTATCTATTCACTGAAAAAGCTGACATTACTGCACAGTCAGCTTGAAATTTCAATACACAACACTGTAAAACCTTCAAGTTAAGCTCTGTTTCCACAGCAACCACAGTTTAGCTCAAGAAGCACAGCTAGACTTTTTTTTGTGCTCTTAACCTTCATGTATGCAGTAAGGTTTGCTGATGTTTGATGCAGCATTTATAAGTTTTATTGGGTATATAAGCTTATTCCTGTAGTTTCTTTTCCTGCATTCGAAAATCCAATGACAACTTTACATAGGAGTAATTTTTGAGGTATAAACCAGGGCAAGGGGAGAAGCATAATAGTAGCAATTGGGCATTTGGCTGTATTTTATATAGACCTGATGACTAATTCTTTCAAAAAGATGAGGACTGACAATTCATCTATGAAAAAAAGTCTGAGACTAGTTTTGAGAGCCCTCGTCTTCACGCACAAATACACATACCCTGAAATAATTAGGGTTTTTCCTGAGCTACTAATGCCATCTTGCCAGTGGCAGTCTTAGCTTTTGCTGCATGATGGCTGTCTCATGAATATACAAGACTACATGGTTTGTGTGTACTGTGGAGCATGGCCTTCTAATCCCTCTTCTTTAACCAGATAATTCTCTTGACTGCTTATGAACTGAGTCAAACTGTGTCTATTCCCTCTTTAGAGATATTTCATTCTCTAGAGAAAAAAGGCTCAATTATTCTAATCATAAGAAATTCCACCCAACACACACACACACACACACACACACACACACACACACACACACACACACACACTGGATTTTCTCTTGAATCACCCAATACAGTTGTTAAAGAGGATGTGTAAACCAGTGTTTGGCCAATGTGATGTCCTAAAAGATGAAGGCGGACATTTCCATTTCAGATGTCCAAATAATCCTATCCATGGTTCAAATTCCCATTTATTTTTTGCACAAAATTGCTGGTCAATATCATTCAACTGTACAATTTGGTAACTCTACAAAATAATGGTTTATAAGCACATATGACTTCTCACTGACTCTTAGAAATTCCTCCATTTATAGCCATTCACAATCTTTCACACTACTCAGAGGAAGTATTGAAAATCTTTCACATCCCCTCTCTAGCTTTTCAACCCTTCTCTTTTCGTACATATTTTTTTTCTATTTCATATGAGAAATGAATGTCTTCAGGGTATGGTTTCCCTCACCAAATGCTTCAATCTATTCAACTTATAAACTTTTGCATATCAATAATTCTTTTCCTCTTTTCTCAGAAGAAATAAACATATCTACATCTAAAGTATGACACCTTTACTCTGTATGCTATGTTCACCATCATTTATTGACCTTGGGAATTTTCTCCAGCCATAAATCTCGTTATGTATATTGATAAGCCCTTGCCTCCCTTTCTAATTTTTCCCCTTTGCTTTTAAATATGCTTAGTTCCTTTTATCTTAAAAATTATTATGTAAGGGGTGTCTGGGTGTCCCGGTTAGGTGTCCAACTTTGGCTCAGGTCATGATCTCACAGCTTGTGAGTTCAAGGCCCACGTCGGGCTCTATGCTGACAGCTCAGAACCTGGAGCCTGCTTCTGATTCTGTCTCTGTCTCTCTCTGCTCTTCCCCTGCTCATGATCTGTCTCTTTTTTCAAAATATAAATAAACATTAAAAAACAGATTTAAAAATTAAAATATAAAAAATAAGTCTTAAAAACTTCACCTTTGAATCTCTCTACCTATTATTTTCTTTCATTTCTAAGATGACCAAAAACTAGTCTAAACTTATCATAATCTCTCCATATCACCTATCATTTGTTAGTCCACGATGCTTGAATTCTTACCTTTGTCCTATCATTTCACTAAAATTACACTAATTAAGCCTTGCAATAATTCTCTGATCGCTAGATCCAAAGTTGTTGTTGTTTTTTTTTATATCCTCTTCTTACTTGATTGTAGCTTTCAGTAATGGTCAATGTTCTTTCTTAAATCTGGCTCATCCCCTGGAATCCACAGTATCATCTTTCTAGCCTCACCTAGTCCCTCCTCCCTCCAACTTCTTTGCAATGTCATTCACAAGTCCTCTTTTTGGTCCTACTCTGTGCTACTCTCTCATCAGCCTTTGTTTTTCTTTCATGATGTGTTCCTTTGGGGATCTCATGTACTCTAATGTGTTTGTCCAAAACCAACTGAACCAATTACCTCCTCTCTAATCTATCAAACTGGATTCTCTAGTTTCATCTTGTTTTGTTGTTGTTAAAATTTATTCATTTATTTTGAGAGAAAGAGAGAGAGAGAGAGAGAGCAAGAGAGAATCCTAAGCAGGCTCTATGCTCGGGGCAGCATCTAATGCAGGGCTCCAACTCATAACTGTGAGATAATGACCTGAGCTGAAATTAAGCTGGACACTTAAATTACTGAGCCACCCAGGTGCCCCTCTAGTTTATCTTTATTCGTTCAGCAATAACAAGAAATAACCTAAAGTTCAAGATAAAATCCTGAAATTCATAGTCAATCCATTTTTATCCATCATTTCTTTTATAAGTTGTTCAAAGTTTCATAACTTCTTTGCTCCTAATTATGACTAAAATTTATCCCTCCATCTGAATTTCTATAGTCATCACTTTGCTTCTGCCCTACATATATATCTTATAATATTAAATTTACCTTTTACTTGGGCTTCTACCCATTCTCTTCCAATATATTCTCCATAGTTTTACCAAAATGTTTTTTTTTTCAAATACAAATCTAGCCATACCACACAGAACCCCAAAAGCCACTAATGATTCCAATCATCTTTTGGATCTCTGCTCAACAAGAAGCCCTCTCATGAACTAAGTACTACAGATCATTTGGTCTTTCATTATTTCCTTGATCCTTAGCCATTCTAAATTAAACCAAATCTCTCATGGGAGAAGGCCATATTCTATTCAATATGTATATCTCCAGTGCCAAGCACAGTCTCTCGTGTACAGAACTTGGTAAATATTTGCTAAAATAATATAAGAATGAACACAAGATGCACCCATAAAGAATACAGACCAAGAGACTTTCTCATATTTCAAGGGAAAGGACAACATAGACCTTGTTTATCAATAGTAAATCTCACATTTAATAATGTCCTTATGAAATTACTCTCCATATATTTTATCTGCACCCTGTATTCTTACGTTTACATCATCTAACACAGTGTCTCAGGTTTAGTTCTTTAGGAGCCAGTTGTTTTTATGCAGGTGTTTATTGGAGAATACTCTTAACATTAGTATCTGTAACAGAGGAGGGAAGTAAAATAAATTGGAAGCAGAAGTTGAATGGCAGTGTAGTTGTAACAGACTTCTGACAATTCCACAGGAAGATCTAGAGCTGGGATAGCCCTTATAAGTCATCCTGAATTGAGTCAAGAGTACTGGATCTTTGTAACCCTGAATAGACTAGTCATTTGATGTGGACTACCCAGTTGCCCCCACTAAGGGGGTGTAACTTTGTATGAAGAAGCTCTTCTTGTCAATGGAAAGCTGTGAGTCATTATTCACACTACCAGTAGCTGGAAGAATGAGCTGGGCCACTTATCCTAGCAAGGACTGTTTACTTTTCTGCTGGATGACTCACTCTCTCCCTCCCACTATATATGCTACCTTTTTAACTGGCCAAACCCTATCTGCAGCAACAAACTCTCTATAAGTTTTTCTAACTCCTTCTGGCTACCAGTTAACCCACCCATGCTAGAACACATAACTGGCAGGATTTTTTCAAAATTACAAGCACGATTTATTTAAATAACTTTCTTGGCTCTAATTACCATGGATTAAAAAACAAACTTCTATCCCATCATACATAAAGTATTCTAACATTTGCCTCTCCTGTCCTGTGGTCTCTTAGTCTTTATGCCACAGTTTTTTTCTGGACGTTTTCATACCCAAAGCAACAATGGCCTTGAATGAATCTATTTTTCATATTTTTTTCTATTTTTTCCCTCTGCCTAGAGCTGTAAATCTTCTCCTTCTTTAAGAAGCACCTTAGAGCTTTGTCTTTTGTAAAGCTCCTCCAACACCCTCAGGCAAAATCAAACACAGTCTACTTTGTGTTTTCAATGCTTTGTTTATCAACATGGTTAGAACATTCAGTATTGTATATTCATAATTTGCTTAAATGGTGTTTTTCCTTCCTATCTTAATCTCTGTAACATACTGTCTTCCTATATGCCTACACAGAGTAACTACAAGATATAAGTTCACTGAATGAATGAAAGAATTAATGAATGGCTTAGTAGGTTTATTCTAGCATATACATTTGAATACCAAGTCAACAAATATGGCAAGTATACCTAAAAGATTGTTGTAGGAGTACGTGTCTAACATATTTTCTCTGTTTTGCTCTTGTTTATATTATTTTCCCCCATCACTCAGAAAGCTGGAGAATCTATTGTTTCCACCTACATTTCACCAAATGCCTGAAAATCACTAAATGTATGAGCAATATTTTTCAAACAATGATCTAGAAGAAAATCAGTATATTGAGACATTAAAGGATTTTCTAAGAATGGGTCTTTTGTGTTACAATTCCTGATTCACTTTTTCTCCCTATACATGTCATATACTTATGCTTATGTATAATTTTTTTGTTTGATCATTAGCTATTTGGATATCTGTGACTTTCAATATATCTTAATTATAATATAAACAGCAATAAAAATTATATTATTAAATATATCCTTTGAAAGCTTCCTGCACAACCAACCATTCACTTTTTAAACAAATATTTCATGGTTCTGATAAATCCTACATTTCTATCCCAGTAAAAAAGGGGAGAACTTGGGGCACCTGGGTGGCTCAGTCAGTTAAATGACCGACTTCAGCTCAGGTCATGATCTCATGGTTTTGTTCATAAGTTCAAGCCCCACATTGGGCTCCCTGCTGTCAGCGAAGAGCCAGCTTCAGATCCTCTGTTCCCCTCTCTCTGCCCCTTCCCTGTTCATGCTCTCTATCTCAAAAATAAATAAACATTTTTAAAAAATAGGTAAGGACTTAAAGAGACATTTCTCCAAAAAAGACATGCAAATGGCAAACTGGCCAACTGGAAGTGACTGCTCAACATCACTAATCATTAGAGAAAAGCAAATTAAAACCAAAATGAGATCTTTCCTCACCCCTGTTAGAATGGATAGCTTTAGAAGTTGTTAATTCATGCATTTGAGCTTTCTTACTTGCTTTGTGCTCATTTAGTCCATAGATAGAGTTCAGTAGAGAAAACTATTTTTCTGTCAGTGTCCAAAAGGAAAAACTGATTATTGCTTCAGGTTGAAGGAAGATTTCCCAATGAGATTAAATGTTTTGGATTAGTTTACTTTACATGTTTCTGACAAATTATTGTATATGTTTAATTATTGGGCAATGCGGTATAATTGTGGCAGGATTTGTTCCTCCAGATTGGTTTCTAATTTATCTTACATCTCATTGTAGTGTTTTTGTATTTCATTACAAAAAAACTAGGATGTGAATGCATGTCAAATGAGTGTTTTCCATTCAGAAATACAATTTCCTTTTACCACCTACCTTCAGTTAAAGTATCTTTCCCCATACAAAGGTATTTTCCCTATAGAAAGTAGTAGGAAAAAGTCCCCTGAGATTAGAATTGAATCCACATAGGGCACTCTGCTTCCTAATGTAATATTAGATGCAAATTATTAAATAAGCAAAATATATGGATATGTAGCTTTTTCCATGGTGCATTAGGTATATGCATAAACCTGTTTCATTTTCTGTTTTTTAATATAATAGGTATGCACATTTTTCCCACTACTACCCTCCACAAAATGTAAATCTTTTCCATTATAAAGCAAGCATTCTTGCCTTCCTGCTGACAGCATCTTCTTTTATATCACAAGCTTATATACTGTGAAAGTAAAAGGCAACTACTTTCACATATATGAAAGGAAATAAACAATATGGATTAATGATTCACCCACTTTAATCAACTGGTTGTTATAACTATCATTCCTTTGTTTTTATACTGGACAGTTTATAAAATAAAAAATAGGGTTTTTTGATAACTTCTCACATCTGGAAATGTGACAAATAAGTTATTTCTAAACATTAATAGTGCAATGCATCATACAGTTTCATTTTAAATCAACATATTAAAATGGATTTGCAAATAATAGGACTTCTGTCTTTATCCTATTCATGTGACTATGAAAGGAAATATTATTCGAAAAATAAGTTTTAATAATTTTCATTCTTAAAATGTTTTACAAAAAATAAGGTGTTTTACAAATACATAATATTAGATTATTAAAATTATATCTTCCCAGTTCCATACTGAAAATTGGAAAATAAATTTTTTTTTAATTTTTTTTTCAACGTTTTTTATTTTATTTTTGGGACAGAGAGAGACAGAGCATGAACGGGGGAGGGGCAGAGAGAGAGGGAGACACAGAATCGGAAACAGGCTCCAGGCTCCCAGCCATCAGCCCAGAGCCTGACGCGGGGCTCGAACTCACAGACCGCGAGATCGTGACCTGGCTGAAGTCGGACGCTTAACACTCTGCGCCACCCAGGCGCCCCGGAAAATAAATATTTTTAAGGCAATAATGTTTTTTATTCAATGTTTTTTATGAACTGTAATTTAACTTAGATTAATCAATATATTAAAAGCAAAATAAAAACTAAGAGCAAACAAGACAATTTTGCAGTCCTTGCAAATATTTAGTATTTTGTATGTATGGGTGTCCTGTCTATATTCAGTACTGAGTAACTCATTTATTGTACCTTGCTTGGTGTTTGTTCGATCAATCAACAAACTCTTAAATGATATGTTTTGAATAGGTCCCATGCACCCAGCACTGTGCAATGGAAGATACTAAAGAAAACATTGCTTTTGTCCTTAGAGAGCTAACCATTTAATTAGGAAAGCAAAGAAAAAAAAAAGTGATGAGAAAACATATCTCAAGGATTTGGCACTTAGTATAAATGCACTAACAATTCAGAAAAGGGAAAGACTGGTATAGAATGGAATTATAAGAGCTAACTCAGGGCGCCTAGGTGGCTCAGAGTTGAGGGTTCAACTCTTGATTTCAGCTTAGGTCATGATCCCAGGGTCATGGGATCAAACCCCGCATCAGGCTCTGGGCTCAGTGTGAAGCCTGCTTGGGATTCTCTCTGTCCCTCTGCCCCTCCCCTGCTCATGATCTCTTTCTCTCTAAATAAATACATACATGCATACATACATACATACTTAACTAAGGGCAACAATGGAGATTAGTATTAGATTTATTCCCTTGATTTATTCCCTCAGCTTACCCACATTTTGTCCATTCTTCATTGGAAAATCAAGTCCAATTTCTTATCTGAAGTGAATCTGGATTCACTCTCCCCATTATCTTTTCTGAGCTCATGTTTTATTAACCAATCTGTTTGTTAGTCATTTGTATTTCCACTGTGTAAAAGACGCTTTCTCATCTTTCACACATATTTTTGAAAAAGTGTACTTGTCTCTTCTTTAGTAATTTAATAAATAAGCAGATAAATAAATCCATTTCTATAGTTCCTTTTTTTTAGTTTAGCAATAATAACTAGTTTTTAAAATGGAAACTTAAGGTAAAAATTCATGCGGTTTTTAGTTGTTGTCCTTGAAAAATAAAACACTGTTGTTTCAGGTATACTTCCACGTTTCTTATTTTTCTTTGGTAGTTTGATCCACTTGATCAGTGAGCCTATATTAGGTAGTGTACAAATATTTACTGAACAAACACTGGAAATCAATTATCCGACTTACTGATTATATCGATTAACTGAAGGTCACATTTAATTGAATTTAACTTTTTTTCCTATTGTTTTTGTGGAAATATTGGCCCACAGAGTAAAAGATGTTTTCAGTCATTTGTGGTAATCATAAACAATGACATAAAGTGAGGTATTGGTTGTCAGTACCTCCTAAATTGGTCATTATTAAACAAAAACGGACTTTTTCTGTAGAAAGAGAAGAAAGAAAATTAGATAGTAGTTTGCACACATGATGTGGTGGTTTTCAAGCATGTTTTTACATTCTTTGATTCATCCTCCATAGGAAGGCTGAGTCAATCTCCCCTCTCCTTGAACAGGCTGGTCTTTGTGGTTGTCTCAAGGAATAGAATGTTGGGAAAGAGATGCTGTGTGACTTCCAAGGATGGGTTGAAAAAGCTAGGCAGTTTCAGCCAATTTATCTTGGGACATACGCTCTTGGAGGATTCGGCCTCCTTGTAAGAAGTATGGGTACAAAGAGAGAAAGAAAGAGTGAGACTATGGCCTGGAGAGTCTTAGCAGTTTGTAGCTGTTTGTATTATTTCAAGTCTGAGTGTCCAACATGTGAATGAAGAAACTGTTGAAATGACCCCATTTACAACCATCTATCTGGAACTACATGAGGAAGACTCTCCACCCTGCAAAAAAGACTCCAAATGAAAAATGCCTCTAGCCCAGTCAACCTACAGATTTGTGAGCAAAATAAATAATAAAGTTTTAAGATACTGCTACAAGGTGATTTGTTACTTAGCAATAATCAGACAAATGGCAAATAGTTTCATGAAATGAAATAATTCAAACTTTTCACTGCATATTCTACTGAAATGTCTTGTGTCTGAAATATCAAATGCCATCTTATAATATATCTTCTTACTTGTATCAGAGGTACCTTAAAATTAGACTTACATAATTCTGGAGAGAAAAGAACAAATTAGACCAGACGTACTTAAGTTAAGCTTTAAAAGTTTTATATTTTGTACTGGATTGTTGAAAATAATAACCACCTATATTTTTTCATATTTTTAATACTTGATCCCTTTCAAATGGGAAGTTTGTTTAAATTAAATATATAGAAACAGACATTATTTCAAGAAACAAATAATTTTACTTTTTTGTCAAGAGCTAAAACCACATTCATTACTAAAGAATGTTCTTCAAGTTGAGATTTATGAAAGAGAAATAAAAATAGAAATGGCGGATATGTAATTTTTTAGTTTTAAAAAGCCTTTGTTTTATTTTCCTTTAATATATATTCAAATGTAACAATATAAAACAAACTCGGCAGAAAAATTCAAATATATTACTTATTCCAGACTTGGATGTAACAAGGTAAAAAAATAAATTAAAAAAGGAGGAATTACTTTGACTCTTTCCCAGTTCCTCCATCATCCTGATTTGTGAAATTTATAATAGTTTAGGGCTTTGTTAATTTGTGGCTTTACTCCTCATACTGTGCAGTCTCTGACCACCAGGTCAAAGAGTTTTATGAGTGTTTTGCTAATAAATGTCTTCCTGCTTTTTATAGTTGCATTTAGTTTGGCATAAAAACATGACCTTATATGCAGCAGTATAAATGAAAAATGAATAGAAGTTACTTACAAATTAATGGTCTTGGCTTTGCTTAGTTAATCTTACAATGAATCCATTGCCAACTGTAATTAATGAGGGACAAACTCATGAAATAAATTCAGTTAGGGAACTTGAAAAAAGAGAATAAGAATAATAAGCATTTACTTTCCTTTACTTTTTCCTCCTTATTACATGTATTTTTAGCAGCTTCTCTGCAATGAAAATATTTAAAGATTTAATTAAGGTTTATGGACTCAGAAGAAAGTGAATGTTGAAGGGGATACTATTGAAAACTAGAAATATTTTTGTAGGACACATCAAATGATGCAAAGTTCACTGATAAAATAAGAGAAAATAGAATAAGCATTATAATAATAAGTAAGAAGAGATGAATTTGATGAGGAAACCAGTATTCTGTGGATTCTTTTCATCCCAATTTTCATCTCTTCTATTAATTGAAAACAAAATGAACAAAATCAAAAGTCTAGATTTGCCATTCCAGGGACATTATTCTCTCATTTGACACAGGCTCTCCATTGTTCCCTAAATGATCTGTACGTTGTTGTTGCTGATAAAAATCACTGTATGCTTTCTCTCTGTTCCCTCCTTGTTTCTTTAAATCCTGCATTTCAAATTCCAACCCATGCCCCAACTTTTCTAATAAATGTTTATCTATCACCCCAGAACTAAAATTCTATACCCCTTTTGCTATATCAATTAACTAGGTTTTGCATAATTTTGTAACTTATGAAAACTCTCTAAGTTTTCATTTTCTTGCCTGTAAAATGGAAATAACAAGATATCTCTCACAGGGTTCTTCTAAAAATCAAAAAAGCATGGGGCACATAGGTGGCTCAGTACGTTGAGCGTCCAACTCTTGATTTCGGCTCAGGTCGTGATCCCAGAGTTGTGGGATTGAGCCCCCCTTTAGATGTCATGCTGAGTGTGGAGCCTGCTTAAGATTTTCTCTTTCTCCCTCTCTCTCTCTTCCCTCTGCCCTTTCTCCTCACTTGTGCTCTCTCTCTCTTTAAAATAAATAAAATAGGGGCACCTGGGTGGCTCAGTCGGTTGAGCGTCCGACTTCAGCCCAGCGCACGATCTCACGGTTGGTGAGTTCGAGCCCCGTGTCAGGCTCTGGGCTGATGGCTCAGAGCCTGGAGCCTGCTTCCGATTCTGTGTCTCCCTCTCTCTCTGCCCCTCCCCCATTCACACTCTGTCTCTCTCTGTCTCAAAAATAAACATTAAAAATTTTTTTAAATAAAATGAATAAAATAAAATAATTATTTTTAATTAAAAATCTTACTTAGATGTATAAATATAGTAAGTTCTATGTTGAAGTCATTTTTGTCATAATATTAACCTGTGACATGATTTATATTTTGGATTATATGTTCTGCTTCAACAAATATAATGTAGACCATTGCATACTTGTGTTGCGTTCCAGTGTGGTTTTTCTTGAATGTGTTCAATGATTTGTCACCATCACTTTCCATGTCCAATTTGGTATTCTCTACCTTTAAGAGATCTATTTGTTTCTATTTTGAGCTTTGTTCCTCTTATCTCTCTTCAATGTACCAAAGAAATATGATACAGAGGCCATCAAGGTGAAACTCAAAGTTGCTGTTCAACTACGTCATAACCAATAGAACAATTTCTTCTGCATGCAATTTTGTCTCCATCTCTGCAATCAGGTCTTATTGTTCAGTCTTTTTCCTTACTCAATTCTAAAACAAGGAGAAACTCAGATACTAATGTTAGCTCCACAAAATTCTAGTTGAATCATTTATAGATAAATCTAGGCTATATGCTTGGAATACTGGTATTTCACCTGGGGCTGGACAGCATAATACAGTAGAAAGGACCTAAATTTGAGAACGCAGAGGTATGTTGTATTTCTTGATATATAATTCTTTTGTCATATACTCTCAAAAACTGCTCAGACTCTTTGTCCCTCACTTGACATGTAACTGTAAAAAAATCCCAAATTATGATCATACCTGGTAAAGAATTATTAATCTTTACTCTCGTGGCACATCCTCTAATCAATTCTCAAGAACATGAAATGCAAATGCTAAGATACACTCTCATTCTATGGGACATAGACCCTCTTTTGCTATAGTTCACTATTGTGTCTGGATGCCTATGAGAAAGTTTCACTTTCCAGGTCTTGCACATAACACATCAAGGTGATTTATATCTGTGTAACAAAAATGAATTGTTTGGGGGTGTATATTAGGTTTTGGCTTAATAGTTATGTAATTTAGCTCTTGCTATACAACAAATAGACCAAAATGCAGTGGCTTAAACCGATAGCATTTATTATCTGCAGGTCCCCTGGCCATGTGCCTTTCACAAGGCTGTAATCAGGTGGCATCCTGTGCTGCAGTCATCTTAAGGCTTGAATGGGCGGCTACTCTTCCAAGATCATTTACAAGTTATTGAGAAGATTCATAGCCTCGTGTGTCAGTAGACTGAGGGTCTCAGTTCTTCACTGGATGGTGACTGGAGAACACCCTAAATACCTTTCTAAGTGGCCCTTTCCAAAGTGTAGCTCTCAACCTTAGAGCTTATTTCATCAGAGCTTGCAAACAAGAGGGCAGGAGAGAAATAATGAGCAATATAGAATTCAAGATCTTTTTAAAGCTAATATCAAAAGTGACATCCCATTTATTTTTCCGTATTCTATTTTGCAAAGGCAAGTCACTTGGTCCAGCCCACACAAGAGTACGAATTTGAGAAGGTGGGTGTCACTGGGAACCATTTCAGAAGCTGCCCACAACACTGATATTTTCTTAACACAACTTTAGGAGGTTAGTTCAGTTAAGCCATAGTTGCTGAGGTGCATAATATGTCAGGCAGCAGACAAGGATGAAATGATGAATAATATAATATCTGCCTTAAAAGAGTTCATAATCTATTTTGGAAACTGATTGTTCTGATTCTATCATGCACAAGCTACACTATGGGAAAATAAAGAGATTCCTCATTCAGTCGGTGAGGTCAGGAAAAGATTCCCAGTGGAGGAGATGGGGTTAATTTTTGACACATGAAATGTGGAGAAGGGGCAGCATATCAAGGGGAGGAAAACAGCTATTCAAATGTACTAGGGCATGACACAGTCCAGTACATTACAGTGTGCGTTCATTATGGTGTTCATGCTGAGCCCTTTAGACGATGTTGCAGCATAACACATTTTTTCCAGTGTATGCACAAAGCACTGTACAGTAAAAAGATATTACTAGATATTATTAGTTCTCTTCTGCCTACTAGCCCTTGACTCATGGTGAGCTCTCCTGCTCCATAGGAGGTTTTCCTAGCGGGTGACTCTCTAGACCCCATCGCTCAAAACTGATGCTATCCAAACTCAGGCTATCAAGGAAATTGGCAATAATCACAAATTACTCCCCAAACAGACTCCAAAATATTTGTAGAGACTGACTGCCACTAGCTGTCCTACTACCCCTGCTTGTTCTTACAAGTAAACATTCAAATTAAGGTATAATAATGTTAGGCAATTTTCCCTATAAATAGGAATTTTTATAGTTGCACCAATTCTAGAACTTGTTAATGTTGCAGAATCAGTTTTTAATGAATAAGAAAATATTTGAAATAAAAAATATCCACAACAAATGTATAAAATTCAATGGACTTGTTTTCTGTATCTCTGAGGAATATTTTATGCTATTGACAAAACTTCCTTGAAACATTCTCTTCTCTTGGTTCCTCTGACGCAATCCTTTGCTGACTCATGTTCATCTCTGGACACTCATTTATGTATATACTTCCAAGTCATTTATAAATCAGTAGATGCTAGTGCTTTGGAAGGAAGCCAAATATTACACATTTATTTAATCTTAGAACTCGGAAAATATATCTAGATTGTATTTCACTCATTCCAGAGGAGAGAAGAGTTTCCACTTCCTCAGAAATTGGAGTTTTCTCGGGAATGTAACTATTTCCTTTCTCCAGATCTTCTTGCTCTGGAAAGTTTTGAGTTTTTATATCTTTTACCTCTCACTTACACATGGTTCTAGAATGCTGTGGTATCAATGTATCAATGTATTATTTCCCCATCTTCAAAACCTTAATAGCTAGCTCCTAGGCTAATGGGGCTATTAGCAAGAGTAGTAACTCAAAGACTTGGCAGGACACTGTGATGTTTATCATTACAAAATCCTGAGTCTTTAACCTGTGCTTATTTTGAAGGGAATACAAATTTCCTATGAACATACTGTAAGTAATTATATAACTATAATAAGAAGATAGAACACAATATAGAGGAACACACTTTCTCATTAGCCAGCTTGAAAATTGTTGCTGGTGATTGTATCAGCCTTAACACTAAAGGAAACCAATTGCACGGCCCCTCCAATTGTCAAAAATGTGCATTAAAATTAATTATTTTTTCTTAAAATATAGTAACAACAAGAATGCATACAAATATATAAGCAAATAATGCAATTTAACTTGGATTTGCGGCAGGGAACATTTGGACTAAGGACTCAGAATGTAGATGCGAAATCTGGATCTGCAACTTAGCTGCATTATTTTTACCTCAAATTTTAAATTTTTTAAAGTAGTCTCTACACCCAGTGTGGGACTCGAACTCACACCCTGAGATCAAGAGTCACATATTCTACTACTGAGCCATCCAGGTGCCCCATTTTTGCATTATTTTGGACAAATTATTCAACCACATGGGTTTTTCAGTAACCTTTTCTGAAGGGGAAAATAGTAGCACCCATCACAGGAAATTTTGTGTGACGTAAAGGAGCTAATATTTGGAAAATGAATGAAAGAGCAGGTGGGACACAGAAAGCATCATACACCTAAAAGATTAAAAATAAAATAAAATATCTCTTCAGTGGATCATGACACTATTTTTCAAATCGTAAAGGTGGGGGTTAAAAGTGACTTAACAAAAAGAATTTTGATTAAGACTTTAGAGATCTCTGGGGCATGGTGATTATGCTCTTGACTGCAATCATTTCTTTACTAGGGATTTATCCATCTGCAGTGGTAGATGAAGTGGGCAATTAGTCACATTAACTCCTCTACCAATATTTATCATTATTATTTTGCTAAAACAGAATTGAGGAATCTATTAGACTAAATGTAAATACTCATGGTCACCAATTCAATAGCTTATATGTAGATATAGGTAGATAAAATGTGATGCTTTATAGATTTTTCTGATTTGCAGGGGCACCTGGGCAGCTCAGTTGGTTAAGCATCTGACTTCTGATCAGGTCAAGATCTCACATTTCTTGGGTTCGAGTTCCATGTCAGGCTCTACGTTGACAGTTCAGAGCTTGGAGCCTGTTTCAGATTCAGTATCTCTCTCTCTCTCTCTCTCTCTCTCTCTCTCTCTCTCTCTCTGTCTCTCTCAAAATAAATAAATAAATAAACATTAAATTTATTTTTCTGATTTTCATTTTCAAAGTGATCAATAACTATCTTTCACACACCAGTTGGTAATCTGTATATATTCTTGGGAGAAATGTCTATTCAAGTCCTTTGCCCATTTTTCATACAATTATTTGATGTTTAAAATATTGAATTTAGGGGCTCCTGAATGGCTCAGTTGGTTGAGCATTGGACTCTTGATTTTGACTCAGATCATGATCCCACAGTCATTGGATCAAGCCCCAAGTTGGGCTCTGTGCTGAGCATGGAGCTTGCTTGAGACTCTCTCTCTCTCTCTCTCTCTCTCCCCCTCTGGCTTTCTCCCCCACTATCTCTCTCTCTGTCTCTCTCCCTAAAACAAAATTTTTTTAATTAAAAAAATAAGATATTGAATTGTAGGAGTTCTTATATATTTTGGATTTTGAACTCTTACTCAGATATAGGGTTTGCAAGTATTTTCTCCCATTTTTTAGGCTGCCTTTTCTTACCGTTCATTGTTTCTTAGTGGAACAAAAGATTTTTACTTCACTGAAGTCCCACTTATCTATTTTTGCTGCTTCTGCTTGTGCTTTTCATGTCATGTCCAAGAAATCATTGCCAAAAAAAAGTGCCATGAAGTTTTTTCTCCTATGTTTTCTTCTACAAATTTTGCAGTTTCAGATCTTACATTTAACGTTTAATGAGTTTTGAGTTGATTTTTGTGTATGCCATAAGGTAAGGATACAATTACATATTTTGCATGTGGATATCCAGATTTTTCAGAACCATTCACTGAAAAGAGGATTGTATGCCATGAACATGCAGGATTTATCCCTGGGATGCAAGAATGGCTCAATATGCAAAAATCAATTAATGGTATACACCATGTTAGCAGAATGAAGGACAAAAATCATATGATTATCTCAGTAGATAAAAAAAGAATTTGACAAAATATAATACCCTTTCATTAATAAAGACTCTTAACAAACTAAGAATGGGAAGAATTCACCTCAACATGATAAAGACCATATATGAAAAGCCAATGGTTGACATCTTAATCAATAGGAAAAGCTGAAAACTTTTCTTTCAGATCAGGAACAAGGCAAGGATGCCCACTCTCACCACTTCTGTTAAACATGGTACTGGAAGTCCTAGCCAAAGCAATTAGGCAAGAAAAAATAAATAAAAGGCATCCAAATTAGAAATCAAGAAATAAAACTATCTCTGCACATGACATGATCTTATATATGGAAAGCCTTAAAGATTCCCCCCAAACACTTTTAAAACTAATAAAAAATTCAGTGAAGTTTCATGATACAAAATCAACATGAAAAAATTAGTTGTATTTCTATACACTGACCATGAACTCTCCAAATAGAAACTCAGAAAAAAAAATTCTGTTTACAATAGTATCAAAAAGAATAAAATACTGAGGAATAAACTTAACCAAGGAGGTGAGATACCTGTGCACTAAAAAATGCAAAACATTGATGAAAGAAATTAAAGAAGATACCAATAAATGGAAAAATATCTTGTGTTCATTTGAAGACTTAATATTGTTAAAATGTCCATACTACCAAAACTTATCTATAAATTCAATATAATCTCTATCAAAATCTCAATAACTTTTTTTTTGCAAAAATAGAAGAAAAAAATCCCAAAATTCATGTGAAACCACAAAAGACCCCAAATAACTAAGCAATCTGGAGAAAGAACAAAGCTGAGTAATCACATTTCCTGATTTCAAAATGTGTCACAAAGTTATAGTAATTATAACAGCATGGTACTGGCATGAAAGCAAACACCTAAACCAATAGAACAGGGTAGAGAATCCAGAAATAAAACCATGGATAAATTGTCAACTGATCTTTAACAAGGGGACCAAGAATACACATGGGGAAATAGGAGTCTTTTCAACAAATGGTGTTGGAAAACTGGATGTCCACAGTAGAGTTATTTTTTTTTAATTTTGAAATGTTTATTTATTGATAGAGAGAGACAGAGTGTGAGTGGGGTAGGGGCAGAGAGAGATGGAGACACAGAATCTGAAGCAGGCTGCAGCCTCTGAGCTGTCAGCACAGAGCCTGACATGGGGCTCGAACCCATGAACCATGAGATCATGACCTGGGCCAAAGTCGGATGCTTAACCAACTGAGCCACCCAGATTCCCCCCACCGTAAAGTTATTTAAATATTATCAGTTCCATTTTGCACCATTGATCATAAAAAAAGTAAAGTTACTTTAATTTGTATAGATAGTAATGACATTTACCTCTTAAATCATCTTTATACTGTCTTAATTTACATCCCAGAAAAAGTGATATATGTCTGTTTCACCATTTATTTGGTAATTTTTAGCCTGAAAATTTAATAATTTGGAGGATTAACCCATTGCCAAATATTTCAGCAAAATATAGATGTCAAAGAGACTATCCTAAAGAATCCTGGCCCTTTGTGACTACTCTCAGGAAGAAATCCACCCAGAATGAGTTGTCTTCTTGTAAATGCAAGAGCAACTTCCATTTTGATGCTTAGGATTATGATGTGTCATCTGCTCACAATTACTCCATCTTCCTGCATACTTCTCATTCATGACTGCTGCTTCTTGCTTTTCTTCCAGGATGCACTTTAGCTCTGCTCTCCCAATGACTCTGGCCACAAATTGCATTTATATTAAAAAAACATCCACTTTATTATAACAGTTTTTGAAAGTTCTACCTGACAATCTAGAAAATGAATTCCATAGCAGCAACATTTCTTACTTCTTCCATATCTTCCATAATATTCATTAACTTCTGACTCTCAGTTGTGTTTAACCTAATGATAAATTTAATAATAAGTGAGAATTTTAATCTCCAAATTGAATCTATGCCCACTGTGTACCACCAAGGATATTCAAATTTTCCATATCTGAATATAGAAATGTATCTTAAGCTGGAGAAAAAAAAAAGGCTCTAAGGGCTCGTGGTGGGGAAGATAGAAACAGATGTATCTCAACTAGGGGCAGGTAAGAAAATGAAAGCACCATCAATAGCTTAAAGTTTAGAACACAGTGTAAAGTCAAACTTTAAATATAGGGCCAGGGAGGTGAAGGTGAACAATTGAAGCTAAGTTTTAAAGGGTCAGTGGATCATTAAAAGTAAGGACACAGACAAGAAACAGCTCAGAATGATTCTTGTATGGAAAGACCATAGTGCAATGGTGGTAAGGTCCTAAATCTTATAAGTTTGAGATAGTCCACATTGAGGACTGAAACCTTCCTATACTCAACCATTTCTCAATGCAATTGAGTTCTTTATTTTCAATTACAATTGGGAGATGGAACAAATATAACTAAATGCCTCCTATATGCCAAACACTTTCTACATGTCATTTCAATTAATTCTCTCATTCATTTATGACATAGGTTTATTAATCCCGTTACCATAAAAAGGAAATTGAGGTTCAGAGAGGTGTGGTGATTTGTCAACACTAATAAGTAATGTATCTTCAGTGGGAAATTTTGTCCAACTCCAAAGTACGTTTTATCCCCACTACTTTGTGTTATCAGTCTATAAAGAACATCATCTCAAGGGCTAAGGTACATTTATCATTTGTTTATATTAGACAGACATGCACTCACACAAACCATGGTTGTTTCATGTCTCATTTTTGCATGTTTATGTGTTTGTTGTATTGTTTCAATTTGAGGCTAAAACTCCAACCTCTCAATCTTTGGTTTGGAATGCGTCTTCTCAGCGTTGAGTGTGCATGTTCTCCACATGCACTGTGCCAAAAAGGGTGTCTGCCACTACTTGACTCATCTCCTAAGGAAAGTCCTGACTTTTCTATTTAACATTTACAGGAATTAATTTCAATACAGATGGGACAAAAGAATGTGTGTATGAATGTGTATGTGTGTGTCTGTGTTAATTAATGTTAAATAATTAATGTCAAAATAAACTGATGTCAAAATTAATATGACATCCATAGATTGAGCATCAGTTTAGCTAGATACTTTTGCAAGAAGAGGGAGTAAGTTGAACAGTCATCCTCTTCTTCCATCTCCTTCTGTTATGCTATGGCCTTTTATTGTCTCCCAAGTGCTATAAAGTCGCAGGCAGTTAGCCATTATGTAGGTATTCCCCAGCCTCTGAATTGCCTTATAGATACATGATGGATCTGTCACAAAATGAACACAGATAGAATGAAAGTAATAAGCAGAGATTGAAATTGGTTAAATATATTACTATAGCACTGCAATAATGTTGACCCATTCCTTCTCTGGCAACCAGAGATTACAATTACTTGAAAAAAACAAGTCATTGTTTTTTCTTTAGAACATTTGGCAAGTGGCTAAATCTTCACAAAGCAAATGGCTTGTAGAGAAACCTTTGGGCACAATGAGCCTTTGGAAAAAAAATAATTTGATCCAGTTTCTTTTTATAGATTCTCACCAAAGGGGAAGGAAACCTCCTACCAACATACTCACCTAGGGTAAGAGAAGACTAGAGTTTGCTAACAGGCCTGGTTTCAACTGCATATGTATCTTGCATTCTTATAATGAGACTGTTTTTACAGGGTGAACATATTTCAAATGTAAACAAAGAAAAAATAAGCTGAAAGCTGCTAATGTTAAGTTTAGAGCTTGCAGAAAATATCAGCTAGTGAAAAACAGCTGCCAGAATAAGGCTCTTGTACTCATAGAGATGATTTTTCTCACAAAATTTGAAAGAAATTGTAATGATGAATCATAAGCCTTGCTATAAATAAATTATGACTGCAAATTGCCAGATACAGAAATATTCTCATTAAAGTCCATTGTCTTTGAAGACAAAATTACCTCATTTATTATTTCAGTAGACTCAAACCAATTTAGAACAATTAAAGCCTGCATTATCAAGCATGGTGGATATGCACTGAAAATACATTAAAAGAGAAACAGGTGCTGTTCCGATTTAATAGGATCAATCACCGACTATCTACTATATGAAGCATGTTACTTTGTTGTGGAAACAATTTAGAGTGTTCACTGAATGGATGCCAATTTCCAATCAGCCAAGGACAATGTGGCATCGTCCTATGCCAACTGATTCATTCATTTATTTATTCATTTATTCAATCAATCTTTCCACATTTCTAATGCACTTACTATGTGCAAGGCAATTAACCAAGCATGATGGTTAACCAAAGATGGTTCATGCATATTCTTTAGGAGACTAAAAATGGCATGTGCTCAAAGAAAGGTAATTTACAATTGAATTTGATTCACATACGTAGTGCCAAGAAGTTGAAAGGAACGAAAACCGAGTTTTTGATTGGACACATCGGGAAAGGCAACAAGAAATTGACGTTAGGGTGCCTGGGTGGCTCAGATGGCTAAGTGTACAATTCTTGGTTTCAGCTCAAGTCATGATCTCATAGGTTTGTGAGTTCGAACCCCATGTTAGGCTCTGAGCTGATAGCACAGAGCCTGCTTGGGTTTTTCTCTCTCTGTCTCCCTCTCTTTCTGCTCTCCCCTGCTCATGCTTGAGAGTGTGTAGGTGGCTTAGCAATGCAATCAGAATGAGAAGTATACAGGAAGTGTTCTACAAGCTGTAATTACTGGGGTAACATTAAAAGAATAAAAACACTACATAACTCCTAAATCAGTATGTGGAGAAGTGGATTATAATAGTAAAAGTAGGGGCGCCTGGGTGGCTCAGTCGGTTGAGCGTCCGACTTCGGCTCAGGTCACGATCTCGCGGTCCGTGAGCTCGAGCCCCGCGTCGGCTCTGGGCTGATGGCTCAGAGCCTGGAGCCTGCTTCAGATTCTGTGTCTCCCTCTCTCTCTGCCCCTGCCCCGTTCATGCTCTGTCTCTCTCTGTCTCAAAAATAAATAAATGTTAAAAAAAATTTTTTTAATAGTAAAAGTATACAATCAACCTGAAAGAAAAAAAAAAAAGAAAAGAAAAAGGAAAAAAGGATAATACATTCAAACTTAAGTAATTTCAAAGGTATGTTAATAAAAATAGTATATAATAAACTTAAGGAATGAATTTAAAATATGTAAATGTACATATTAGAGAAAGAAAAAGATTTAGAAAAGCAGCACTGTAAACCTGGAGAATGTTGAGGGGAGACAATCATGGAGAAAACACATATTAGTAAAGTAGAAAATAAGCAATGATTAGGATCAAAAAAGCCATGTTTTGAAATATGTAATCAAAATGAAGTGATTATGGAATAAGTCAACAGTAAAAATGTTAGAGAACATTCAAACAACCAAAGTCAGAAGAGATAAAGACAACATTGCTAGAGGTATTGCAGATAATCAGCCAACGAACAAACCAGAGAGTATTATGAGTCATTTCATGTCCCAAATTTAAAAAATGGAAATTAAATGGGTGAACTAAGAATATAATGACCCAAACTGACACAGGTAGAAATTTAAACAAACGAATAATTCTAGAACTATGAAACAAATTTAGTATGCGTAATCAAACAAATAGGCAAAACTCTTCACAAATGCTCCTTTTGACTAGATGGTTTCATCAGTTAAGTCCCATCCAATATTCAAGGTAGAAATATTGCTAACCTTATGTAAAAAATCTATCAGAGATTAGAAAAAAGTATGAACATTTTATAATTCAATATATGAAATGAGTATAATCTTGAGTCAAAATCTAATACCAGCAATATAGGAAAATTACAAACCAGTATTCCTATAAATCCTAAAGAACATATAAGCAAAGCAGATGACACAGCATGGGTGGATAATATTACATCCTGTTCTCTTGGGTTTATCACAGAAATTTAAACTCAATCACTGAAATTATTATATTATGTAGGAAAGGCATATGATGAAATTTATACTCCATTCATTATAAAATTTCTTGGTAAACCTGAAGTGCCATGTAACTTTTTCAAACTGATGAAATATATGTACAAAAAACTGAACAAAAATAGCAATTAAATGTTGGTTTTTTATTTCCTTAAAGATTGGGCATAAATCAAGGATTCCATTTTCACCATTTCTATTTAATATGTTTACTGGAGAGTCTAGATAGCCTAAAATGCCAAGTGTGTGTCTGTGTGTGTGTGTGTGTGTGTGCATACACACATGTTCATGCTTCTGCGAATACACATTACCCAGTTTAGCAGGCATACAGGATTTAAAATCAATATCTAAAAACTACTGTACTTCTACACATAAGCTCAATGACTGAGAAATAAGTCATGTAACATAAAAATATAATGTACCTAGAAGTAAATCTATCAAAAGATTATTAAATATTTACTTATTGACACTAAAAAAAAAACTCAAAGGGAGAGTTACACCATATCAATTAATTGAAGTACTCAATATTTAGTGACATTGATTATTCTCAGATTGCTTTTTTTAAAAAATTTTTTTAATGTTTTATTTATTTTTGAGACAGAGAGAGACAGAGCATGAACGGGCGAAGGTCAGAGAGAGAGGGAGACACAGAATCTGAAGCAGTCTCCAGGCTCTGAGCTGTCAGCACAGAGCCCGACGCGGGGCTCCAACTCATGGACCGTGAGATCATGACCTGAGCCGAAGTCAGACGCTCAACCAACTAAGCCACCCAGGCGCCCCCTTTCAGATTGCTTTTTAATAACATTATTTGTGATGAAACTTGACAAACTGTGCGGTAGGAATTTATGAATTTGTAGGAAATGCAAAAGGAAAAAATAGCTTAAATAGTGGTCTTAGTCAAATTTCCCTAGACAAAGTATGAGGAAAGGGTGGCTGGGTGGCTCAGTTGGTTAAGTGTCCGACTTCGGCTCAGGTCAAGATCTCATGGTTTGTGGGTTCAAGCCCCGCATCGGGCTTTGTGTTGACAGCTCAGAGCCTGGAGCCTGCTTTGGATTCTATGACCACCCCCCCCATCCCTACCCTGCTCTCTCTCTCAAAAATAAAATTAAAAACATTTTAATAACAAAAGAGTATGAGGAAAAAACATTAAGTACAACTTCTTTATTGTGAGTTTGAGTATCAAAGTAGAAAATGAAGAAAAAAAACTTTGAAGCAGGGAAAAAACTGGGAATCAAACATAATGCATTGTGAAACTAGCCACTGCTACATAAGGAGACACAGCCTGTCGCTTAGCCACACAGGCTGTCTCTGAACAGACTGTACAAAATTGCCTTGTCTCAGAAGTCCATGCAGGAAAGGAAAAGAGAAGGAATTTATCTGTCAGCTCCCTGGCATCTCTTAACTCAAATTTGGCATCATGGAGAGATAGCTTGGCCTCTTTAGGAGTGGATGGAAAAGCCTTGTTTCATGGCCTCCCACATGGTACTTGCATCAGAATCTAGAATAGTGGGGGGCACACTGGTGGCTCAGTCAGTTAAGCATTGGACTCTTGGTTTCAGCTCAGGTTATAATCTCACAGTTTGTGAGTTCGAGCCCTGCATCGGGCCCTGCACTGACATTGTGGAGACTGCTTGGAATTCTCTTTCTCTCCCTCTCTCTGTCTCTCTGCCCCTCCCCTGCTCACTCTCTCTATCTCTCCTCAAAATAAATAAATAAACTTTAAAAAAAAAAAGAATGTAGGATAATGGGAAAAGCCAGGAAATCCAGGCGTTGACATCATGGTGATGATCACACACAACCATTTGCATTGGAGTCAAATGCAAATGACTCATAGAGGCGTGAGTCATAGAATCCAAAGTAGCATAGAGGGGAAATTCAATACAACAAAGTGAGAGAACTTTTACCACCTATCCAGAGTAAATATTAAGCTCTAGTGATTAGGATCCTATTGTAATGGGGCTGACAAATAATCTAAAGGATTGTAAAGAAGGTACTGAAATAAAACCAGACATATATGGACATGAGTTATGACAGTTAATTTGGGTGATGCTTGTAATCCTCAATTTGTCAATCTGAGTATTAGTTAAAATAGTATTGGCTTTATTTGTTAAACTGTGTCAAATTGACTTTAATAAATTGTGTTTGAAATACGACATCCAAGGAAAAAATAAAACAGGTGCAAATGTTCCTGTCAAGGATATACACTGTCATTTACATCTGAACCACTTCTAAATTTAAAAAATCAGCTTGTCCATATTTACAAAATATACTGCATGGAGTTTGATTATGTTTGTATTGAATTTATAGATCAGTCTGAGAAGAAGTGACATTTTAACAATACTGAGTCTCCCAATCCATGAACACAGTGCATCTCTATGTATTTAGGTCATCTTTTATGTATTAACCAGTGTTTTACATTTTTACCACACAAATTATATTTTGTTAGATCTGTACCTAGATTTCTTAGTCCATTCAGGCTGCTATTGAAAAAGGAATTTGGCTGCCTCCATTTTGACCTCAAACCTTCCAGTTGAGTTCTTCTTTCCACCTTGTCTCCTGGCTTGGGGCAAAGCATCCCATGATGGGAACTGAAACTACCCCCTCAAGCAATAAGGATTCCCCTGAGCCAGCAAGATCTGTCCGTGAATGACTCCAAGACAATGATGGATTTGATCTTCACTGCCTACCTGCATATACCCACCCACCTTTGCTCCATTTTCCTTATATAAACCTGTAAGTATTTTCTGCATTTTAGAGAGTCTTTGAGACCACAGTTTTCCAGGTGTTGGTCTCACAGAAATAAATGTCTTTCTGGTTTCACAGTGGCGATTGGCTAAACCTGGTCTGCCTGGGACCCCCCAGAGCCAGGTGCTCTTGTGCCCTGGTGACCCAGCTACACCATAACAAAATGTTACAAACTGGGCAGCTTATAAACAACAAACATTTATTTCTCATAATTCTAGAGGTTGGGAAGTCCAAGATCAAGTTGCCAGCAGGGTCACATTCTGATGAGGGCCCTCTTCCTGGTTCATAGCCAGTATTTTTTGCTGTGTCTTCACATGGTACAAGGGGCAGACAAGCTCTCTGGAACCTGTTTTATAAGAGCACTAATTCCATTCGTGAGGACTCCACCTTCAGGACCTCCTAAAGGTCTTACCTCCTAATACCATCATATCTTGGTTAGGATTTCAACAAATGAATGGGGCAGGATGGGGGAAGGGAGATGGTCACAAACATTCTGAGCATAGTATTAGGTATTTCCTTTTTTGATGTCATAAATGGTATTATTATTATTATTATTATTATTATTATTAAAATTTTGAATTCCAGTTATTCATTGCTAGTATATAGATAAGCAGTTGGTTTTTGCACATTGATCTTGTATCCTGTGACCTTGCTAACCTCACTAATTCCAGGAGCATTTCTTGTAGATTCTTTAGGTTTTTCTAAGTAGATAATTATGTCATCTATAAACAGAGACAGATGTAGTTCTTATGTTCTAAGTCATTTCAATGAATCCCTGAAAAAACATAATTTTTATTGAAGGCTTGAATGTGTTATTCTCATTGGCCAGTAATGAAATTCTAGGTAACAAAACTGTCTCAGAAGTTTTTTCCTAGACTGACAAGCAGCCCACCTTTGTTTATGGATCTTAATAAGTTTCTGTTAGTTTTGATTTTGAATTTGCCTACAGAACTTTAGCCTCATACTTCCAACTGTATCCCAGTTATTTCTCTGTTGCCTGGGCAGTGAGGCCAAAGCAGGTAAGGATACCAGCTATATGATTTGTTCCAGACATTCCTTAATTTAGCCTTTGTGGTCCCACATCTTGAAAAATCCTCAGTTCCACTTTAACTGGGACTCCGGTCATCCTGGAAGTAGGATGATATGTATTTTAAGAAAATATAGCTCCTGTTATGAAAAATTACAGTAAGTACTTCTACAAATGTTAATGCTAATATTTTAAGATATAATGAATATGAAATACCATTCATCAATCTTACCTGTTCTATCTCTTTTCACGTCAGGTTATTTACTTTTTAGAGATCTCCTTCTGTAATTTGGTATATTGCAACATCTAATAATATAAATACTTGAATATTCAATGAATTCTTCACTTGGTAACCTAGGAAATTAATTTTTTTCACTAAATCTCTGTGCATGTACATGGCCCTAAAAATATCTATATAAGTTATCAAAGGGATGGCTGGCATTGAGACAAATGTATCTGCCATTTATCACATCTCATTGAGAAATGAGCTTCATTAAACCCTACTGACTTTGCTTTCTGAAATTTTCCATCTTGTTCACCTCCCCCCACCTCCTGTGAGAAACAACTAAACAATATGTTGATTCTTGAGGCTCCTGGAAAACTCAGCATGAAGTAGAAATCCATGTCTTCTGGAGGTTTAATTTTGATTTAGGCAACGGAGAGATTTTTTTCCCCATAGATTACTTCTCACCACAGGATGTAGAAGATCCCTTTGTTTACATGACATTATTAAACACAATGAAAATAAAACAATAGGGGAATGGTTCTATAAATGATTATGTAGGGTATGTGATAATATGGAAAGGAGGTCATGACATACTAAGTGGAAAAAATAAGCAGATTATTAAGCAGTATATGAATTGTAATCCTGTTTTTTAACTTTTTTTACATTTTTATTCATTTTTGAGAGACAGAGAGAGAGTATGAGCGGAGGAGGCACAGAAAGAAAGGGAAACAGACTCTGAAGCAGGCACCAGGCTCTGGCTGTCAGCACATAGCCCGATGCGGGGCTTGAACTCAGGAACCGTGAGATCATGACCTGAGCCGAAGTCGGACACTAAACCAACTGAGCCATTCAGGCGCCCCTATAATCATGTTTTTAATACACATGTGTGTTGCTGAGTCTGGGAGAAAATTCACCTAGTCTTAGCATGTTATTGCTGGGTAGTATGATATAACTGGAGAATTTTACTAACTTCATTTACTTCATTATTTTTAAATGTCTATACTTCATATATAGTTTTATATAAAAATAATGAAAATTAATCAACTAATCAAATTATAAAAATTACTAGTTTCAGAATATTTGCATGGCTGTCAAAGCTATTTGGGGTCATTCAAGTGCACTGTATAGTCAATCAGGTGACTTTAATTCAAATTCTGGCTCTAGTCCTTACTGACTTTGTAAAAAGATTTCCAACCATCATCATGAGCCTTAGCTTTCTCATTTGCAGAATAGAAGTAAAAATGTCTCATATGGTTTCCGGGAATATGAAATGAGATTACATATGCAAAGATACTTTGAAAGCTCTACTGCTGTATAAATACCTAACATTGTTTTGAAATAAACATTATCTTATGGTTTTTAAACTGAATTAAATTTTCTTATATTAAGATTTTAAACTGACTTCTGGCTGGTTTGTATATTTGAAAGAAAAAAGTTAAAGGCTACGTTAAAATACTGGAAACTTTGTATAAAGTCTTTAGTTAAATCTTTAGTGGAGTATAATATGATTGCTGTAAGGTATAAAGGTATTCCTTTATTTAAAACAAAATCCTAAGTATGTTTTCAAAAAACCATTTTCCTAGCATATATATGCACACACATATTAATGTTAGAAAGAGAGAGAGAGCCTGCACGCAAGCAAGGGACAGAGAGAGAGGGAGACAGAGGATTCGAAGCATGCTCTGCACTTACAGCAGAGAACCTAATTCAGAGCTTGAACTTGCAAACTGTGAGATCATGACCGGAGGTGATGTCAGATACTTCAACGGAGCCACCCAGGCGCCCCTCTATATTTTAATATGTGAATGAATAATTATCTCACAAAGCTATATGGTTTTAAAACAAAAATGTGTCATATTAATTTGTTTTTTAAAACGCTGTTTATTTATTTTTGAGAGAGTGAGACAGAGCATGAGCAGGGAAGGGGCAAAGAGAGAGGGAGACACAGAATCCGAAGCAGGCTCGAGGCTCTGAGTTGTCAGCACAGAACCTGACACGAGGCTCAAACCCACGAACCGTTAGATCATGACCGGTGCCAAAATCAGACGCTTAACTGACTGAGCCGGCCAGGCACCCCTAGACATTTTTATATAATATCAGGCTAATAAAAGAAAAATGTAGGGAAATTTGAAGTATATTTCCAAATTTCTTTGAAATTGTTGTCTTAAAAGAGATCACATTCTTCCATGACCATGTTGTTGGTACTACTGATAGAGACCAGGATAACTGTGGCATTTGTCTAATGTTTGTGTATTTAATTCCAAGTGATCATCGATATATTATGGAACAAAGCTTTGGTTTTATAAATACTTAGGATAAGTGTTTTCAGAATCTGGTCCTCAGAACACTGAATGGCCAAAATATTTTAAATTCAGTTTGATTTTACTGGTTATATCCAGAATGTATTTCTTAACCTCATGTCTATTTCAGCTTTTAATATTCTAATCCACAGCCAAATATGTCAGGTTTTCTGATCATCTATTTTTTCTTTCCCTAATTATTAATTGATTAACAACAGGTATTCGCATCCACAGGAACTAGAGTACTTTACTAAGTGTGCGAATAAAGAGAAAGTCACAGATCTATAAAACAGATTTTCTCATTTGGTTAGTAAGAAAACATCCTCAAGATTTTCTTCTTCCTGGGTAGTCTATTGATATTGACTCAGGGCTTCATAAAATTTCAGAGCTCATTCTCTGTCCCATTATTCATCTTTCTACAGAATATAAATAACCCTTAGCTGTGTTAGGTTTAATTTAGGTTCCACACTTACTGGTCTGGGACCAGTCTAAATCCCTTCTGCAGAGGGAGGCTATGTCAAATGGAGGCACTGGAAGGTGCTAAAACCCTTAAGATGCTGTTAAATGGTTTGTAAGCCATGTTCACCAGAGGCACTTTTCAGCAGTGTTTCATTATGTTCCCATCAGTTGACAGAGATTGAAAGCTGGGTTGCCATGTTTCTTGATGTCTGTACAAACTTAAATCAACTCAATAACCTAAGTAAATATTCCTTCCATCTTTTGAAGAGTTCTTTTTGATGATGGTCACATTTCTTACATGATATAAATGTGGTAAATGTTAGATTTCTCTAGGGGAAAATGGTGAAGTGTCCCCCTCCCGCCTCTATCTCAAAATATTTAGCAGAATCTTAATGATGCAAAGTAGCTTTTCGCACCGCCCTGAAATCCTTCACCTGAACTAATTTTTACCCTTTGGTAATGTGCCATTGGATTCTCTGTCATGCTTAAAATAGAAGTGCAGTGAACAGGAACAAACATAGTTACAGTTAATGATCTATTATTTGAGTGTTTGAGCATAAAGAGACTTCTTGACTTAAAGAAATAAAGAAAAGTACAAATGAAAACTTATAATGACACCTAATTTTATTGTCTATAGAAAGTTATTGAAAATACATTATTGTTTATTTGAAAATTAAGACCCTTTATTTTCCCTCTTCAGATGTACCTCAGACTTCATTTTCTTGCAGTGTTATGCATTTATCCCTCTTCATATTGGAATGCGTGACTCCAAGGAGCATTAACAGACTGCATATGCGAGAATCATTAGAAGTCCATGAAACAAAAGAGACAAACATTCACAGTTGTATTCCCCATGCCTAGAACGGTGCCTGGCACTAGCTCAATAAGTGAATTCATCACAGTACATTTGGGCTGAAATGTGCCTCTTATACTCCAAGGATACTATAAACTATGCAAATTCAATATATGTATTTTCCATATGGGTGAGCTGAACTTAAAGATATCCTGTATGCTTAGCTTTTCATCAACAGATGCTCATATTTTTTATTGTAATTTTTACTCAAGTTTTCCCTTAGGTTGTACCTTCTCAGCTTTATTCACTGGCCATTCATAATACTGGTTTTATGAATTAATCATATTCTTCATAAAGTTTTGCATGGTTTTAATAAATTCTTCTGAAGCAGTACAGTTCAACTCTCAAGATTGACCTATTTTAAAAATCCTCTTGGAGTACTTTGTTCAAAGTCTTTTTTCTAAGCAATTTTCGTAAAATTTTGCCACTCAATGGAATGCAAGTAGGTAAGACATGCAGACAGACATTTTCTCACTGCTAAATATTCAAGATGAGGTCTTGCCCATAGTATTAGTATTCCATTTACGGATGGCCTAGATATAAAATGAATATTTTAAAAATAGAAACTAAATTTATATATTAAGTAGGAACAGGTAAGATATGTATTACATTCCTTAGCCCTTAGAAATCTTTGCATTTATTCAATGATATTTTAAATGACAGAATTTGTGTCAATTTGGCTGACATGATGTCCTACACATTCTATGAAATAGAAAACATGTGCCTCTCAGAAGGCACTGTTTGAACACAGCTAGCAAATGGAAGAGTCACTTTACAATTTTCAGAATCTCCTACCAGATGTTTGCTTCATAAAAGCAGCCAGGTTTCAAACCCTAGTTTTAGGAAGGAATTGTCTTCACTAACTCTCTGAATTACAACATCTTCAGATGCATTCTTCTTAAACATTTAGTTAAGTTTATATGGTCTTCATCTTTTACTCCTGACATGGACAAGTTATATCATTAAATAAACACTAGGTTATGTATTATAAGGAATATACAGATGGCATGGTATCTTCCCTTAGGTGATATCCCATAAAGAGAGAGGCCATGCAAAGAAAGAATATTTATGTACTGTGGAATATAGAGAACGTCAACAAAGTGCCATGAAGTCCAGAGGAGGAAAGGTTGAGTCTAATGGTAAGCATCTTGGGGTTATCCGAACCTAGTGATGAAGAATGGGCTGGGAAACGATTACTGGACATGATGGTAGCCATGTCAGAAGAAGAGCATGTTTAGGAGAAGGAAGTGGTACAAATAAAATCACAGAGGCGTGAGGGACCCCTGGGTGGCTCAGTTGGTTAAGTGTCCTACTCTTGATCTCGGCTCAGGTCACAATCTCCCAGTTCATGGGTTCAAACCCTGTATCCGGCTCTGTGCTGATACATGGCTCAGTGGGGAGCCTGCTTGGGATTCTGTCTCTCCTTCTCTCTGCCCCCACCCCTCGCTCTCTCTGTCTGTCTCTCAAAATAAATAAGTTTAATTTTTTAAATAAATAAATTAATTAAAACTTTACAAATTTAAAAAGTCACTGAGTATGAAAGAATTACGAGCCACATTCAGAAAAGTAACGAGCCACCCAACTTAAAGAAAACATATCACAAGAGACGTTGAAAAATGAAATAACTAAAAGCATCCAAAAATATGTGCCATAAATCAAGGTAAAAATAACTGGGCATAGCATACAAATATCTCTGTATGAAAATATATCTGTATGTTCGTGCAGGAAATGTTGTGGAGAGAAAAAAAAAGGCTGCATCTGAAATAGGTCAGCTGATTACACGGCATTCGGAAAAACCGTGGTTCATAAGCCTATTTTGGAAAGTTCTCCGTCCAAAGCAAGGGAGAAGATGCTACAAAGGAGACTGAAAGGTTTGAACGTATAACCTGGTGCTTTGCCAGGGAGCAAAGCAATGTATGGAAATGTGGAAAAGAGAGAAGAAAATGCAAAACTGGATATTCTCCAGTAATGCATCATTTCTGCCCATATTCAACCACCTAATACAATCAAATCATTTAAATGATCCAAAACCCAACCTAGTTCAAGAGACAAGGGAAACCAGACGCTGAGTTAGAGCAGGCACCCAAATTACATACCAGCCCTGTATTATAATAACAATGCTTGGCTCAGCTCTCCAAACTGATTGCTTTCTACAATCAGTTAAGGGAGTAGTACTTCAGAGTTAGAGAAGTCCATACCCACACTGTCACCACTTAAATTAATGTAAAAGTGTTCTCAGCTTAAAAGAAGGTGCCAAAAGAAAGAAAAAGTCTCAGAACCCCACAATTCAGAATAAAATTCTGGGAGTACACATACTAGCACATGTTCAATCAAGAGAAAGTGAAAATTAAGTATTTCATATATGTAAATATGTGTTTGATTTTGTACAAATGTAAAGTTCCTGGTAAGAGCTTTCCAAAAAACACAATGAAAATTAGAAAAGAAAAACAAACAAACAAAAAAACCCAAACTCCTAACTTGCATGAACTTCTTCAGCTAAAGCAGTATTTAATAATTTTCAAGTTATGCTGACAGGGAACATAACTATGAACCACTAAAAATATGAATATGGCAGACCTTCACTAATTAAAGAAAAGAGAAGAAAATGAAACACTGCCAAAAATAGAAATAACTCCAAATTGTATAATTTTAGAAGAAACAAATTTTCCAGCTATTTGTTTTAGAGATGACGTTAGTTGACATCTATGACATCTATGACATCTATGTGAACTAATCATGTCATGTGATATCCACACATTGCTAATATATATATTTATTCAAAATTTATTTTGTTTAAGAAAGTTATTAAAATGAACATCAACCTGTACATTTCATATATCACAGAGGTGTTTCTTTGGGAAATTGCTATAGATATAGTAGTATGATTACTACATCATTGGAGGTTGAATATTATTGATTTCATGAGTTAAACATTAAAAATGTTCAGATGATAGGCACAATTTAATATTTAAAATTATATATTTTATTTTCTTGAAACAATGTTTTAATTAGTGAAACTGAATTTTGGGGGATATAGCAGTCCCAGGAGAGATGGACAACTGTACAAGTTGGCACATTTTTTTCAAGTTTTTTTTTTTGGCTGTTTATTTTTGAGAGAGGGGGAGAGAGAGAGAGAGAGGCAGAAAGAGGCAGAGAGATAGAGGAAGACACAGAGTCCGAAGCAGCTCCAGGCTGTGAGCAGTCAACACAGAGCCCAATGCGGGCTTAAACTCATGAACTGTGAGATCATGACTGGGCCAAAGTCAGACACTTAACTGACTGAGCCACCCAGGAGCCCCCAACCTGGCACATTTCAACAAAGGATATCCAAGTAACAAATATCTGCAAAGAGGTTTTGAATAATCAGTAAGTCTGTCAACATCAACCAATTCTTTGTTTTCCTAACTTGAAGATTAAGAGACCTTGGAATAAAACCTGTGTTTTTATGCAAACTGTACACATTTCTCATATAAAGAGACCATCCTGAGGTTGAAATTAATACTCTGATGCCTGACCACTTGGGTTTAAATCCTGGCTCTGCTAATTATGGGCTGGGTAGCCTTAGGCAGTGCCCTGCCAAGCCATACTGGAACTGAGTCCAAAGGAAAAACATCTGTTTCTGTGTACAATTATCTAAATATTCTCCCATATTTTGAATCAAGTAGAGAAAGTTAACATAAGCTTTTGTAAATATACTCACATATATGTGTTATATATATACAATATATATTAACTCTTGTGTGTGTACATATATATATATGTGTGTATGTGTGTGTATGTAGATGATAGATAGATAGATAGATAGATAGATAGATAGATATCCTGAACTGCCAAATCTGTTTGCACATCACTGTCAACCCTCACAAATGGACCATCAAGAGGTCCAGACAACCAGGCATCACAGGAACAGTGAAACAATTGGAAATAACTTCTGCAGTTGAACAATAACACTGGATCATAAGATAAATAAACAGCAACTTGTTTTTCTTTACAATTTTGTTATTTTGCTTATAACGGATCTATTTGATTTTGATTTTTAATTCATTTCATTCCACATTATTAGCCTCCATTGCTGAATATTTTGGCATCCTTAGGTTTTGCACTAGAGCTAAGTGTTCACTCAACTCACGCTCTTTTTTGTCCCTACTCAGGCAAGTTACTTACCCACTGTGTGCCTTATCCTATCTAAAATTGAGCTATTGCTTATAAAGCACTTAGAATACTCTCTGCCAGCACATAGTAAGTACATAAAATGTTATCATTATATTATTACCATTAACCTTTTTATTAATATATCTAATATAACTTTTAGAACACTTGATTTTTCCAAGTAACATCTTCTTGAGGTTCTACAGCTACTGGAAAATAGGATTCAAGGTAGACCTGACCTTGGAGCAACGATTAGGATTACACTAGTTGTAAGGAGAAAATGCATCCATTCTTAATATGTCCTTACCGTGCTAAGAAACAGATTGTCGCATACTGGATTTTCATAAAAGTCCCTGGTTACAGATCCTGAGAATTTACTGGGAGAAGTACAAAGCTAAGAGAGTAGCAGAAGAATCAGCCTCTCCTGAGAACATGCTTTGGACAGATGTCTTTTTAATATTTTTAAAGTATATGCTGATGCAATAATTATTAATACTATGATGTAAAAATATTAGAGGCAGAAGTATGAAAGTAAGAGGGGCGCCTGGGTGGCTCAGTCGGTTAAGCATCTGACTTCAGCTCAGGTCATGACCTCTTCAGCTCAGGTCATGATCTCATGGTTGGGGAGTTTGAGGCCCGCGTTGGTCTCTGTGCTGACAGCTCAGAGCCTGGAACCTGCTTCCAATTCTGTGTGTGTCTCTTTCTCTGCTCCTCCCCAGCTTATACTCTGTGCCTCAGAAATAAATAAACATTAAAAATTTTTTTTTTTAAAAAGAAGTATGAAAGCAAGAAAATGAGACACTAGAAGAAGATAGTCAAAGTCTGGGGCTTCTGTGTACTAGCTACCTCTTCTTGCCCCCAGGCGATCCTGGCTCCATGATGGCAGAGTCTGGCTGTGTCTCTGTGAAGGAATCAAAACTCAGGCCCTCCCCCCATGGAGAAAACAGATTCTCTGTATTTATGACATGATTATCAGCCTGACAAGAACACTTAGTGTGATGTCAATAAGATATTATTTTCCAACAGCTCCAACAGGAAAATACATTATTCTTGAGAATTTAGACAGAAATAAAAGTGTTATTTATGTTTTCTGGCAGATCTTATTTCTTCATATTCTGCACTTTGAATAGCAGAGTTTTCTTTCATGAATATTCTAATCAGGTCAACGATTTCAGCCATTCCCGAGAGTTCTCACAAATGGCAATACCTGAGTAGAGTAAAGCAACAAATATGTGGCTTTGGCAGCAGGAGAAACTTCTCTTTTCACAAATAGTTCCAGTGCATCTTGGGTATTCATATCAAGAACCTTAGACACTTTTAAAGAAAGAACTGTCATGGTTTGCCTTCACATTTGCTAGTACACCAGGCTGAGTTTTATATTTTCTGGCTGTTCTCTCAGTAATTAGTTCATTTAAATATATGAGAAATGTAAATTAGGACTCTTGCTTCTAAAAGAATGAGCTAACCTTATGAATGACTGAGTAAATGAATGACCCATTGACAGAAAGAGTACAAAATGTCTGACATGTTTTCTTATTCTTGACATCCCCAGTTAATCTTCCATGGCAATAAAGCTTGCACAGTGAAAAGGACAAGTTTTTGACTGGTAAAAATAAAATTAGCCCAAAATGTCACTAGAACATTTTTGAACTGGGAAAAATATGCCAACATGAGGAAATTTTTTTTTCTGTCAAATATTGGGTTAGGAGAAATGACACAACCAGCCAATAATAAAAAGCACCCCATTTTTTAAATAATAGAGAATATGTTCTAAACATATACAAGTATATAGGAGGGGGTTGCATTATTTTTAAATAATCATTTAAAAATTAGTCATTCACCTTAGACTCACTCAGTACAGATCAAAAAGAACACATGCCTTAGTGATAATGTTTAATATTGTTTCTCACCCTTTGTGGCAGATAGTAAGTTAAAGTTCTAAAACATGAAATTATATAGGAAATCTATTGTATCTCTTAAATGGTGACTTCATAGACATGGACTAATCAGATACATTTTATCCTTTATACTCATTCAAGGTATACACACACACACACACACACACACATTCTACTGCCCATATGGCAGACATATAATGGGAATTTAATAATAAATATAAAATAATCTCTGTCCTCAATTAATTTAGAGTCCCAAAGAGGAGACCCCAGGCAATTAACAAGGTCACCTGATAAAAACTAAATCTTAGAATGAGAGAGTGAAGAAAGCTTTCTTGTTGTATGTGGTAGCTAGCAGAATCACAAATGAGAAGCTAATTATAATTCTGGTCAATAAGTAGATAACAATATCCCTAAAAACTTCAAAATGTGTTAAATATGCTATTCTTTGTGATGCCTGTAACAATACGGTTTCTTTTCAGAGAAACTGCCCCAACCCACCTTTCTAAGATACAGCTCTAGCCCAAGTGCAGCCACTTCCTCGATTCCTCTGTGGCGTCTGCCCTGAACTTGCATGTTGATTTCTACAACAGCAATAAGAGAAGTCAATCTTCTCACTGCTCTTTAAAACGTAAAATGGTCGATGATTTCTGTTGAATTGAAAGACTGCTTAGAGAAAGACCAAGAGATATTGAAGATATAAGATAGAATTGAAGATATAAGTAATGTGAGGTTATAAGGAAATGGACAGGAAATGGCAGTCAGTAGGATCTCTGTGTAGATACCAAGGGTGAGCCCATCAATAGTAGGATAAGTGAAGCAGCATTGGAAAAAATAACTTCTAAGTCAAAGGCACAAAAAAAGAAAGAAGGTCCTGTTTCAGAGCTCTCAGCTCTGGGTCTAGTTTCAGTTTCCATATGACTCATTCACTGTGACTCTCTCTCACATTTCCTAAATTCCCTGCCTCCTTTACTGATCATTGAAATAATTTTCATTATTGAAGATATAGGAGTTTCTGTACCTTGCAGCCAAATGGGTCTTCTAACTGCAACAGAAGTTATCAGTCTCCATCATTATCTACAGAAATATATTTTAACATCCCCAAATCATTTAAAAATTACCTTAGTGAGAAGACTTTTTAAGGGAAGAAAAAGGAAAAAAGAGAACACCTAAAACAATAAAGATGTGGGGCAAGATGCCATAAGTAAGAAGAAGTGATATTACATGTATTCAATCTTACAAAAGGGAAGAAGAGAAAATGTATCTCTAGCTAATATCCTGCTGCACACACTGACATTTAAATGGGGGTTGATAAGCCGCTGGTCTATGCTGTATTCTTGCTTCCTGCTTGAAGCTGCTACACATCACTTCAGAAAATGGCTCTGCAGTCTGACTGGCAACTTGCATGGTATCAATGATCGTGGTCGAGTGACCACAGAGTACATCTTTCTGCTGAGTAAAACTCAGCAGATTAAGATCTGAATCTAAAAGCAGGTGAGGCTTAATTTATGCTGTATTCTGTTGATTGAAGAAGTCACAGAACAAGAGATCCTTTTTCTCCATATCCTCGTAAACACTTGTTATTTCTTTATTTGACAGTAGCCATTCTAATAGGTGTGAGGTGATATTTCATCGTGTGTGTGTGTTTGTGTGTGTGTGTGTGTGTTTAATTGAACTTTAGTTGATGCACAATGTTACATTAGTTTCAGATATACAACATACTGATTTGACAACTCTATACATTATGCTATGTTCACCACAAGTATAGTTACCATTTGTTACCATACAGTGCTATTACAATACCATTGACTGTTTCCCCTCTTCTGTGCCTTTCCTCCCCATGTCTTATTAATTCTATAGCTTGAAGCCTGTACCCACCCTCTCCCTTTCATTTTGCCCAACTACTTACCTCTCTCCCTTCTGGAAACCAACCAGATTGCTTTCTGTATTTATGGATCAGTTTCTACTTTGTTTTTGTTTGTTTTGCTTTTTAGGTTCCCTTGTAAGTAAAATAATATGATATTTGTCCTTGCCTGTCTGACTTAGCTCATTTAGCATAGTACCCTCTAGATCCATCCATGTGGTCACAAATGGCAAGATTTTACAAAATTTGTAACTACGTATGGTGATGATGTTAACTAAACTTATTATGGTGATCATTTCATAATATATACAAATATAAATCATTAATGTGTACACCTGAAACTAGTATAATGTTATATGTTAATTTTCCCACAATTTTTTAAAAAAGGAAGTTATATACTGACGTTGGTTTGTTAGTTTTGACAAATGTATCATGGTAATATATCTTTGCAACTTTGTTGTAAAACTAAAATTATTCCAAAATAAAAAGTTTATTTTTTAAAAATTGCAAAAAAAGTCATAGAACTCACTCAAATTCGGGGGGGGGGGTGACATAGACTACACTTTTCACTGGGAAGCATGTAAAAAAGTGGATCCATCTTCAATTTGCCATATCTTACCTCCTGTGACTTTCCATTCCATTCTGCCTATTTCACTATTAGTATGGTTTCCTGATTTAATGAGTATTTTAAGCTTTTTAAAAATTAAGAACCTCTTACGTACCACTCATTGTGCTAATATGATGAGGAAGTAAAATACCATACGTATTGATGGTTCTACCCATTACTAGCTTAGTATCTGTATAACAAATCTACTAATTAAGCAGTTCTTCCCTGATCTGATTTTGTCATCTGTGGTAAATTTACTCACTGAGATGTTTTGACAATTAAATAAAACAGGTAAATTGCATAACACAGTATCTGGAACATACTAGACTGTAAACAGTCAACTTTCCCTTCCCTAAATTCAAGATACCTATGGTTAATGTAGTTTGAGTGTCATATGTATGATTTGAGGATAGAGAAAAAGAGAAGGTCAAATTTTACTTTGTCAATGCCAGTATCATAACAGAAATAGAATCCTTCACACTCATTTCTAGAGAGAATGGAGTAGTAATGAATGGGTATTTGGGGACATTGAGAAACCAGCAAGTCTACTATCATTTAATAGAGGCAAGAGACAAGGAACTTGTGAAAATACTCAAATTCTGATACTTAATGGGTCTGATACATGGTGTTGGCTAATGCACAGTTCTTTTCTCTTTTATTACAGTCTTCTTATACTAGAGTGATCTGAGGGTATGTATGAGTACAAATAACTTTTACACTTTAGTATCTAAATTTAAAGAATAGAGGTCCTATAAATTTATTTTATTTTGTATTCTCCCATATTCATGGTACTTTCTGCATAGTAATTAATTGGTCAAACGCTTAAGGGTTTCTACTTTTCAGTAAATGGCAATAAGACATGAATAACATTAATATAGATCCTGCATCATTTTGAAGAAACTAACACATTTCTTTTTTTTTTATATGAAATTTATTGGCAAATTGGTTTCCGTACAACACCCAGTGCTCATCCCAACAGGTGCCCTCCTCAATGCCCATCACCCACCTTCCCCTCTCTCCCACCCCCCATCAACCCCCAGTTTATTCTCATCTTTTAAGAGTCTCTTATGGTTTGGCTCCCTCCCTCTCTAACTTTCCCCCCCCTTCCTCTTCCCCCTGGTCTTCTGTTAAATTTCTCAGGATCCACATAAGAGTGAAAACATATGGTATCTGTCTTTCTCTGTATGACTTATTTCTGTTAGCATAACACTCTCCAGTTCCATCATCAGGGAAATACAAATCAAAACCACAATGAGATATCACCTCATGCCAGACAGAGTGGCTAAAATGAACAAATCAGGAGACCATAGATGCTGGAGAGGATGTAGAGAAATGGGAACCCTCTTGCACTGTTGGTGGGAATGCAAACTGGTGCAGCCGCTCCGGAAAACAGTGTGCAGGTTCCTCAAAAAATTAAAAATAGATCTACCCTATGACCCAGAAATAGCACTGCTAGGAATTTACCCAAGGGATACAGGAGTGCTGGTGCATAGGGGCACTTGTACCCCAATGTTTATAGCAGCACTTTCAACAATAGCCAAATTATGGAAAGAGCCTAAATGTCCATCAACTGATGAATGGATAAAGAAGTTGTGGTTTATATATATAATGGAATACTACTTGGCAATGAGAAAGAATGAAATATGGCCTTTTGTAGAAACTAACATATTTCTCGGTGACACGTAATATAAGTCTCATAGGTACAAGTTAAAGTCCTACAATTTCCACTGGATTGATATTGAAAAATTGTAGTATTCTTCCTCCAGCATATATTCAGCTTTACAAACAAATAATTTGATCATGTGTAAATAAGTCTGAACTGTATCTTTGCTTTTTACTTTCAAATTCATGGTATGGATTCCTATTGGTTTGTATAATTTATAACTCAAGAGATTTGCCGAAGAGAATGTACCTTTCCAGTGAAATTCCAATTATCTTATAAAGTTAATATGTACATTTTGTATCATAATAGAACTTAGTTGACTATTTCTTATTTTTTCTTTAAAAATTTTTTTTAAACATTTATTTATTTTTGAGAAATAGAGAGGGACAGAGCATGAGCGGGGGAGGGACAGAGAGGGAGACACAGAATTGGAAACAGGCTCCAGGCTGTCAGCCCAGAGCCTGACGTGGGGCTCGAACCCACATACTGAGAGATTATGACCTGAGCTGAAGTTGGAGGCTTAACTGACTGAGCCACCCAGGTGCCCCACCTTATTTCTTCATGAAAATGTAATTATAAGATGTAGATTTTAGGAATAATGTATCATTTGTTTCTAAACCATAGAAAACATTGAAATAACCTGATTTTTATATTTCAAGAATATTTTTAGCATGTGTTCATGACCTTATATGACCAGAAAAAAACATCAGGAAGCAGCAGAAATTAGAAAATTTTTGGTAAATTAAAAAGAAAATGAAAATAAAATTGATGTTATCAAATATTTTCACATATGATTTGACTGTAACTCAGTATCTTTCTGCAAAGTGTTTTGGGATTTTTTTAGTTAGTTGAGTTCTCTATATAGAAAATAGACTTACCATTGGGATACTGAAATAGAGGAATCTGCTATTTAACAAATGAAAGACTATACAATGAAAGTTGACTAATAGTATACAAGTTTTCCATTTGTAGTATCTGTCAATTAAAATGCTTGCTCCTATTGATAATTAGTAACATCAGCGAAATCCTTTCATTTGTATTTTAAAAGCTTAAGTTATGGGGCTCCAGGTGGCTCAGTCGGTTGAGCGTCCAACTCTTGATTTCAGCTCAGGTCATGATTTCACAGTTCATGAGTTTGAGCCCAACATCAGGCCCTGTGCTGACAGTGCAAAGCCTGCTTAGGATTCTCTCTCTCCCTCTCTCTCTGCAGCTCCTTCACCCATGCTGTCTCTTTCTCAAAATAAATAAACTTTAAAATAAATAAATAAATAAATAAATAAATAAATAAATAAATAAATAAAGCTTTAAAAAAAGCTTAAGTGATGTAACAAAGTTCTTTAATAGAAAAAATGTGATTGAACATGGACACTGTCAGACCGAGGTCAGATGATAACATGTCAGTAATGTGGGGAAGTCCCTTCCATTACTAGACAGACACTCCTTCTAAATCTATGAAACATTCACAATTCACTAATTGCTAGACACTATATGAAATTTAAACAAAGTTCTTGTCTAGTAAATTTCTAAAATAATTTATATGAAAGGTCATCCTTTTATTTAACTGACACTAGTTGGTATGCCAGAAACAAGATAGCTAATGTAGAAGAAATTGCTAAGAGCCTTAAAATGGCTGTGTTACAATTACAAAAACATGAATCTGAAATACAAATAGAATTGCACATCATCAAAGTGTTTTTTATTTAAAATCCAAATTTTTAGAAACCAGGTCAACTGTACCTAGTAGCTTTTCTTTTGAGTCCAAAAGGACTTATTTTAGCTGAGTCTGTCATTGTTAGTTTTCATAAGTGAAAAATGTGCTTTTATAGTCCTCCCATCCCTGCTGTTCACTCACCTTTAGATAAACTATTCAAATACTGCCAGAGCTACTAAGATTGAAAGTTTAAAAACAGAAGTATCTGTAATCCTAAACAATAAATCCATCTATACTTTGTTTTTTAAGCTTTATTGAGGTATACCAAACATTTAAAAAATTACACATATTTAATGTATACATTTTGATGAGTTTACACATATCATATGGCTAATTTGCCATTGCCAAAACCAATGTAATAAATATATCCATTACCTCCAAAATATAAAGACCAATTACCATGATATCTATCCTCTTAAGTTTTAGTCTGCACAACATCGTATTATTAAGTATAGACATTATTTCATAGCAGATCTCTAGAACTTATTCATCTGTGTAACTGTAACTGCATACCCATTGAACAACTCCCTATTTTCACCTCCATCCACCTCTTGTCAACCATATCCTATTCTCTATTTCTATGATTTTTGTTTATTTTATAGACCTCATATAAGTGAAATTATGCAGTATCATTCTTCTGTGACTGGGACTTCACTCAGCATAATGTCTTCCAGGTCCACCATGTTATCACAAATGGTAGGATTTCCTTCTTTCCTAAAGCTAAATAATATTCCATTGAATGTATATACCACATTTTCTCTATCCATTCATCTGTCAATAGACATTTAGGTTTTTTCCGTATCTTTGTTATTGTGCACAATGCTGCAATGAACAAGAGAATGTGTATTTCTCTTTGAGATCCTGATACCAATTCTTCTGGATAAATATCCAGGAGAGAGATTGCTTGATCCAATGGTAGTTCTAATTTTTTTTTGAGGAAGTTCTGTACTGTCTTCCATAGTGGGTGCATCATTTTATATTCCCACCAACAGTGTACAAGAACTTCAATTTTTCTACATCCTCACCAACACTTATCTTTTTTTTTCAATAGTAAGTGTAAGGTGATAAATCATTGTTTTTTTTTAATTTTTCAAAAATATTTTTAATTCTTTTTGAGAGGGATATAGAACAAGCAGGGGAGGGGCAGAGAGAGAGGGAGACACAGAATCTGAAGCAGACTCCAGGTTAAGAGCCATCAGCACAGAGCCAGACACAGGGCTCGAACTCATGAATGGTGAGATCAAGATCATGACCTGAGCCTAAGTCGGATGCTTAACTGACTGAGCCACCCAGGTGTCATTGTGGTTTTGATTTGCCTTTCTCTGAATGTTAGTGATTTTAAGCTACAACCAATTATAACCACAAGAAAAAACATATGAAATATCTTCTGTGACCACAAGATGTCACAAATACAGTAATATGATTGATTAACAAATGTCAACAATGATACTCTCCCCCTGGCACCAAGAAGAAAAATGGTGTGTTCCTGTAACTGATCCCTGAAAAGCAAGAGAAAGACCAATTATCTGATCAAAAACAAAAATGAAAAGCAAAGACATATAAACATAGGTATTGTAACATAGAGAGATTAAACCATGGGCAGCTCTCCATTTGGTAGCTAAAACCATTTGAAATATATGTTCTTAAAATTCAGCCAAATGCTCTACTAAATTGCAAAATGCTTTGAAAGCAATAACAGAATGAAGTAATATATTAGTAAGTAAAATGTTTTGAAAAACTGGACTAATATACGTGAAGTAATTAGAAAATGTAGGATAGTTTGTGATTTGGTACTGAATTGTATAGTACAAACCATAGGTCTCAAGGAGCTCAGAGAAAGGGAGGATTAATGTAGCATAACATGAGTTTTTCAAGACTGCAAAGGCTTGAACTCTGAGCTCACAGGATGACTAGGGTTTGGAAAAAGAGAGAGAGAGAGAGACAGAGAGAGACAGAGAGAGACAGAGAGAGACAGAGGAGAGAGTTAAGAGATGTTTTGTACATCTTCTGGGATGTAAAGAGTCTATGGGAGAAAAAAGAAAAAAAGCTAATTAATTTCTTTATATGTACAATGCCTTGGTTTTTTTAAGTCAATAAAAAGGGAATAATAATTTTTAAAATTGTTGCAAAAATTTAAGTTGATAATATGTGCAAAGTATTAATGTTATACCTGAAACATTTAATTCTAAGAACTTAAAAAAAACTGTCTTAAAAAGAGTTCTTCAGTTAAGAACCAGCTTTATATGAGCAACCAGTGTTAACTAGGTGCCACATATAATAACTAAGAAAATAAATGTTTTCTAGGAGGTAGCTGAGTTTTGTGTTACTAGAAGTGACAGAAGTCATTTGGTTCCTTATTAGATAGATGTGTGAAGCAATTTCAGTATTGGTTGGAAGTTCAATTGATTGATTCCTACAGGCTTTTTCTTTAGTGTTGCATTCTTCAAGTTAGTATAGTTCTATTAGGAACCAGCTTGAGGTTTCTTAAGAATGAGAACCATCTTTTAAACTCTGGTCTCTAGTGACAAAACAGCATTTTCTTTTTTCTTTTCTTTATTTTTTTTTCAAAACAGTAATTCTTATATTTACAAATTGCCTCAGAAAGTTAGAGCATTTATTTTGTTGAACTGCTATGGTGTATATGCGTGTGTGTGTGTGTGTGTGTGTGTGTGTGCGTGCTGGGGGTGTGTGGTTACTAAAGAATATTATCTGAATGAGGTTGAACCTACATTTTTAGAGAACACTGGTCCAGTTCTACTTTAAGCATGAGTTACGTTTTTTCCTTCAGCTTTTATCCAGATTTATTTTCGTTGAAAATGTTTTTCTAGGTTCCTTCAGACACAACTTAGTCTTAAGGGGAAAAATCATAATCTGATTAAAAATGACCAAATACGATGAAAACTTTTACTTAACTAAGTAAAATAATTAAATGACCTATTCACAAATTGAATTGATGAATATATTTTACATGTATTCTTGTGGAAAAAACTAGGGCACCAAATATTTATTAATTTTAATAAACATAGTCAAATAAGTTTCATATGACACCCATTTAAAATACCTGTAACCTATTTCCAAATAGGACATAATTCCTATAGTTATAACTGTAATTCTAGAATTCCATGTCAATAGGAGATTCCTTGAGACTGTCTAATAGAGACAATTATATTCAATAAGATATTAGAGTAGTAATACAAATAGAAGAAACTGGAGTTAGGAGACATGAAGACTTAATTTACTATTTTATACTTACAAAAGAAAGCTTTGCTAATAAAACCTTATTGTGTTTTATCAGGGTGTCAAGTGATTAATAACAATAATATAGTTTGGAAAATGTCTTAAGCAATACTTTTGTTAAGTTAATTTGAAATATATATGAAAAGAATGTTTTAGCCCAGGGCCTATGAACTTTTTTCTTTACAGGGCCAGATGGTAAATATTTTAGGCTCTGTGGGGCATATGTTCTCTGATGCAACTACTGAATTCAACCACAGCTAACTGCAGAAAATACCTAGATGAATGGATGTAACAAGGTTGCAATAAAACCTTATTTACAAAAGAAAATGGTGAACCAGATGGATTTGGCCCACAGGCCTTAGTTCACCTCAGTTCACCTGTTCTAGGTGAGCAGTTAAAGAACATATTTCTTTTACAAACTAAAAGATACGCAGATCCACAGTTGAAAGAGTATCATCTGCAAAATCCTTGAGTTTTTACTAGGGAAGAAAGAGTTCACCTGTTCTAGGTGAGCAGTTAAAGAACATATTTCTTTTACAAACTAAAAGATACGCAGATCCACAGTTGAAAGAGTATCATCTGCAAAATCCTTGAGTTTTTACTAGGGAAGAAAGGTGTTCCCTGTAGATACTTGTACACCAAGGCCTCAAAGGGACCTCTGCCATAGCTAAGCCTTCTTTTTTAGAACTAAATGCTTTACTAAGTCTGCAGAAACGTCTTTAGAAACTTGACTTTCACAATTCGAAAACATGGAGGAAGAAAAGCACAGCTGCATAGGATACTGTGGACCGGTAATCAGTGGAATTGCTGATTATTTCCTGTGAGGACAATAGATCTTAATTTAGTTCTGCTCTCTTCTCCTGTCTTCACCCTACATGTGCATCTTTATCTTCTAATGGCATATAGTGAGTATGTCCTTGCTGCGTTATCAGAATCCCATGATAGGTCTACTATATTTTTTGAGGTTGATTTGGTTGTTATAATTTAAATGTTTCATGATGTCCCCAAATCTTTAAAACTCTCTTATCCTTTGTTCTTTGTTATAACTATAATAGCTCTTTCTGTGCCTCCTACCACAGAACCATGGGCTACCAGGAGTTTAGTAAAAGCTTTCTTGGTGTGAAGAGGTAAGATTTTTATTTGAACTAAAAATAAGATCTTGTTGAATAGAATATATTTAACAAGATAAATAAGAATCTTTCTCTCACTTCTAGACAAGGGAAAACCTCTTGATGTATATATTTCAGTTACTTGAAATGACTCTTATCATTCCATCTTAGAAATGCATTAACCAATTTCCTGTTGTTGACATAGAGGTTGTTTCCAATTACTATACCAAATAACATTATAATGAATATTTAGACACAAATCTTTGAATGTTAAGAATAATTCCTAGAAGTAGAATGCATAGGACTAATATTTTGAGGTCTTTCTACATAACTTTGGATGAGTATGGGATATTTTTGTTTTAATTTTACCATTTTGATATACAATAATGGTAATTCAATGTTTTTAACTTAGATTTATTTGATTAAAAGTTTAATTTTTCTTGTGTTCATTTACCATTTTCTTTCCTTCATTTCAAGATTTATTCTTCCAACCAAATTTGTCACTGTCCATCTGTGCCAGAGACATCAGGGTGTCCTGAGTGATATGACTTTGCTATTCTTGAGGAGCTCAACTTGTGGTGTGTGTGTGTCTGTCACAGACAGAAAAGGTCTTTGCCCTAAGGAGAGAAGAGGAAGGCATTAAAAACAGAGAGTTAATACATACTTTTCAGATGTTAATTCTATGAAGAAACTAGAGTAATATGGTAGAGGACAATCAGGGACAGTGAGGTTTAGGAGTGGAATTCTGCTTCATTTAGAGGGGCATGATGAGGCAGCCCTCAAATTGATATCTTAGTGATAAAAGGAAAGTAATCATGTTAAAATCTAATGGGAAGTTCTTCTAGATTGATGGAAAAACAATTGCAAAAGCCTTTGAGATAGAAATGAATTTTTCTGTCCTGGAGGGTTAGAAACACATCCAGTGAGGCTACGAGTGTGTAAAACAAGGTGGAGAATGAAAGGGAGTGAAATCAGAAAGTTAGGAAGAGACTCAATCAAGCAGGATCTTGTAGGCCAATGTAAGAAGCTGGATTTTTTTTCTCAAATATAGCAAGAAGCTATTGGATAATTCTGAGTAAGGGAGTGGCAAGAAAGGAGCTGACAAATTGTTAGAAAATGGCATGAAGCGATTAGAAGCCTTGAGGAAGTAACAGATCTGATGGACAAAATAATTATATAAAGTTAAAGATATAAGGTTATTCTAAATGCTTTGACACGTTTATAGAGTGTCCATGGGGTGGTTACTTAAAGTAAAGTTGAGGTGGAATTCACTGTGTTTGAGGGGGATAGGGGATATTTGATGGGACACACAAAATGATATTGAAATAAGAGATGAGATCAGGTCTAGGAAGGGAGGAAGGATGAGAAAGTATGAGTGATGTGGTTACAACAGATGATAATCAAAGGGAAGGGGCAACAGAGTAGTGCCACAGATAATTAGAATAAAGGTTCACCACATGATGGTGAAGATGGATGAGTGATCAATTGGAGATCTAAAATGTGACCTTACCTACCAACTCTATATGAAGTGGGTGTTAGTAAAGCCAGTAACCTCAATGTGACATGGCTGTAGGGGTCATGTATTCTGGGAACCAGTACATTTTGTTTACAGCGAGAAGCAGTGCTATGTGAGGAGACTGAACAATGAAGGGAAACAGAGGTGCCTGAGGCACTCAAGGGGTACTTGGGAGGGATGAGAGTACCAGAGGAGGTTCCAGAAGGGTAAAAGAACAAGCTTATGAGAATGGGATATAATAGTCTTTGATCAGAGTTTCAAACAGAAGTTTGAAAACAATAATCATCTCACAATGATCCCAGGACTCTCATCTCATGGTAAAAACAGCCACAGTTCTTAGCACCAAAAGGATTCAGACTTTTCTTCATGTATTATTTATTTATTAAAAACCATTGAAATAGTTGCCAGGCACTGCTGGGTGCTCAGATTCTAAAACAAATCAGAAATGATCCTTTTCCTCAAGAGGCTTACTGTCTAGAAGAAAGAGGCAGAATGTATTTTCTAAAAGTACATATGGAGTGACTATAATTATGTGTAAATTCATAAAATATTAATCACCTTTGTTTGCTCTAAGATCAAAGTTCTCATTTTGAAAAGAACATTTTTCAAGAACTCCATACTAAAATACTTTTGCTAAGTAGTGCAGAATTTTAGGCTGCATTCCACACTGGGTATAGTATATAGAGGCCAGTGCCATATGTATTTATGAAAGGTCTTAAGCAAGAGAGCTTCTCATAATGGGAATTCTCCTAAGACAAATCTTAAATATATCTGGATCGAGGTCCAGGGCCTCCTGCCCATCCCTGGCTCTTACAATGCAAATGTACCATTATATTATTTAAGGATGGTTTGGTCTTTATTCAGAACAAACTGAGTAAGGTTGTTTGCTTTAAATGTATGCTGGACGTGTCAGAAGCAGTCAGATTTTGTCATGCACTCATTTTATGACAGATCCAGGACATAGACATGAAGCTTGGCAAGTGCCCTATAAATTATAGCTATTCTGAAGCTTATAGCAATGGCTCTTAACTCAGGACCACCTTCCAAAGCTTCTTACAAAAATAAAAATGATACAGTTACCTAATGCAGGAATGCAAAAAACAACTCCCAAAACTAAGTTCCAAGCACCAATAATAGTCTTAGATTTTTTATGAAGCTGCTTTATTTTCCAACAAACCTAAAACTGTCACTATTAATAGAAAACCATGTTATATTATGTAATGCTTTTCTTTAAAGTTTAACCAGCCCTAATTCTAAAGTCCTGGCACAGCTTTTATCTGACAAAATCTCACTCACAATAGATGTGACACTAATGTCACTCTTTGTTTTACCTTGAGCATTTTGGTAATCTTCATTCTAAATGGAAATGTCCTGTAAAGGCTATCATTACTTGGAAGAACAATCTATATCTCTTCACTCATTAATTTAGGATAATTGTTCTATGTTAAGTGCTCAGGCCAATCAAGAGATCTTTATTATATGTTTGATTACATCAACAATAAAGATTCCAGTATAAATCTAATATTCAAAGTAGGAAAAAAACTAATAAATCAATGAAGGAGTTCAGACAATCTAACATAAAAACCTGTGTTGAACCTATAGATTAAACTTTCACATTTACATAAAAAGTTTATGTAAGCTTGTTATGGCAACGCTTAGAAGTTCTTTATAATTTGTGCAAAGTGTGAAAAATAAAAAAAAAACATGAAAATTCCCAAAGAATTTGTATTACCTATTTTTAAAATTATCAAAATTTTTTCACCATTGTGTAATTATCATTGACTTATTATACATTCTAAATGACTTTCAAAATTTGTATATTCTTTCTAGGAAATATATACCAGTGCATGATTCCCCTCAGAATATGAAGAAAAAGGAATTTCTCTTTTCCTTGCCTAACATTATAGAATGGTTTCTATGGGCCAACTTAAAGATTTTATAATCAATTCCAAAACTCCTTAGTAGAAAAATGTGTTTCAGTCAAACAATCTTTAAAATGTGGTACTTAGAGTGTAACCAGTAGTGCATATTGTATGGACAAATATGAAATAACAGAAATAGTTCTAATTTTCCAGTCTTGTTAACCCAGCATTCTCCATTCAACTCTTGGTTTCAAGATAATGACTTCCACATAGGTGGTATCCTGAGTGCAGAGAATAAGCTCATGACATAAATGCTATTCTTTGTCAAGGGAACAGTTTTGGTGGGAACAACAGTTTTCTCACGAATAGCATTGAAGAGATCAAATTACATCTTGATCCCGAAACATTTTATGCCAAAACAACAGTATAAACTTAGGTCTGATCTGCCTCAAAATGAAAAACTTCCAAAGAGAAATAAAGCATCACCTTTTCATGCACCCACATAGATGAAGACCATAATATGGAAACAAAATTTTAAATACAAAAATAAAACAAAGATCTTGCAATTGCAGACATGATAAAACTGTGTCCTTGCCATTAACAATCAGAAAACTGGAAAAAATACATGAAACAACTCTTTTCAGACACCAGACAAAATGCAGCCCAGGGGTCTAATCCTTGAGAAAAGAAAAACAAGTGAGATGACCATCACAATCATCTTGTCTTTGTTCCTAGAAACACATTCCAGACCACAATGAAGGCAAAAGGAGTCCAACCAGAGGATTGTGTTATTACTGACAGCAGGAGTCAGGCAATGAAATTTGAGGAGACTGAGGCAACTATTATTCTGAACAAAGTAATGAAGAAGAGGGGAAACACACAGAGAAAGAATGACAGAAATTTGAATTGGGTTTGCCTTTAGTGTTTGAATAAACGCTAAACTTCATGCCAAAGGTTAAGATCATCAAGGCTCAACAATGAAACATGGGGTTGTAAACTGTATAATTCCCAAAGCTCTCACAGGACAGAGAGATGCTCAAATTCCAACCAGTCAGAGTGGAAGAACTTTATTGAGTATCCAAGCATTCATTAGAGACTCAAGAAGGTCATATTTTAGTGAATAGGCTCAGGTGATGTTAGGAATTACAGCTACTCTAGATGCCACCTAACAAAGGCTAAAATCCTCAAAACAGCAAGCTGGTCCACAAGTAACTTAAAGTATTGCAAAACACAACAAAATGCCCAAAACATTTAAAGAGAGACAACCAGGGGCACCTGGGTGGCTCAGGTGGATAAGCATCTGACTTTGGCTCTTGTCATTATCTCCCAGTTTGTGAGTTTGAGCCCCACATCAGGCTCTGTGCTGACAGCTCAGAACCCGGAGCCTGCTTTAGAATCTGTGTCTCCCTCTCTCTCTCTGACCCTCCTCCACTCGTGCTGTCTCTGTCTCTCAAAAATAAATTTTAAAAAGGTAAAAAAAATTAAAGAGAGACAACCAAATCCAGACATTAGACAATTTAATATTTACAATAGCCAGTATCCAAAAAACCTTACTAGACATGCCAAAACAAAACAAAACAAAACCCACACAGGAAAATGTGATCAATAACCCAGAGAACAATCAATCAGTAGAAACAGACTCAGAAAGTGACAAAGATGGTAAAAGTAACAGAACATGACTTTAAAAAAAAAGAAAAACTATCATAAATATGCTTAACAACTTAAAATATAAATATAATGAGATGCAAAGTATATTAAAAAGAACCAAATGGGGGGCACCTGGGTGGCCCAGTCGGTTTAGTGTCTGACTCTTGATTTGGGCTCAGATTATGATTTCATGGCTCATGAGATCAAGCCCTATTTTAGACTCTGTACTAACAGCTAAGAGCCTTCTTGGGATTCTCTCTTCCCCTTCTTTCTGCCCCTACCCAGCTTGTGCGTCCATGAGGGCTCTCTCTCTCTCTTTCTCTCTCTCCCAAAAATAAATAAATAAGCTTAAAAAAAGAGACAGAATCAAATGGAACTTCTAGAGATGAAAAATACAACATCTGAAAAAAGGTTTACTGGATGGTTTAATATCAAATTAGATGCTATAGAAAAAATAAAACACTATCCAAACTTAAACATAAAGAAAAGGTTTAAAAATGAACAGAGCCTAAGTGATGGGTGGCACAATATTGAGCAGTCTAAAACATGTATGGTTGGAATTACAGAAGACAGGAGAGGGAGTAAAAATATTTGAAGAAATAATGAAAATCTCACATTCAGAGGAACAAGGGTTACAATTCTACTGACTTCTTTTCAGAAACAGTGCAAACCCGAAGAAAATGGAATATAGTTATACTGTTCAAACAGCCTGTTAAATTAAAATTTAATATCTAGGAAAAATATTTTTTAATGTTTATTTATTTTTCAGAGAAAGAGAGAGAGAGACAGAAAGAGAATGCTGGGTTGGGAGGGGGGGGTGCAGGGGCTGCAGAGAGAGGGAGACACAGAATCTGAAGCAGGATCCAGACTCTGAGCTATCAGCACATAGGATGACACAGGTCTTAAACTCACGGACTAGGAGACCATGACTTGAGCCAAAGTGGGATGCTTAACCGACTGAGTCACTCAGGTACCTCTCTAGCAAAAATATTTTTAAGAAACAAAGGTGGTATAACAAAATCTTTAGAAAAACAAAAGTTGAGAAAGTTTATTGCTAGCCAACTTGCACTCCAAGATGTGCTAAAAGAAGTCTTTTGGCTGAAAAAAACTAATTCCATATAGAAAATCATGGGGCTCCTGGGTGGCTCAGTCAGTTAAGTGGCCCAGTTCAGCTCAGGTCATGATCTCGCAGTTTGTGAGTTCCAAGTCCCACATGAGTCTCTGTGCTAACAGCTCAGAGCTTGGAGCCTGCTTTGGATTTTGTGTCTCCCTCTCTCTCTCTGCCCCTCCCCAGCTCTCACTCTATCTCTCTCAAAAATAAATGAAGATTGTTAAAAAAAAAAAAAAGAATATCAGATCTACACAAAAAAATGAAGAGCGCCAAAAATGAAAAAAAATGTAGGTAAATTAAAAGTAAGACTTTTGTTCCTTGTTTTCGAATTTACTTGAAAGATAAAGAATACTTGTTATTTTGCATATTCACCATGAAAGCTTATCATTAAGTACAAGTTGCAAAGATGGTATTTAGTGAGTACTATGTAATCCTCAACATCAGAAGGACCAAGCAAAATCTGACTTCATGGGCTGGGCCAGGGATATTTTAACTGAGGGAAAAGGAAAATGAAAAATTAAGACACAGGAAATAATTTGCAAACTTTGAAGACCAAAATTTAACTTTCTGCATCATGACTTCACACTAATTTTCTTGAATTATTCCTCACTATTTGCCAACATGTTATAGAGAGTTCAAGAAAGTTGGACTGCCTTCTGCATTGTTTTTTATTGATTATACTTTTTCAGCATTTCTCAATGTTCTCACCACTTAAAATGAAAAATTCACTAACCCCATATCCCTTAATTATCTCTTCTTAGCTCAATCCTACCCATTATTTGAGGTTTATCTCAAAATTGACTTTTTCCATGGAGTCTTTCTTAATTCTCTTTGCAAAATTAATAGCTTCTTCTGTTTTTTTTTATTTTTTATTTTTTATTTTTGGAGAGAGAATCTTAAGCAGACTCCATGCTTGGTGTTCAGCTCTCAGCACTGAGCCTGATGCAGGGCTCGATCTCATGACCCTAGGATCACGACCTAAGCCGAAATCAAAATCAAGAGCCACATGTTCAACCAACTGAGCCACCCAGTCGCCCCTAATAGCCTCTTTCTTTGAACCTCATGGTATGTTATAAGAAACTCTCTTTATACACATGATCTCTGTTTATATTACTTAGCATATCTTCATGCAATATAAGAAGAGAATTATCATCTACTGAGTACCTACTATATATCTCAATGGAACTAATCATTTGAAAAACACTAATCTTCACCACAACCCAGCGAAACAGATATTATTATTCCAATTTACATAGGATGAAATAAAACCGGTGTAAATTGTTCAGGATCACAAAAATACTAAGCGCAAAGCCAGAAGAATAACATGATGACAAAGCATACATTTGTTCCACTCAATATTGTATGTAATTAATTGGCAAAAATAAATGTAAACTCAACAGTTTATAAGGATAAGTTGTTAAAACATTAAGTATTTCAAAGAAGGAAAGAAGGAAAGAGGGAAAGAGGGAGGAAGAGAGAAAAATGGCAGAAGTACAAGAAGATGCTAACAAGTATCTGAAGCAGAAATTTCAAGCATTTTGGTTTGGAACATTTCATATAGAACACCCACGGGAGTACAAAAGGATAAATCAAAGTAACTTTCAGCTGCATTCAACAGTGGGTATTCTTAAGGGGAAAAAAAGCATAGCTACTACTAAAAATGATTATTTTAAAGGGATAAAATTGCTATTGATTTGGATTTCTTAGAATTAGAGGAAGTAACCTGAATAAAAGATCCATTGAATTGCTGTTGGCAACTCCAAATGCAGTCTTAGGAATGCCTGAGTGAGGAGATATGTTTCTTTTAAGTAGATCAAGTTTCTTCAATGGATGTTGCATATGTATATAATTAAAGAGATCTATATCTTAGGAATTAAAATGACAATAAGACAGCTTTTATTTTGGATAGCAAAGTCAAAAAGCACATTAGTCAATGCCTTGTTTGCTCCAAAAATGTCAGCTATGTTGTACATCTGATACTAATATAACATTGTATGTCAGCTATATGCCAATAAAAAATACAAATTAAGCTCCTAACCTCTAAACTACAATAAAGAAAATTGTCAAGAACACTTCTGTGCTAGAAAGCCTCAAAGAATATTGCACAATGACAGTGATTTTTTGAGATAATAAGGTCATGGCCTCTACTCAGTTCTTTAAATAAATGGTTTGGAGCAAGTGTCGCATAGGTTGTTAAAATATTCATAAATATAATTTATGTGCATATATATGTAAATATGTCTAGAACTCTGTATGTGTGTGTGTATACACAGATATGTATATATACATATAAGTATGTGTGTATATATATATATATATATATATATATATACACACACACACTGATATAAATACATACATATAAATGTTCAGGTTACATCTAATTACAAATACCTCTGAGTCTTGTGACAAAACAATATAAAAATATTGGGGATTATACATATATATATATATATGTATATATATATATATGCTATTCTGATGGATATATATCATGGGCAGATAAAAAGTTATATAATATATTAGCATATTTTAAAAAATAGAATAGGCAGATGTTACTAAGTTTCATTTGTTCACCTCAAGACACAGACATGCAATGATGCAACGTGATCACCACCAGTGTTTTGTGAAGATGACATAACAAGTTTGAAGTATATGGAGTTAATATCTAAAAAATGTACACCTTATGAAAATACACATTTAAATCTATTCCTGAAAGACATTAACAGAGTTTTCCCTATATACGACTTTAAGATATTGAACCATTTTTTTAAAAAATGTATTTACTAAGGCTTTCTTTTCAACAGACACTCCAAAGTGGTTCATAATAACAATAATTAAAATTTAAAATAATGATGATAGGAAGCAATTACTGTGGTAATAATCTGTGGAAGATAACTTCAAGCAGCTAATATCAAAGGCAAAATTATAGGGACTAAATAATAGTGGTAATCAAATGAACAATTTCCCTACTAAAAATGCTTATTTCATGGCAACCTGCTTAATTAATATTGTCAGTTGCGAATCAATTCAAAACAAACAAGTATATTGGCTAAAACAGATAAGCAGAACACCTTTCGAAAAATTTAGAAAAATACTGTTAAGCATCACAAAAGACTCACTTGATAAATATTTGTGGAGACATAACTCAATCAGGTAAACAGATAAGAAATATAGATGTAATGTTGAATTATGAATCCTAATGTTAATTGACCCAGTTTGCATCATGTCACAAATATTACCTAATGCTTAAACTCCCTGAGTTCAATGACTTTGTGGACCATTAATCCACAGATCTAACCCTTGCACATTGCTGGTGTTAAATAGTTATCTGTTGAATGAGTGAACTGGAAGATGAAAAATCTCCTCTGAGAATAACCTTTGCGATGGGAAGACCCATATTTACTCCTTTTCTATATATGGTATGTACTTTCAATCTTTTCTCTATGCTGTTGTGGAGTCCATGTGTTACAAGGACATTTTCCAATGGAAAAGATCGATAAATTGCTAATTATGTGCCTGGCAGATTACTGTGTGTGTGTGTGTGTGTGTGTGTGTGTGTGTGTGTGATTTCACTGAACAACATGTGGCCCAGAGGGAACAGGAAAGCTTAACATATGGGATAAAGTGTTCCTTTTGGTGTTTTGTTGTGGCACTGCACAGTAAAGTTTTATGAATTGCAGGAAAACAAATGAAAACAGTAATTCAGACTGCAGTCTAACTATCTCTATAACCTTAATTTTTGTTCTCACTTATGGCATAGCCATCTTGGGAGTTCTTATTACAAAATTTAAATTTCTGAATCAACAGAGCAATGCAAACAGCAAAGCTTGCCCAACCCATCAAAGAGGTTCGTGTTGCAGACGGTGGCAGAAGGGCAGGAACCTCTTCCGATGCATTCTTACAGTCCTAGTGATTATCATGCTATATCTGGTATTATAAGTCCCCTGCCATTAAAGCCACAGAGTTCTTCTATTAAAACATGTCTTATCACTGCCTAGCCCCAGCCCTACCGTGCTTGCTCAAGATTTTATGAAAAATCCCTTGCTGATACTGCCAGCTCACTGAATGTGATAAATAGGCAAGAGGTGAATACTGTCAATGATTATGAGATTAAGTCTCGTCTAAAAACAGTATTAAAAAAGGTCTGGGAAAGGAAGTTCTGGTGAAAGAAAGAAAGAAAGAAAGAAAGAAAGAAAGAAAGAAAGAGAAAGAAAGGGAAAGAAGAAAGAAAGTAAAGACCCAAATTAAAATAAGTGGGTAAAGACAGTTCATTATTGAGAATAAGAAGTTAATGGGCAGGCCAAGATAATTGACAACTATAGATGCAGGAGAGGAGGCTAGGGTAAAATTAAAAAGGTAACTTGATTTGGTGTCTTGTAACTATCTAGCTCTAGCTCATATGTATAAAATACTTGGAATTTAAGAAACAAAACAAATGAGCAGAGGGTAAAAAAAAGAGAGAGAGGTAAACCAAAAAACAGACTCATTTTTTTAAAAGTTTATTCACCTTTGAGAGAGAGAGTATGTGAGTAGGGGAAGAACAGAGAAAGGAGGGGTGGGGGACAGAGGGTCCTAAGCAGGCTCTGACAGCTGTGAGCCCGATATGGGACTCAAACTCACGAACCATGAGACCATGACCTGAGCAGAAGTCTGATGCTCAACCAACTGAGCCATCCAGGCGCTCCCTCCTGAGAAGTGGACTCTTAACTATAGAGAACAAAATGATGGTTACTAGAAGGTAGGTAGGTGGGGAGATGGGTAAAACAGGGGATGGGAATCAAGAAGACCACTTGTTGTGATAAGTATAGGGTGTGGTATGGAACTGTTGAATCACTAAATTGTACACCTGAAACTAACATTACACTACATGTTAGCTGGAATTTAAATAAAAACTTAAAAAAAAAGTGGTAAAGTCCAGGGTAAATGGGATAAGTTCTATGGACCTTGGTTCCAGAATTTCAATATTCTTCAGTATTTTTTAATAGTTTAATAACATGTGAGGCTCTATAAGTGGTATAGTAGATATTAAGATTAAAAGAATCTATAAATATTTAAAAATATTATCTAAAATATATACAAAACCCTTTGACATTTCTTTTTTTTTTAATCAATATTCCAGGTCATGTGAAATAAAATTACTGGGATAGACTCCAGTTGGTGTTCTGGTTTTCTATTCCCAGGTTGGAAATGTCAGGGCTGAGCCCTGTGTTGAATCTTGTAAGGGAATAGTATAAAGAACACAGCTTTCTTGAAGTTAATGGAAAGGATGATTAAAGAAAGCAACCAACAGGGAGCAGCCCAGGTTCCTCAGATCTAGCCAGGGAACGGTAAACAACCAAGTAGAGTGTCACCATCTCCACTTAACGGGAACACAACCTATTGCCAAAGCTTTTAAGGATGATTCAGATCCTCTGGGTGACTTAAATCTTTGCATAAAGAAAATATAACCTTGCCATCAGAGACTCAATTTCCTTGTTCCATCCTTTGAGTTATTTGATACATACAACACCAGCCATTAAGAAATGGTCAGAGCAGTCAATAATCCTGGATTTTCTCGGTCAGTACCAAATTAATAATTTCTGTCTTGTTGTTGGAGTGAGTGTGTCTTAGATTTGAAATCAGGAAATAATGTCCCCCTGCACCTGACATCACTGAGCATTAAAAAATTACTTCCTGGGTGCCTGGGTGGTGCAGTCAGTTAAGTGACCGACTTTGGCTCAGGTCATGATCTCACGGTTCGTGGGTTCGGCCCCGCGTCAGTCTCTGTGCTGAATGCTTGTTTGGAGTGTGGGGCCTACTTCAGATTCTGTGTCTCCTTCTCTCTCTGCCCCTCCCCTGCTGGTGCTCTGTCTCACTCTGTCTCTCAAAAATAAATAAATGTAAAAAAAAATTTTTTTGAATCACTACCTTAACTCAGATGGGACAGAGAAAGTAAGAGGGAGTTTTCTTAGAGTTTATAAGTTCCACACCAATTTCCAGCTTCTTAAAGAGAAAGGATCTAGGCTCTGAATAATCAAAGAGTTCAGGATAGTGAAGAGGTTAGCAGAAAATATGGGTTATTTTTGTTTTCGATTTTAATGTTTATTTTTGAGAGAGAGAGAGAGAGAGAGAGAGAGCACACACTCGCGCGCAGGAGTGGGAATGGGCAGAAAGAGAGAGAGACACAGATTCCAAAGTAGGATCCAGGCTCTGAGCTGTCAGCACAGAGCCCAATGCTGGGCTCAAACACAGAACCACATCATCATGACATGAACCGAAGTTAGACACCTAACCGATTGAGCCACCCAGGTGCCCCTGGATTGTTTTTATTTTTATTTTTAGAAAAGAATCTTTGAGGACCATAGATTTAGCTTAGACCTCTGTGAAATTTCTGAAGTGAGATCTAATCTACAAGACTGATCTCACTTCTCATCATTGGAACATTTAGAAAAGACCCTAATAACCACAGGAATTGCGAGTAAATATAATGTAGATGCACCTGCTGTTATCTCTCCTATTCACTTATTACACGGGATGCATATATGGGTGTGTATATGTGTGTGTTTGTGAGTTTTCTCAGCATCTCCCCCCATTATATTATGAAATTCTTCAAGGTAAGGATACATATATTTTTAAATATCTTCATGTTCTAGAGTGTGACATAGAATAGGCAATTAATAAATGCATGGTTTTGCAACAGTACATGCATGTTTAATGAATGAATGCTATTTCCAAGAGAGGAAAAGTAAATAAAACAATAGTTAATTGGCTTTAGCTTACATGCTTAAATACCTCAGTGAAGAAGCTAGAATCTTGGCTTTTAAAATGGAATATAATTCATTTCATTAGCTTGTATATAGGAAGCAGAAAGGGCATAGACTTTGGATGGTTGCCTAGCAACTGCTTACCACTAATAGGAGACACTTTTGGAGACAGACCTGAAGAAAGGATCCTAAACCACTGCAGCATCAAATATATTTTCTAACTCAGATAGAGTTAATTCTTGATTATTAAATTCCACTTCATCAAATGGTTTCTGACTAGTTATGTACTATTTGTATTTCTTCATAGGAGCATAGAGAAAGTGGTGTTCTCCATTTGCCTTATTCGATCAAGTATACCTTCCTCTCTACCACACTCAGGGTTGAAGAGATAAAGCTGAGTGAGTTTTCTAAAACAAATGGTGAGCAAAGGCATATGGAAAACATGGAACCAAAGAACCTGCCTGTCTGGAACCAGATAAAATTATAAGGAAATGCCAGATGTGGCAGAGATGGCCATTCTTGAGGATACTGATGGGTAATTGTACTCAATGTAACTGATCGTGTCATCCCTCAAGTTAAAATCTGGAGAAGCTTGCACGGCCTATACCACTTCATGACCCTCAGACTGAATATATCTGACAGACATGTTTTCTTAGGTCTAGTTACTATTAGCCTCCACAGTTTTTATTTTATTTTATTTTATTTTATTATTTTATTTTATTTTATTATTTTATTTTATTTTATTTTATTTTATTTTATTTTATTTTATTTTATTTTATTTTATTATTTTTGAGATGGAGAGAGAGAGAAGGAGAAAGAGAGAGCAAGCCTGAGCAAGGGAGGTGCAGAGGGAAGAGGGGGAGAGAGAGAGAGAAAGAGAGAGAGAAACTTAAGCAGACTCCACACTCAGCACAGAGCCTAATTCAGGGCATGATCTCATGACCATGAGATCATAACCTGAGCTGAAATCAAGAGTCAGACACTTAACCAACTGAGCCACCCAGGAACCCCCATCTCCATAGTATTTTAAAAATCACTTGATCAGCAATTACAATTTGGGACACTTTATGAACCTAATGTGTAATTCTATACTTCTTGAAAAAGTGGAAGTTCTAACAACACAGTGATTATGGCTAGGGCTTGGTAATATCCACTTCCTTTAGACAAAGGAGATATTCTCCAGTCTACCACAATTCTGGTCACTCCTAAATGATCAAACAGCTTTCATGTCAGGATTCCTTTCAGGGATACAAAACATACTGGTAAATTGAAGCACTCAGTGAGCTGGAGGCAGCTGATAGTGACTAAAGAGAAATAGTCTGCACATTTCTTCCCACTTTCAAGTTCAGGGCACATGCTGATACCTTGAAATTGGCCATGGTGGGATATTTACACAACAGAAGCCTGCAAATGTTATCATTCAGGTTCTCCACCCAGCCTCAGAGACCAATTGCTAAAGCCTTTACCAGTGTACCACCAAACTGAGATGAAATGAGAGTAGCCACAATTCACAAAGATGCTTCAGTTATATATGTTACCTGCCTTATTGAATAAAATCGCAATTCACAATAAAAATATACTGGAACTATCATAATTGATGTCTACATTTATCTTTTAAACATAATAGCAAATAGTCCATTCCAGTGATACTGAACTGTTTGGCATTTTTAAGACGGGACATTTTTCTTTGTAAATATTCCCTTTTTATCGGATAATCTGTCTTGTCCATCTGACCAATGACTGCCTGTCTTCCAAAATTCAACTCAGATATTCTTTCATTTTTTAACTCATCTCATCCTCTCCTAAGTTACCTCCTTGACCGGCCTCAAGGCATATTTGTATGTTCCACCTCTGTGCTTCTGAATATGAAGCACATTCCTCTAATAGTTGTTCAGTGCTGGGCAATTGACTGTCTCTTTCTCCTACTGGATTTTGTGTTACTTGAGAATATAGCTTTGCCTTTTTTAAATATCCTTCTAGAATGATACATTTCCTACTACACAGTAGGTGTTCAGTAAAAATGTCTTTTTTTTCTTTCTTTCTCTCTTTCTCTTTCTTTCTTTCTTTCTTTCTTTCTTTCTTTCTTTCTTTCTTTCTTTCTTTCTTTCTTTCTTTCTTTCTTCATAGTGCGAGTAGGGAAGAGGCAGAGAGAGAGGGAAACAGAGAATCCCAAGTAGGCTCCACACTGATGTTAGGCTCGAGATCTCACAACTGTGAGATCCTGACCTGAGCCAAAACCAAGAGTCAGACACTTAAGCAACTGAACCGCCCAGGTACCCCAAGTTTCTTAATTTTAATAAATATTTAGCATGGAGAAATGTAAAGTTCTTTTTATTTTGATACATTTTATACATGCTTGTTATAGTCATAAATACTTTCTCTTGCTTGAAACATGCCTCCCAAGCCTGAAACATATAGATAGGGTGATATCTATGGAGATAAAGTATGGTGACAAGAGATAAAAAATGGCCTACTAGGACCACCAGGCTCTCAGCAAGGGACTGAATGAGAATGAGTCCAAGCCTACTAACAACAAATCCAACCACCTTTCCACTGGGTCCCAGTTGCCTCTCTTATTGTGTAATCCAATTGCTCCAACTTTATCTCCCTATTCTAAAAATTCCAGCACAGGTATTCTTTATCTTCTCATAGGCTCAGAAATTCAGTAAATATGCCATATATCCAGTTTCATTATTTAACACCTTAAATCTCCACTAATAACGTGAGTCCATTTCTACCTTTCCTGGAGTTCCTCAGAGACATCCCTTATCATCACCTTATCATTGAGATTTATTGATATCATTTCACTTACCAACTGCCTTCTTCATTTTATATCAGAGGCAGATGTTCAACCTGGCATCTTCCCCAGTTGCAATCAGTGTACATAATACCACAGGCCCTTGATGGTTTCAGAACATTTTCCTGCCTATAAACAGGAAGACAGTTCAAGGTTTCTGAAGGCACATTTCAAGTGATGCTGCTCAATTCATCAGCAGGTCTCAGTTCCTTGGTTGTTTCATATTGATCTATAAAAATGGACTCTGATGTGGCAGCGTGAGAAGTGGTCTTAAAGAAGAGATGAAAACCATGCTGGCACAATGTAGATACCATATCCTACTGTGCTATAAGTATTAAATGAGCATGTTGAGGAAAGCTTTGATGTGTGGTGCAGGAGATATTGGATAACCCCTGCTAGGTGCCAAAGCTGTTTACTGAGATTGTTATTGCTTTTCTATTCAGTTTTTTTTGGATGGCTTTTACTAGAAAAGAAAGAATTTTTTGGTAATAGTTATTTATGACTTTCATGATCTGTGAGAACAATTATCACTTAAGAAGAATATTTTCAGAATAATTGTCATATGAATTTCTCTTATGTTACATTAATACAACTTGCTGCAAATAAATTTAGTGTAATAAATGTCATTTATCCAAGGTTTTTAACAACTTTTTGAATCGTGTTTTTAAATGGTTTTACTTACAATATTCAAGCTGTCACATTAGAAATATTTTCTTTCATTTTGTTTCTATATGGTTGCTTTTACTGTCATTTTTATCATTTATTTAGTACCCATTGAGCAAGTCCCTATAACAAAGCAAAGTTTTTGTCATTCTCCACTGAATTTGGCTCTGCTCTGACTATTCAGAGACAATCAAACCAAGAAAAACTTTAATTGTGGTTGATGAATTCTGAAAATGGCATGACTTTTAAAGGATTTCTCTCACAAAAATCACAACAGAAAGCATACAAATGAGTTTTTTAATCTATCTTTCAGAGTTGTGCTCACTTTCTTCTCTTGTTACAAACTGTTATTTTTTTAGCTAGATTAAAACAACCTGGTATTTGGAAAATCTGATAGACAGGACCTACATAGGTTTATACAATTCTATTTACAGATATTTTAAAGAATTTTTGGCAGTGTCTGTACCACAGGGTGTCCAGGTTATATCAGGGAGGTGGAATGAGGCAAGTGTTTCTCAAAGTGACAGTTATAAGTGAGTAAGACATAGGGAGATAAATCACTTGGTCATCATATTGATCTGAATTCTTGGAGGACATAGATCATAAATTTGAAGGAGAAAGGCAATGTATTTCTGCAAATGGATAGTGCTTAAGTCCCTAAAATGCTCCTTGAAAAAAAATGAGACACAGAAGAGGTTACTTTACCCTAAAACAATCTCACCTCCAATCTTGGCAGATTACTGAATTCTTCAGGCTTCTTGATTATCCTCTTAGATTAACATATCTTTAAGTGAGGCAATAGGGGTAATCACTGAATGTAGATTCAGAGAATTTAGGCTTGAAAACAAACTTTGCCTCTTACCAACTGTTAACCTTAAGCAAGTCATTTAACCTCTGTAAATATTGATTGCCTCATCTGTAAAATAAAGTTTGCTGTAAAAAAATTACACAAGTCTCAAAAATCACATCATGCACAAAATGCAATGCGACCTCAAACCAAAAACCATTCCATTTCTTCATAGAACTCTGCTTTAGGAGCTAGCAAAAATTGTTCCAGTTAAACATCTAGTAATTCCTAAAAATTCTAGTGCTCCATGTTACATTATGTTGTTGTGTGATGAGGCACTAAACACTATGGGTTAGGCTTCACTAAAATCATAATTGGTTTATTGCCAGAAGAAATTGGCAAGTACACATACTAAGTTCACAAATTTGAATTTCATTTTGCTACATAATTTAAGATTTTCATCTTGCAAAAATAACCTTGGTCATCTCACTTAACTCCTCGAACCTTCATTTTTCTTCTTCTATAAAGTGGAGAGAATAATTCCAACTCCGATTCACAGGTTTATGACAAGGAAATTTAATAATGTAAAAATAGCTATTATATTACCTAGGAATGTCCTGTGCTTATGTGCAGAAGCCAGAGTCTCTTGTAAGCATGAGTTGCTGTACTATCATGCTCTAAAGAATTACCTATTATTAGGTGAGATTCATTTATTCATTCATTCAAACCACACTGATATACTTCAAATATCATCCCAAGGTGGAAGACACTAAGATACATAAAACACATCCCCTAATTTCAAGATAATGTATAGTCCAAGACTCAGCTCACTGTGGCCCATGTGTATTTCCTTTGTGAGCATAGTTTATTTAAATTTTGAATTGGAATGCTTTTTAATGTACCCTCCGTCCAGTTATCCAAATGCTCAAATTCCTCCCTTTCTTCTTATATGAACCAACTCTAGTCAAATATGATAAGTGTACTTGTCTCCCAAAGGCCATGTAATACAGGTGTTCCTTCCCTTGGCCAAATGGAAAAACCCCACTATATATGCCTTACTAATGTGGTTTGACTTCAAGGATACTTTTAAGATGTGTGTTCCCAAGCAAGGCGTTGGAATAACATTCAGATCATCCATTCTTATTTAAATATTTTTTCTCAAAAGCTTCTTTTTTTGTTTTCATTTTTCTTCTGGATTATATATATCTCTAAATACTTCTTGGATATGCTCTATTTAGTGTAATTTTGCCAAAATATAAACCTGCCAAACATGGTACCCTTCTCTTACCTCCTTCTGAGGACTATACTTCTCTCAAACTCAGCAACATAACTGAGATCACTTACTGCTAGATTATTCTACTCTTTACTGACTTTTCCTTTCCTGAACTGCTATAGTGTTCTTAATGCCGGTACCGCTCACTTGGGAATGTAATCACATATGAAAACATTCCTTCAGCTATTTCAAATTTTTCCAAAACTGCATTGTTGAGTTTTTGACAGCAGGAACTGGGTCTTAAATATTCTTGTACATTCCACACCTTCTCCAAGTGAAATCTTGGTGAAGTAGTTTGGTGAATAAGCAGTGAAATATGGTCTAACCACATATATGGTAGAGTTATGTGAAATGTACAATTATCTATTTTATATGTAGTAAAAATTACTCTTAACTCTCAGAATCAACCTAAGAGTAACTTATCTGTCCACTTTCTTCATCCTTAAACACAAATAGCTGCAAAACAAACAAACAAAAATAAACACGCTCCAACTCTTATTCTGGAGCAATTAACCCAGTGACTTGAAATACCAATTATAGGGGCTCCTGGGTGGCTCAGTCAGTTAAGCATCTGACTTTGGCTCAGGTCATGATCTCGTGGTTCATGGGTTCAAGCCCCATGTCAGGCTCTGTGCTGACAGCTCAGAGCCTAGAGCCTACTTCAGAGCCTGTGTCTCCCTCTCCCTCTACCCCTCCCCTGCTCATGTTCTCTCTCTCTCTCTAAAATAAATAAACATTTAAAAATGTTTTAAAAATACCAATTATAATAATATTATCTATGGGGCTATATTATCCATTAGTTTTCACAGAGGATTATTCTTATCTTCTGCTGCACTTGATAACCTCTTGATTTTATGCGTAAACTTATTTTCCTGGGACCAAATGTTTCTACTTTACAGAATCATGCTTTGAATGCCTCTGGAAATAAAGCCTTTTGTGAGAAATTGTATGAAAACCTACAGAGTATTATTTTAATAGTTTCATCTAATACGTAGTCAGCTGAGCCCTGACTCTTCACGCAATTCCTAGGAGACCACAGTCCATTACTTTGATGCGCAAGATTTTAAGACTACATTTAACCATGCTCAGGCAAGGTCAGTTATCCTTTGTGGCTTTATGCGGTGTAAGACTGATCTCTTTATGTGCACATTTATTTTCCTTTCATTTTCTTTAATGGCACACGGCATGTTGGTCATATTTTCTCCAAATGGCTTCCATATAGAAAAATATAGTTGTTGTTTTTTTAATAAATGACGTCCCCCTATGGATTGATCTTTTTATGTATAAATTGCGAGGAGTCAGCATAAAGCAAAGGTTATTACTGTAGGAGCATTGAACTTCACTTCAGAAGGTCAAAACTTGCTTTCAGTTTTGTCAGTGAATAATTATATGACTTTTGTTGAGTTTAGTAACTTTTTTGAGCTTAATTTTCCTATACACATAGTAAGGTTATAATAATGCTACTACCCTCTAAGAGTAATTGAGGATATCAAATGATATACTTTGAGTGAAGAGATTTGCAAACTTTTTAAAAATGTTTATTTTTGAGAGAGAGAGAAAGAGACAGAGCACAAACAGGGAAGGACAGAGAGAGGGAACGGGACAGAGGATCTAAGGTAGGCTCTGCCCTGACAGCAGAGAGCCCATGTGGGCCTTGAACTCACAAACCATGAGATCATGACCTGGGCCGAAGTCAGACACTTAATCAACTGAGCTACCCAGACACCCCAAGATTTGCAAACTTTTAAACATTATACAGATATCCATAGTATAACTGCTAAGCATAAATAACGATGACCAAAGCCTTATATTTGGCACTATTCTTGAATACCCCTAGGAAAAGCCACATAGAGTAAGAGTTGAGTGTACTGACTGACTTACAGGATTATGCAGAGCCAAAACACAGGTTTGAATATATACAAAAAAGAGGTCAAGGTTACATTTTGAATAGTGACTATATAAGAACAAAATAAGTTTGAAAATAAGTCCCAAACCAGGAAATTCCAAGTGGAAAAAACAATAGGTAATACATGAACTAAGAAATAATTTGATAGTGATTGTTATGATTGCAACATAAATATTCAATCAGTGCCCAAAATTCAGGGAGTCTATGCAAGTAGAAATGATAGTAATCAGGAAAGAGCTAAGAGCTATGCCACTAGTAGCAGTGAAGGAGAGCAAATGGGCAGCCAGCATTCACGGAACCTCACAGGAAAATTTCAATCTGGTCATAATAACATTTTAAAAAGTTTCAATTAGTGTGCCTGGGTGTCTCCGTCGGTTGGGCGTCCGACTTTGGCTCAGGTCATGATCGCACAGTTTGTGAGTTCGAGCCCCACGTCGGGCCCTGTGCTGACAGCTCAGAGCCTGGAGCCTACTTTAGATTCTGTGTCTCCTCTCTCTGCCCCTCCCCAACTTGTGCTTTGTCTCTCTCTCTCTCTCTCAAAAAAAAAAATAAATAAATAAATGTAGACAAATTTTTTTTAAGTTCCAATTATTAGAATAATGTTAATTAATGAGAAAAGAATTAAAACGTACTTTTGTGTTGTTGTTGTTGTTGTTGTTGTTTTTGTTGTTGTTGTTTTTAAAGAAACATAGTGAAGTTAAAGAGTAGAGAAACCAGAAGGTAGATTTGATATTTGGTCATATTGCAAAGTCCACAAGAACCCTTTTATCCCATATCAGCCACACTCTCACAATTTAGGCTGGTACTTGCATATGTTTCAGGATGAGACCAAAGATGGCATTAATAGGCTAAAAGACTAGTATTAGAAGAGCTTTGTTTCACTGCGTTGCATTTCGTGTCTTTAGTGAGCTTACTATATAGTGAGAAAATCTAACAAGCATACAAGGCTGTAAAATTAAAACTGTGACAAGCGTCAGAAAGTTGGTGATACTCTTAAGCTTCTAAATTGGGCATGCACTGATTTATGCATGCCAGAGAAATTTCCCCAAGGAAGTAATAACTGAATTGAAATATGAGGAAGAAAGAAGCTAAGTAGTGGGGAAGGAAAAATGCCTCCTTCAGGCAGAGGAACAGTCTAGCCTCACTGAAGGGTGAGTAAAACTGGAGTACTGACAGCAAGGGGAAGGGCGGAAAAACATGAGGCTGTGAAGGTCAGTCAGGTCAGGTCTTAAAGGCCTTGTCTGTGGGCCCTGTCAAATAGCTTGGTCCTCTAAGTAATGAAATCTTTGAAGGGTTTGAAGCAAGAGGTCACATGTTTAAGTGTGCATTTCATAGAACATTGTGGCTTCAGGGTGAAGACGGGATTTTTTTTAAATATTTACTTTATTTTTGAGAGAGAGAGAGAAAGAACACAGCAGGGGAGGGGCAGAGAGAGAGAGGAAGACACAGGATCTGAAGAAGGCTCCAGGCTCTCTGAGCGGTTAGCATGGAGTCTGACAGGGGGCCTGAACTCATGAACCACGAGATCATGACCTGAGCCAAAGTCGGCGCTTAACCGACTGAGCCACCCAGGCACCCCAAGAAGGGATTTAATGATGCAACATCACATATAGAAAGAATAGCTGTGGACTTGTGTAGTAGAAAGGAGACAATACTGTATGGACTGGTGCAATGACAGTGGAGATGGAGAGGCTGATTTGAGATGTATTTAGGATGTAAAATCTATGCCCAGTGCTGAATGCTTTGATGGAGGGAAAAAGAGAGCAACAGGTGTTGATTCAGGAAGCACTGGAAGAGGTCCAATTTGTGGGGACAACAATGAGTTCATACATGTTGATTCATAGGTGTTTTTGAGATGTTGGCACTGGATATTGTAACCCTACTTGGGAATACGTTTTTGGATTCCAGAAATTTCAGGACTATAAATATAAATTTGTGAGTGATTTGCATATATTCCATAGTGGAATGGTTGAACAGCATTCAGATCTATTTTAATTTGGCGATCACTTTGCTGTATTGTGAGAATTTTCTCAACAGTATGTGATTAATCAAGTGCATTCATTGAGAGAGAGCAAGTGGTTTTACTGATTCACAGTTGGGGCTTTGCTGGATGGACGTGACAAAATAGCAAAACAGGCCAGAGAATTGAGAGTATTACTGAAGGTGTATTGAAATTTGGATAGTAGACTCTAATAAAATTGGAGCTATTTGAGGTAGTGACGAAGGAAAGGCAGTCAGTGGACTTAAGATGCCAATGAAGTCATAGATAAAAGCAGCTGGAATGGGAGAAGTTTGAGATCATATTGGGATGTGCTTTAATTTTGATTGAAGATGAAATAGTTACAGGTGGCAGTAAGATACTCCAAGAATGAATGGTGTGATGGATTGGAAAAGATACTCATCAGAAGTGATGTCAAAGAGCTGGGGAGCTACATGGTGGACATCACCTGCCCCCAAAGCAAGAACAGAGCAGAGTGAACGGTCATGTAAATAAAATCACAAAGTCTCACATAATATTTCCTTGCTTAAGAATATCAAAGAAACAAGGGGGGTCTGGGTGGCTCAGTCAGTTGGACAGTGGCTCTTGATTTCGGCTCAGGTCATGATCTCACAGTTTATGAGTTTGAGCCCCACATTGTGCTGTGTGCTGATGGTGCGGAGCCTGCTTGGGATTCTGTCTCTCTGTCTCTCTTTGCCCCTCCTCTCTCTCTCTCTCAAAATAAATAAACATTAAAAAAAGAATATCAAAGATACAAGAGCATATGCTATTCTAGGAGCTTTTAAAAACAATTATGACAGGGGCGCTTGGGTGGCTCAGTTGGTTAAGCATCCAACTCTTGATTTTGGTTCTAGTCATGATCTCACAGTTTGTGAGTTCGAGCCCCATATCAGGTTCTGTGCTGACAGCCCAGAGCTTTCTTGGGATTCTCTCTCTCCCCATGTCTCTGCCCCTCCCCAACATGTGTGCAATCTCTCTCTCTCTCTCTCTCTCTCTCTCTCTCTCTCTCTCTCTCTCTCTCTCAAAATAAACATTTAAAAAATTAAAAAAAATAAACAATTATGACAATAAACACTTTGGGGTTGCTCTGTGCCAAATATTTGTACATTGGAATCTAGTGCTTTTGGATATTTCACATTCTAGCTAATATTACACTCATGTCTCCTGTTATCACACACATACACACACACTCAAAAAAAAAACAGAAAATATAACACAGAAAAAGTATCTATTTTGACAGTTTTGATCTTTAGGAAGCAGTGAAGACAGTCACAAGATATTTCCTAGTAGGCTCTTGGACAGAGAAAGGAAATGTAATTAAGATGTTGAATAATTTAATGGCATACCCTCTCCAGAGCATATCTACTTTCACTGCTGTTGCTATTTCCAGATCCTATTTTCCAGCCAGCGATTTTTTTATGAGCTGTGATATTCACTTGAAACCTTGATCATTCTCAGAGATCCAGCTCTAAAATGGAAACTAGGGCTTTTCCCTCTACCTGGAACGTACTTGAAAGAACTAGATAGAGCTGCGATGCCAACTGCTTTCAAGAATTATGGAGGGCAAGCCAAGGGAAATGCTTAAGGATAATGTAATCATTTTATTTATTTATTTTTTAAGGCACTGGTTATGTAGACTTGCCCTGTGAAAACTTCAGTGTTAAATTTTCAGGCCCCAGATTAAACTGCTGGTTAGATGCACAATATGACCTAGGTAAGAATCTCTAATACACTATTTGATCATAAAATATGCTATTGACAGCATCTGAAATATATAATTAGAAAATAAGTGGGAATCATCATTTTTATACTTAAAATGCTAATTTGAAGAGTTCCATCAATTAACTTTCACTTGCATTTAATATTATTTCAACAAATTTATTTGGCAAGTTCTATCATTTTACCTAATGCATGTACACACTTTTACCTTTGTCCTGAGCTTTAGAACACAATCCTCATTCAATCCCAGATTGTTTGTACCCTCAGCTTTGTTTCTAGTTGTCTCCCAGCTATCCCATTGTCCTTATGCAGACTTTAACTCTGATATTCTCCAAAATGCCTTCTCAATTTTGCAAATGTTCTCCTTCCCCAAAGTGAAGTAAAATACAATGACTGATCTCATCCCACCATGGATTTCCAAGCTGTGATAGGCAGAATAATGTTCCCCCAAAGATATCTATGTGATAATCACAGGAACCTATACATATGTTATGTTATATGATAAAGGGGAAACAAGGTTGCAAATAAAAACCCTTTTCTAATGAACTGACCTTAAAAAAGATTATTCTGGATTGTCCCAACGTAATTGCAAGGGTTTTTAAAAGTAGAAGGAGAAAGAGAGAGGTCAGAGTTAAAGATATTTGATGATGCTATTCTACTTGCTTTGAGGATGAAGGAAGGGGCTTTAAGTCAAGGAATGCAAGTGGTTCCTAAAAGCTAAAAAAAGGCTAGGGTGACTGGGTGGCTCCGTTGGTCAGGCGTCCGACTTCGGCTCAGGTCATGATCTCACGGTTCGTGAGTTCGAGCCCCATGTCAGGCTCTGAGTGTCAGGCTCTGTACTGACAGCTCAGAGCCTGGAGGCTGCTTCGGATTCTGTGTCTTCCTCTCTCTCTCTCTCTGCCCCTCCCCTGCTCTCACTCTGTCTCTCTCTCTCTCTCCCAAAAATACATAAACATTTAAAAGCTATAAAAAAAGGCAAAAAAAAAAAACCCACCCCACCAAAACCCAAACCAAACAAAAATAAAAATAGATTCTCTTCTAGACACCCTAGAGGGAACACTGTGCCGCTAACACCTTGATTTTAACTCCACAGGACCCACTTTGAACTTCTGACTTCCAGAACTATAACATAAATTTGTATTGTTTTAAGCCATTATGTTTGCAAAAATTTTTATTACAGTGTAATAGAAAACTAACACACAAGCTTTGGTCATGTGTCTATCAGCAACTTTCTGCCTCTGAATTCTTATCTTCATCAACAACTTGGATTGATTCTCTGTCCACATCAGTGACTAGCATTGTTATCAAAGCCAACTGGTTTACTGTGCAGTAGTCAGGGTTTCTCTTTACTGAGAAGCAATATCCTACTTTTGAAAAACTAAAAAGTGTTCCCATAAACGAAACATCTGAACACCCAGCACTAGAAATGATGGAGGCTTACAGTAACACTGCAGAAGAGTCACTTTCCTCAACCTCTCTTCATGCCATTCACCAGGCTGTCACCTGTGGGGCTGTTTTCTCCCCAGTCCCAGATTATTTTCTCTTATTTCTTAGAAGATCAAGAGTCAAGCTCATTTGAATGTGCCTGCATTTGTGCCCCTAATTCTCTACCTAAGATACATCTTAGGACTGCAATACCCTTATTGTTGTTGCCTATTAGATCAGCTCATGAAGTATCTCTTCTCCTAGGAATTCCACAACTAATTGAAAAGACATGTTGATCTTCTGATTTGTCTAAATTAATAACAATTTCCAAATGCATATAACTTTAAATATTTTTTAAAATTTTTTTAATGTTGATTTTTGAGAGAGAGAGAGAGAGACAGAACGCGAGTGGGGTAGGGACAGCAAGAGGAAGAGAGAGAGAGAGAGAGAGAGAGAGAGAGAGAGAGAGAGAATCCCAAGCAGGCTCCAGGCTCTGAGCTGTCAACACAGAGCCCAATGCAGCGCTCAAACTCATGAACCATGAGATCATGACCTGGGAAGTCAGAAGTCAAAAGTCAGACACTTAACACGTGCCCCTGGACTTGCTTAGTTAGAATAAGGACATTTTGATGCAACTTTGACTCAGTCCCATGAAAGCAATAATATCAAAATGTTTAAAAAAATTTTTATGTTATATATACAAAACGTATCCATGAAAATTATTCTATCTCTGAGCATCATCTTATTCCTGACCTTTACCATCCTCATTTCAGGATACTCATCAAGATTTTTAAATTCCAAATAATTTTTAAGTGAAATATGTAACATCACTACTGACCTTAACCTTATTTCTGAGCCTCAGCCCATGCCATGTGCTATTTTTCTGAATTTTTAAAGAAACAGCAACTATTTAAAAATAGAATTGAAAGTATGTAAATTTCTTTTACTCCCTCTAAGGAGAACTGATAAAAGTGAAGCAAAAGAAAGAGAGACTCAGAGAAGTTAAGTCTAGCTCTGGCTTCTGAGGAAATAGCGAAAGCCACAGTCTATCACCTCTTTTTCCCAAACTCAACTCCAGAGATGCCACAGAAGCAAAGAGAAGAACTATTAGGTCTTGTACTTAATACAGACAATTTGAAACTCCTGAAACTCCTGTAGAGACAGAAGCTGTTGGGGTCAGGGTGTGAGGAGAAATTGACAACCAAGTAGGCCATGGATGGAAGGTCTGCTGAGAAGAAAGCTTTTACTGGGTGTGTTTGCCCTCCCCTGGGAAGATCCTTGCCTGCTTCATTGCAGCTCAGAGGTAGAAACCAGTGCTGTCAACTGGCACTGGCCAACTGTGTCTGAGGGAAAACTGCAAGGTAGAGATCAAGCCTTGCTGGAGTAGCAAAAATATAAAAAGAAATATAAGCATACCCACCAGCCCCTGAATGTTTTCCTTCCTCAACTCTTTTCCATCTACACTCAAGGGCTAGGTGTTAATCCCCATGGGAGAATGTTGGAAAAAGAGCAGAGCCTACAGTATAAGTAAAGAATAACTCTCAGCCAAGCTCAAGTCCAAGGATGTTCCCAACCACTATTGCAGCCCTAGTTGTCGTGCCTCTCCCTTTGTGTCACACACACACACACACACACACACACACACACACACACACTCCCACAAGACACTCTGTATAGGACAAATATAAAAGGTGGAAGGGAGACTCCAAATGTTTCAGAGAACAAAAGGAATAAAACAAAAAAAGTCATACTCTGGAAGATGAAGTGTGGTAATTTTCATAGATGGTATCAAAAATGATGAGGAAATGAAACATATAAGTGAAATATATATTTGGAAAATAAAAGTAGAGTTTCCAACATTTGTGGAAATCCTTCCAGAAGAAAAATATTGAGAGATGGAAATATTTGTATAAGTGATGACTAGGATGTCTCAGAAATAAAGATCAATTAAACATCTCAGACTGAAATGCCCTAGAGAATTCCAAAGCAGAACACAAACTAAGAAACCTACTAAAAAATTCCGGAGAGAAAGAGAAAATCTACTAATGAAGAATAATCAAATTGACGTTGGATTTTTCACCAGCATGTCTCAATGCAAGAAAATGACGCAGTAATGTTTTTAAAGTTTTGGAAAAAAAACGAAGTTCAAACAAATATTAGCTATTCATCTATCATTTAAATGTAAAAGTGACATTACAGATATTCTTTGCTGTAAGTCCTTAAAGAGTTTACTATCCAAAGGCCGTCTTTTATATCATTCTTAGAGGAAGTACACAAATAAACCCTAGAAAATGAATTCAAGGATATAGAATATGACATTGACAATAACATTGAGTGAATGACTGAAAAGATGATCTTTGTCCACAAAGATAGGGATTAAATGCATCTTATTTATATGTTGATAAATCTGTCTATCCCTTCTTGGCACAACTTGAGTAGAAATGACATATTCACAAACTTTGACATCCACAGCCTTATAAAACCTCACATCTGTCCCATTCCCACAGTGTCTTACTAGATGACTAGATGACAGATACGAATAATAATCATACCCTACAAGGAAACCACATACTAGAATAAGTGAACTTGTACATTTGTGACTAAATAAGTCTACATGAAATACAATTCTTTAGCATTGTTTCCAATGTATCCACACACATAAATCATTAGAAAAACTCAACAGTATTAAAAAAAATTATTTGTACTGGAGGAATGAAATATTCTGTGGATTTAATTATGGGTTTTCTCTAATCAGGTTTTTCATATTAGTAATAAAATATACACCCACTGTCTTTTATTTAGAACTCTCCTGTGGTGGTAGAATTATGTTATAAATACTAATGTGAATAAACTTTGGCTTTATACCATAAAATATAGAGTTTCTGCATTAAATATTGATGAAAAAAAGGATAATTTTTAGGTATGCATTTTTCAAAGGACAATTGTAACTTTCAATTTGACATTTCTTCTCATGTACTAATATCTTTATTGTGAAACAGAACAAGACACCAGATGTCTTAGATTAAGTGTCCTTTTTTTGGGAAAGCAATATTTAATAAAGAACCAGAGCTCTCATTTTCCTGACATTAGAGGGAAAATGGCAGGTGTAAACCTATGCCAGAAGGAAAATCTCCCCTATATTCTGTGTGTGCTAAATAAAAAATTCAAGTATGTTGTTGTTAAAAATGGAAGTGCTCTCAAAAGCAAACTTTAAAAGACTTTATGTTTTGAAAGTTCAACTTTAGAAAACTCTTTGCCTTTACGTGAACGACTGAGTTAATTACAAAAAAATCTATTGCTCTTTAAGATACTAGCTTTAACTTAAAAGATAGTTGAGAGGTAGTTTGAAAGTAATATTGAATGCACACTGTGATATTATATTTGAATCTCTGATAAATTCCATCAAAAAGAAAAGGGAAAAAATTTTAAAATATTCCAAAAATTAAAATAAAATTTTATTAAATAAAATAGGTTTTATTTACATAAATTTGAATAGAATGAATAAACTTTGGTATGTTAATGTTGAAAGATCAGAGAGATGAATGACTATTGTTTGCAAATTTTGTTGAGTATGTGGTGGCTTTAGTTCAGAGAATGGTAAGAATATTTATGGATTGCTTACTATTTTACAGGCACTCTTCAATGTACTTTGATTATATCAGTGAACAAAACAGATAGACTTTCCTTCATGAAGCTGATGCTCTAGATTATTTAAATCTTTTAAAACTTTAATAACTTTAATAAAATGTAAATAAAACTTTCAATATAATTTAAAAATAAATTTTAAAATCTCAAATTGGCTATATTAAAAGCTCAATAAAAATCAACAACTACTTGATCTCCCAAAATGCTGATGTGTGCCTTACAATTAATTGACAAAACAACCAAAATGGCAGTTAATGTTCTAAACTGTTCAGGCAAAGAATATAACATAAAGCTAATATGAAATCTTTAAAGACTATAGTCTAGACCTGTTTTCACTTTAAGTAGATTTATAATGTTGGAGCATAAGTGAATAAAAGTTAGATCTTTTTTATTCCATGATTTAGTGATGAGATTTTTTAGTTGCAAATTACTCTTGTTTTTCTTCTTTTTCCTTAAATCCTTCTCTGGATTGGACACTATGGAAACATACAGTAATAGTAAAGAAGGAAATCTCTCCAAAAAAATAGTTGATGATACAACTCACAAGCAAATTTATTTTATAACCTTGGGGACAATATGCCATACTTGGCATGAGCAGTCTCTCTTCAACGGTATGAGTTCTCAAAAATAAATGAATATTTTAGCTATTAAGTTATTTAAACTTCACAGGATTTGGGGGCTGTTAAATTCTGTAAATGAAAATGTATGAAGATGCATTTGTCTTTAAGGTGGACATAAATAATTTTATTTCTATGGCCAATCCAAATTGCAGTGAAAAACTTTGGATAATAATGAAAGATCACTTATGTTGTATGACTTATATGAAGCTTCATAAAAAAATTAAGGAATCTTGACTACTGAAATAATACGGTATAAAAACATAATATGCTTATTTTCTAAAAACTCTTTATCTCAAGTGATACAGATCGTTTAATGACTCAGAATGTCAACATTGTGAACCTTACATGTGAGCTCCATTTTTACAAACAGAACATAAAGGATATTTTTTATGTGGCCGTTCAGATGAGGTAATTGGGCACAAAATACTCCTGTTGAAAAGTTTAATTAGGCACGAATGGGGCTATGTATATATAGATAAAAAGACCTGACTTTGGGGCATTTTTATTTAAATCATCAAACCCATTACCATTCACGTGAGAAATAAGCCTACTGACCCAATCAAAATCAACATTCTTGCAAGAACAGGCATCTGATGGACAGGCACACTTGGGGTAGTTACCACAGACAATTTCTCTCCTAGTGTGCAAGTCCCTCTCCTGATTCCTCATTGGCTGAGTACTACAGAGGTTACAGCCTTATCTGGACTATGACCAAGTAAGGCAAAAAGTAGTCTGATTGGAACAAATGTACATTTCCGGAGGAGAGGCAGAGACTTTCAGTCCCTCCTTTGTTCCTTGGCACATGCTCATTGCAAAACCAGGGAAATAAGGCCATGAAACAGGGGAAGAAGAACAAGGAAGTGAAGTATCTAAGGGTTTGGGACACCATTATAGGGGGGTGGAGGGGTAGCGGGGTTCATATTTCCAAAAGGTTGTAAATCTGTTATTAACTAGACAGCACAGTTTTTATTTGGTATTTCTGAAAATGAATCATTTCCCTTACTCCTCACATTTCAGTCACAGCATTTACATGTTTCTCTCTCTCTCTCTCTCTCTCTCTCTCTCTCTCTCTCTCTCTCTCTCTGTGTGTGTGTGTGTGTGTGTGTGTGTGTGTGTGTGTTTCTATCTCTCTCATGTTTGGCCATAGGATTAAGGCTATTAGTAAAATAGTACAATGTTTATTGTTTAGAAGAATTAAAAACAAGTCATTTTCTTCTTCAATATATTTCATTGTCTAACTATTATTAAGTGAATAGCTGTGTTCCACAAATAGAATAAAGCTAAGATGATTTGCTTGAAATTTCCAGAAGAAAGAGTAAGAAAAGGAGACTAAGAAAATTTTTGCTGGTCTCAGTTGTTTTTTGATTGGATCTGAGTTTATTTCATCCTAGCTTGCCAACTTGTTAGATTTCTTAAAGGCTACCAGCCCAGAAGAAAATATCCCTTAAAATATTGTGATACTGTGTTCTCTGAAAAACCACTTTTTTTTTTAACATTTTTTGATTCAACATCAATCTAAGTAATATATTCCATCCTTGGTTGCAGAAATCAATTAATTACTTTGGTGTTGGTTTCTCTATTCCTCGTGTTTCTTGTAAACTACAGCATGGCATTTTTCCCCCCTCAGGAGAAGATCTGGATTATCTATATGCTAATTATTCCAAGTAGATTAAAATTATTTTCTGAGTTGCACAATTAGGGTAATGGTTTTTATGATAGTCCTTTATTTATTTTATCCTTGTTTTCTAATTAAAACATTCTGCCTGAGAACTTAGAGCTTGTAGGTTCAAAGATGAAAAAATTGATAACTAGGGTGATTATCATTGCTAATTTGAATAGGGTGCTTCTATCAAACCTTTATCTATGTTTCATGATGCATGGCTTCTGCCTGTAGATGCTGCAGCCTAGCATAAAAACTATAGATGTGGACAGATAGAGCGTACATCAGTTTCCTAAATTATAACCCACTCAGCTCATTAACTTAAAAACCACCATCTCTTAATTTCTTACTTGCTCGGTGAGATACTAAGAGAAAAATTACCAGGTGTACTCACAACTGCAAAGAAAAGACCCCCCCCCCCCCACCACCGTTCCCGAAACCAGCCAGGGCGTGCCGGTTGTAGTCTGACATAAAGGCGGGAACCAATCAAGTTCTGCTGAGCGTTCAAATTTAAATGTCAACCAACAACAGCTCTGTAACCTCTAAAAAATATCCCCAACTTGTTTGTGCCTGTCTATAAAAGAAGCTGTAAGATCCTTACTCGGGGCCTCTTAGCGTCACCGGCAACGAGTGCGCGGAGGACCCGGTTGGAACCTGCAATAAACGACCCTTGCCACTTGGCTTTGATTCTGGACTCTGGTGGTTTGTTTTCGGGGGGTCTCTCGAATCGGGGCATATCACTCGGAAAGAAAAAATAATGATGAGAAAATTGAGTAACTTTCTAGAAGTATATATAATTTTTCTCTTTAGGAAAACAAGCTATTTTCTCACATTTGGGAAGTATCTTTAAACATACATTGATAGGTAGTCATAACTGACATTATTTTAAGGAAAACAGCTCAAATTTGACAACTGCAAGTTATATTGGGTTGAATGATATGAGTTTAAAACTTTATGTATCAGAAAATTCAGATTTCTCTCTTTTTCAGATAGGTCTTCACCATCTTTTTAGCACTCAGTACTAATATGGAAGGTTTTATAACAAATAATTTAGGTTATTATTAGTAGAAATTACTTGGGGAGCCTGGGTGGCTCAGTAGGTTAAGCATCCAACTCCAGCCCAGGTTGATCTCATGGTTCGTAGGTGCTTCAGATTCTGTGTCTCCCTCTCTCTGCCCCTCCCCCACTTGCTCACACATGCACTCTCTCTCTCTCTCTCTCTCTCTCTCTCTCAAATAATAAACATTAAAAAAAAATCTAACTAAGCAAGTCCTATGTATTAATGTGCCTTTGTTTATTGCCAATTGTGAGCCAAACACTGCAACATGCTTCTGCTTATCACTTAGGAAAGTGCTCTCATATACATTGTCCTGTATGATTCCTCAGCCTCACAAAAGGTGAAATAACTTACCCTAGCACTGAGGTCTTTTGCTTCCAGAGTCTCAAAACTTTCCCTTAGACTATAGGAGAGTGAGCAGAGGTAATTCTGAATATAACTAGTAATACTAATTACTTCCAAAGTCCTCATTCAAATTCCTGCTGCCCAGGGATCCCTTTCTGGCACAACTTGAATAGAAATGACATGTTCACAAACTTTGACATCCACAGCCTTATAAAACCTCACATCTGTCCCATTCCCACAGTGTCTTACTAGATGACTGCCCAAGTCATTGCATTTCAAGGGATTTTTAAATAGATAATAGATTAATTTGCCTCCCTCTCAAAGGGTGTTTAAATAATTATCAGCAACCTCCAATGCCTTAACTCAAGGGAATGAATAATGTGGTAATTTCCAGCTCTCTGACAGGGTTGGTAGGAGAAATGTTTTTGAACCTTGGGGTGTGGGAGTAGCAAGAATTAGGCTTGACATAAGCTGAATCACCCAGTGTAGGCAACTCTGTTCACAATACCCACACAACCGCTTAGCATTCTTTCTGAGTAGTCAACCTAAACTTACAGGTACGTAGAGGCTCAAGACTCAACTTCAAAAAATGAAAAATGTCAACACTTCTAGAACCATTGAAAACCAATTGCATTTACACATATATTGCTTATGTTACATATGTTATTTATACAACATACTGCTATGTAACAATTATATCCAAGAAGTATTATAAAAGCGTGTCAACGTGTTTTACTCGGTACTATGTACTCACATCACATGAAAAGAATTAGGTCAACTAATCATATCAGCTAAACTCATAATTTTGAGTTTCTATTTTTTCAAAGAGTTCTTACCATGGCCTAAAATGCCCCTAAGTGATCTATGCCTCAGCTCATTCCCCACATTTCTTTTTTTTTTTTTTTTTTGCTCAGCTCCAGCCCCATTGGCTCCTTGCTGTTCCCTGATTGCATCAATAACAGGTTGGCATTTCTGTCCTCTCAACCTGAAACACCCGTGTCCCAGATTTCTTCCAGTGCCAGACCTTCCATCAATACCCTATATATATACATGGTACCCAGACCATCCTCTCCCTATCTCCACATCCCTATTTATGTTGTACCCATTATCACCATCTGGTATACAACAGACAGAATTTATTCATGTATTTTCTGTCTTTCCCTATTAGAATCTAAGTTCCATGAGAGCAAAGACTTTGGTTTATTGAACCACTGTGCCTAGGCAAAAGATTGGAGATTCAATAATTACTTGTTAATGAATAAACCCAAAGAGAATTTAATGGTGTTTATCATAGCATTATTCACAATAAGCATTCACAAATGCCCATCAGCAGATGAATGGATAAAAAAGATGTGGTTTATGTACACAATGGGATATGATTTAGCCATGGGAAAGGAGGACATCCTGCCATTTGCAACAGTATGGATGGACCCTGAGCATATTCTGCTAAGTGAGGTAAGTCAGTCAGAGAAAGACATGAGAAGTATGATATCACTTATTTGTGTAATCTAAAAAAGTCAATCCTTAAAAAAAAAAAAAAAGACATAGAATAAAACAGTGTTTACCAGAGGATGGGGAAGAGTGGATAAGATTGATGGTGTTTAATGGTACAAACTTATACTAAGTATTAAATAAGCCATAGAGATCTAGTGTATGGGATATTGAATATAGACAATAATATTGTACATCAAGAATATAATTTGATAAATATCATCACAACAAAACCATATTACAATATATGAATGTATCAAAGTAACACGCTGTATATCTCAAATTTACATAATGTTACATGTCAAATTTATCCAGTTTAAAAAAAAAAACAAAAAAGAACTTCAGAGATCCTAGACACTGCAAAGGTTTGAGAAGATATGAAATAAAAATGAATTCTAATCCATAAAATAAAAAAATTTTTAAAGAAAACTTAAGTGCATGTTGTAGCAAGAATCATATAATTCTGAAGTAATGCCATATCAATGAAACCAGTGTAGTGTTTCTGCAAATGCTTTAAAGTGAATAATTTATACAAAATAAAAGACATTATGAAATTTTTTCTGGCTTTTGACACTTTATAATTCCTAATTACTGCTTTTAATAATCAAATGAAAATGGAGGTTTTAATCATCTGAATCTTGTCTGGTTGAAAATATTTGGAGCTAAAAGCATACCGATAAAATCAACAAACATTTAAGTACCTATATGCAAGTTTTTAGGGATTTCTTTATTTCTGCATTACCAGTGGAAAGATCTGTAATTGGGTATACTTTGAGATTGAGATTTTAACTTATCAGAATCATTTCTAATAGTGATAAAGCTTGATGGCAGATGTAGTTTAATTCTATCACATAAATCAGGCACAAGAAATATTATATAACTCTATCAGGTTAAATCTATCTCTATGCCTTTGTTACTGTGGCAAAAAAAAAATCAACTATAGTCATTATTGAGGAATTTCTTCCTCTTTGTCTCTAAGATTCAATGAAGATTGGTGAGTTTTATGCTGTCCAGAAAATGAAGCGTCCCTGGTCTTTCATTCTCACTAATGGTTGAAGGCATGCTTATATTTCAAGTTGGCATTTCTCTTGGGGAAAGTAACACTGCCGAGTGCAACAGAAGCTATGGGCTGCCTGACTCATCCTCCCCTTGAACCTATCCTTTTTTGCCTTCCTTGAACATAAGAAACTACAAGCACCAATGACTCAATTTACCAAGCTCTATGGCAGCTTGGAAGCCTTGGTGTACTGTCTGAGAAATGAACTAAAAGCAGAAGCTCACTGAATTGCTTTTTGCCATGGCTACTTCCCCATTCTGCTTCCTGAACCAATGACATGAGGCTGCCAGTACAGACGCCATATGAAAAGCAAAAGGATAAGAGCCAACATACTGAAGTTGGCAGAATAGGGAGACAGCAAGAGCCTAATGACATTGCTGAACAGCTGAGATAATGCCAAGAACCAACTACCTATGAATTAAATTTTACCTCTAAAAAATACACACTGTCTTAAGATCTGTAAAATTTTTCTTTCTGGTAGTTGAAAACATCTCTACTTGAAATGGAAACTTTGGTGCAAAGAGTCACTGTCTATCACAGTAGCCATTCAGCCTAGCATCCTACATCTCTAGGTATATCATTTTCCACAGTTGGTGCTGTCGCTCCAGGCTATTGTAAGAAAATGGATACAGTTACCTGTTATTTTTTAACACTTCAGAAGGCTGCCTCCTTCTCATTCTTATGGAATTTTACCTTTCCCCAGAGTGGGCAGTTCCAGTCTTTTCCCTACAAGCACTGTATGTATTTTCCTCTTCTTTAGAAAGATCAAGTATATTCACTGAGAATGGAACTTTACACCCATATATTAAGAGCTCTTCTTAAAGGTGAAATAGAGGAAGGAATTGAATAGGGAAAGAAGATACTGATGCCAGATAGTTTTTTTTCTATTAATTTTCCCAGTTACACTATTATAACCTACTATCTCTTGGGGTGCACATACTTAATTTAGTAATGCAAAAGATCACTTTTTTAAAAAGTTTATTTATTTTGTGTGTGACAGAGATAGTGAGAAAGAGTGAGCACGTCCGCAGGGGAGGAGCACAGAGAGAAGGAGAGAGAGAATCCCAAGCAGGCTCTGCACTGTCAGCTCAGAGCCCAATGAGGGGCCCAAACCCACAAACCGTGAGATCATGATGTGAGCCGAAATCAAGAGTCACTCAACCGACTGAGCCACCCAGATGCCTCCAAAGATTGCTTTTGAATTCCAGGGTTTGTCTCAGCTACCAATAATCAATCAACTGCATGATGGACATACCCAATACATTGTTGGTTAAGATACCAAAGAACAGACTTCCACATCTCAGTCTTAAGCGCTCCTATGAAAAACAGTTAAAAACACAACCAGAGTTTAACTTGAAAGCAGATTTTGTTACTAGGAATAAAAGAAAAGAAAAGTCCCATTTCAGCTCCTTCTTAGCCACCTAAAATCACCTTCAATCCAGAACCCATGTGTTAAGTTCGTGTAAAGTACTATTTAAATACATTTATCCTTGTCTAGAAATAAGCAGAACTTGTTGGCAAAATAGTTAAAAGTATTGCCTTATTTTTTTCTGGTTATAAAGAAATATGCTGTTATTCCTTCCATCTTAGGAAAAAAAAATCATTCAACTCCACTTTTCCCATCTGCGGTTGCCCTATATCTTTGTTCCTTTTTGCAACAAATCTCCTCAAAAGAGTTTCTACATACATTTGCTATCTCCAGTTCTTCTCCTCCATAACCTTAAACCTATTCTAATCAGGTTTTTACCTCCACAGCATCAACAAAGCTGATGCCATCAAGATTGCCAATGGCCTTGTGGCTAAATCCAACAGCCAGGTCTCACAGTTGATTATCCGCTTCTCCATCATGCTCTTTATTTCTAAGATTTCTCTTAGTTTTCCTTCTAACTCACTGTTTTCTCATTCTCAATATCCTTTGTTGGTCCTGACAATCTCTCCTTACCTATTAATGTGGAAGTGTCCTAAGAATCAGTCCTTAGATCTCTTCTCTGTTCTTCTCCCCTCACCCATTACAATGGCTTTAAATGCTGTTTTTTTATACTAACAACTTTATACCAACAACTCCCAAATATAAATCTCTAGCCCAGACCTCTTACCTAATCACCAGTCTTATATATCCACCTGCCAACTTGAAATATCCCCTTGGGTGTTCAATGGAAATCTTGTATTTAACATACATAGAACTAAAGAAATTAAAATTTCTTTTGGCCTAGGAATAAAAAAGAGTGTGCCAATTTATTTTCTAAGAAAGAAAACTACAAATACATAAATATAATATCTCCTTTTTGTGACTGATCAGTTTTTTCAATAATTTAATCTTTCACAGATTAATATACAGATTTTAGAAACAATTTCATAAATCATCCGAATGTAATTTCTGAACTAGGAAATAATGCCTTTCAGAAGCAGCAAATAAGGTTTTCTCTTTTCCCAACTCTATTCTCGTCAATTCAAAGAAAAATATGCCTAGTTATTCCCTAAAGAAGAGTTATCCTATCTTTGTTCATTTTTATCTCAAAAAAGAGCAGTCCCAAAGTGTCATGTTACTCCTATTGTTAACATTAATGATGACTGCATCCTCCTTGTCATGCTAAAGGCAGCCATGTTTCCCATTTTCATAAGATTGTGAGACAGTTAAGCAAACAATCATGTGATCATAACCACTATTTTTTACCAGTTTAGAGTAGAATCTACTCCTAATGTGAAAGAACTAGATGAGGCACTTTTGTGATTTGGTAATTTTCTGAAGAATCCTCAATAGACAAGGGATATGCCAATACTACACCAAAGATTGTGCTTAATGTTGGGTAATAGTAATGTGACCCTGGGGTAATCTGGGAATCTGTTTAGCCTATTCTGCAGGATAGAATAGAAATAATCTACATTATGTTTTTATATACTTCAGGAGTTTTGTTAAAAATTTACAGTCATATTGAACCTTTATATTACCAAAGATAGTCTGCTAATTTCTATTTGTTGTTATAAAATGTAAATACCTTGATCTCTGGAGACAGTCTGTAAGTAAGAAAATCCTTTGGAAGTCTGTTTGTGTTGATGCTAGGATAAATATGAAAGGAAGATTTCATTATCTTTAAAGGCAACTGGAAATGGGTTTAGAAACTGTTGCCAACATTTTGTGCAATAAGATCTACTACAAAGAAAATCAATACTAAAGAACAAAAATCACAAGTTGCTGTACTCTTTGTAAAAAACAAAAATCAATGAAAATATAATAATAATTATAATCATAATGGCAGTTCATATTTACCCAGGAGAATCTTTGTACACAATACTGTACTAAGCATATTTCATACACCTTCTCATTCTGAACTCATGACAAAATTATGATGTAGATGTTATTTTTCTCAGCAGTTGACAAGTTTCTATAAAACTTAGTGTTTAAAGTACTTGCTGGAAAACATATAGCTAGTAAAGGATAAGAATAAGATTCCAACTCAAATTGACTTTGAGTCAATTATTTTCTTTACCATAGGTCAAGTAGATCTACCTTAACTAGGTTTATCATAGCACAATAGGACCTAATTACTTGTGCTAATTATGGGAATGGGGTCCCAGAGGAGATCTGTAAAGTGAATTTCTAGTCCTGGGAATTAAGTCTGGCATTTGCTGTTGAAAAAGTTTAAAGAAATGTATAAGAGGTTCAAAATACTGTAACTACAGAGTCTGTGGCAAGTTGAAGTTTTAACTAGACTGGTATCGGTGTCTGAGAAGGTCCAGTCCAATGGGTGAGGCAGGGTAGCAAGGGATCCAGGGACAGTGATAAATATGGTGTCCACTATATCCCAGATACCTTATGAGGCAGTGGAGATACTATATCCCAGATACCTTTGTTCAGTGGAGATACTGAACAAAGGAACCAAATAAAAAGAATGAATAGTTGACCCTAAACAGGTAAAAGGAGCCAAATGACAAAATGTCTTGGATGGCAAGCTTAAAATTTTGTATTTTATTCTGACACTGATAGATAACTGGGGGGAACACAGTAAGATATGGATTTCAGAAAAATCAGTCTAAGTAACAGCTCGATTTAAAAAAAAAAAATGTGTTAAAATTCTATAAGTCCGGTAATGTGCTTGGCAGTAGAAATAAGGTGATGAATGCCTGCTGGAGGACCCTAAGGGTCAATTTCCAGAAAAAGAGCAGGCCTAGCTAACTCATTTTATTATGTTCCTTGACCATAAAATGAGAAGAGATGAATGGCAGCAACTTATCAGCTTACCTACAGTCCCCTGTCAATTTAACCATCCAAGAAAGAGGGGACTTAACTGCTTCAAAAAAGGAAAGCAAGCACTTGAGTTTTAATAATTTTAAAATAATATTTATAATATTATGAATAGCTTCTTAAGATCTACTTCAAAATTAAAGTAAGTTACAGAGTGGTTGGAATTCCTCCCCACCCCTACTCATTCCTTGTAAGTCCTCAAAGTTGTTTTATTGAGGTGTTTTATTGATTCACAATTTGTGATATCTATTAAGGAAACGTCAAAAACAAATTGCATCATACCGGTTAAACAGACAAGGAAGACTAAGATTACTGCAATAGGACTTAAGACTGTGCAATAGGGAAGAGAGATTGAACTCAACTCTGCTAAAACAAAAGCAGCAGAGCTTTTAAACACTGGGGTGAGTGAGAGGAAAAGTACTGGAAGACATTTGGGAAGATGTTGGTCAGTGTGGTTGGGCCATCTGTGTTTGCTAACTGGCATTTTAGGCTCCTATCCTCCCACAGGCACTGGTGGGTAGGGGCACTTTCATAATTATTATATTTTAAAGGAATGGCTCCCAGGCCCTTGAGAAAGACACTCTTGGGTTGTAACTGGCAAGAGCTGGGAGAAAAATTATATTTCCAAGGGATGGAGAAAGAATATGCAACATCAAGTTTTCTAAAGTAAATGCTCTAAGAAAACGGAGGTCAGGGTCCTCGAGTCAAGGAAAAATAAATCTAAAGTTTAGTCAAATGAGGAGAATATTAAGATATCTTGTCATAATTACCAGTTGGTAATTCAATGCTTTATTTTTAAGTAATATGTAACCTGATATTTAACATATGAGAAACAATCTCATATTTAAGGTGGTATGCTTGCATAAAGGATTTTTTGATGGTGTGAGGCAACAGAAATGTCTGCTTCTGGCTCTCTAGTGGACTACATATGTCAGAGAATGCTAAGTATTAATTCTGTGTCATTTTTCCATGGGTCTAACAAACCACATGTCAATACGTGGATATTTGGGACCAAGAAAAGCTGTTGCTAAAGGCAAACGGTCTTCTTCCACATTAATATTTTGACACTTAACATTACGATTTTTCATCATAGAGTTATCGGTTCTAAAAAACATATGTAGATCTACATCTCAACAATTTTAATTTTGGAAAATAAACCTTGTAATGATATTTGCCTTAGGAATCTCATTTGTGTCGTTAAGAAGTTGCACATTAAAAAGCAACCTGTTCTCAGTAGTATTTTGTCATTATATTTTGCTCTTGTAATAAATCAGACCAAAAGCTTGTGCAAAGACCTTTTCTACAAATAAAAACAAAAGAAAGCTAGTAATATTTTATATTTTGACAGTCATTAGTTGATTCTGAAAGCATTTAACCTTAATATTAAAGAATTATTATTATTATTTGGTCAACACTGAAAGAAGAAAATAAAAACAAGGCATCTAAAAGAAAGTTGCTAACTTCATTCTTTGCTAGGGAATGTGAAAATTGGTGATCTCTTCTCCTGACTCCTTGTTATGCGATGCAAACCTTTCAAGGTCTCCAGTGAAAAGAATGCCTGGCTCTTTTGTGCAGAACTTACCCAACATGGTTTATGAAGATGAATTATTGAATTTTTTCTTTATCTTTGGCTTGTCTTTTTGCTTACTTCACACTAAATGCCCTTGCTTCAGTCAATATTCAGTATTTGCTACTTTACCTTATGCCTTTTCTTTGTCTCTATATATCCAGCTGTGTGTATGAGTATGTTTTTTAATCATTATTATCTTAGATTCTGGATATTTCTACCAACCATCCCTCCAGAATTCCTATAATTTTTTAATGCTTCTCACCAGCAGCCAAGGTGAGAAGGTGCAGTAACTGCAACAGGAGGGAATACCATGTAGAGCATTTAAATTAATCCCTTTTGTTTCCAGAGAAACCAAGTTACTGGCAAGTGTGAGCTCTGGAGGAAAAAAAATACATACAGTAATTCCTTGGGTACTAACTTCATCCTTAATCCTTTGCAATGAGGTTACAGGTTTTGTTTTTGGTTTGGGTTGGTTTTGGTTGGCAAATTAAGCATGTCTTAATACAGCTTCTACAGACCAATAAGAAATAATTGATTAAACATATCTTTTTAGTTATGTAACACTGAGACCATTTATTCATTCAAGAAAGATTTCAAGAACTGCCACATTCAAATTATGTGAAGAATCCTTTCCATATGGTGGCATTTTTAGCCATTTCATGTCATTATTTAGTACTCTTAATAGAAATTAAATTTCACTTAATGCCAAAGTATTTAAATAATTTTGCTGTAATAATTTTGCTTTTCCTGGCTTATAAGAAAATTTATTCCCCCCCCAAAAATTACTTGATACTGAGTTATATGGAATGCCCTTATCTCATTTTTTTACTATGAGAAATATACTGAAAAATGAAAATATAAGTTCTATGGGTCTACAATACGTGCACACTATTTTACAAACAATAATACATCATATTTGATTCCAAATTTGAAATTTGGCTCCAAAATGAAAAAAAGAATTTCCAGAGAAAAGATATGTGTCTGGTGTGCTAATAAATGAGTAGCTAAACTATAAGGTAAGTGGACACATGACATTTATAAAATCTAAAATGATTTGATTCATGTTAGTGTAATCATTTACATAAAATAACTCTAAGCAAAAGAATATTTTTTCACATTGTAATGCAGCTAAGAAAATTGTCCTGATAACGCCAATTTGATTTGTTGCTGATGAAATATAACATTATATGACTATGGGGAAGTAGTTTTTAAGGTATGCTCATAAAATTTTTCATACTCTTTAAGCCAATAATTCCATTTGGGGAATATTTTTTAAAATATATTAAGGTTTATTTATTCTTTTTTTTTTAATTTTTTAACATTTATTTGTTATTAAAAGACAGAGAGACACAGAACATGAGCAGGTGAGAGGCAGAGAGAGAGGGAGACACAGAATCTGAAGCAGGCTCCAGGCTCTGAGCTGACAGCACAGAGCCCAATATGGGGCTCGAACTCACAAACCATGAGATCATGACCTCAGCTGAAGTCGGATGCTTAACCAACTGAGCCACCCAGGCGCCCCTAAGGTTTATTTATTCTTAAGAAAAAGAGAGAGAGAGAGTGAGTGGTGGAGAGGCAGAGAGAAGGAGACACAGAATCCAAAGAAGGCTCCAGACTCCAAGTTGTCAGCACAGAGCCCAAAGCTGGGCTCAAACCCACAAACTGTGAGATCATGACCTGAGCTGAAGTCAGATGCTTAAACTACTGAGCCACCCAGTCACCCTGGGGAATAACCTTCAAGAAAAAAGAAAAAACCTCCTTGCCACAAAATAAAATATGCAAAAATATACAAAGACCATTGACAAAATGGTCAATGCTTTGTGATTTATAATAGAAAACAGGAAAAAGAAATAGAAATCATGAATAGCTGAGGGCAATGAATATATATAGAACATTAACCTAATGGGATATTATGCATCCTTTTTACATTTTAATTGCTAAAACAATACACCTATGTGCAAAATGTTTAGAAAAAATGCTATTCTATTAAGTTCAAGTATCTATCTTACATTAGGCCATGTTAGACAGGAGAAAGACCTGTGGGGTGTTTGTTCTTTGTTTTATTTAATAATACATACACATGAGACTTTACTTTTTAAAGCTAATATATATGTCCAGGCCTCATCCTAAGAGATAATTTCAAAAGATTTAGAGCTGAGCACAGAGGTGTGTGTGTGTGTGTGTGTGTGTGTGTGTGTGTGTGTGTGTATTTAGTTAGTTATTTTAAATTTTTAATGTTTATTTTTTATTGTATCTTTGAGAGAGAGAGCATGAGCAGGGGAAGGAAGAGCAGAGAGAGGGAGACACAGAATCTGAAGCAGGTTCCAGGCTCTGAGCTGTCAGCCCAGAGCCCAATGAGGGGCTCGAACTCACCAACTGCTAGATCATAACCTAAGCCAAAGTGGGACGCTTAGCTGACTGAGACACTCAGGCACCCCACAGGCATGTGTATTTTTAAAGGGCCCCAACAATTTCTTCTGATGCAGAGCCAGAAAGGGACCAACATACTAGATGGAGTTCTTCCATGGCAGGGATGATGTGATCATTGTGTGGCCCTGCAGTGCTTCCCTGAGACCGCACGGAGTGGGAATACAGTGCCTGAGCAAGAATGAACTGAGGCTAGAGGGGTAAAAGGCCAAACTGAAGCATGACTGAAATGAAAGGTAAAATACACACACATACCCACACTCACACATTATATTAATATTACAAAATGAGAATAACAAAAGGAAAAAAGGCAAACCAACAAAATGAAACCATTTGGTTTGTGGAGTAGAACATTATGGAATTATGTTTAACTTTATTTTTGTAGAAGCTTTGCTTATATTTTGTAAAAAAAAAAGCTATTTTTAAGGAGAAAGAATCTGCTGGTGATAATCAACTAATCTATTTACTTCTTGAAATGAAACAGCAGATTTATCAATAATTTGTGTGTAGTCCACATTATTGGCATTGAGAAAATGAAGAGAACCAAATTTTAAAAATGAGTGTAAACTAACATACTCTTACCATATTACCCAGCAATTGTGCTCTTGGTATTTAGCCAATGGATCACAACCTTGTATCTACGCAAAAACCTAACAGAGATGTTTACAGCAGCTTTATTCATGATTGTCAAAATTTGGAGACAACCAAGATGTCTTTCAGTAGGTGACTGGATAAACTGGGATACATTCAAAAACTGGAATATTATTCAGCACTAAAAGGAAATGAGCTATCAGGCCATGAAAAGGCAAGAAGAAATTTTAAATGCATATTCCTAGGTGAAACAAGTCAATCTGAAAAGACTACATACTGTATGAGCCCAAGTATATGACATTCTGGAAAAGCAAAACTATGGAGACGGTAAAAATATCAGTGGGTGCCAAGGGTTAAGGGGAAAGAAGGGACGAGCACAGAGGATTTTTAGGGCAGTGAAACTATTCCGTATGATATTACAATTGTGGACACATGTCATTACACACTTAACAAAATCCATAGAATGTACAACACCAAGAGTGAACCCTTATGTAAACTATGGGCTTTGGGTGATAATGATATGTCTTTGTAGGTCCATAGAGTGTGACAAATACATGACCATGGTGTGGGACGCAGACAGTAGGAAGATTGTGCATGTGTCGGGTGGGGGTAAATGGGAACTCTCTCTACTTTCTGTTCAATTTTGCATAGACCTAAAACTGCTCTAAAAAATAGTCTATTTAAAAAAAAATAGCATTAGGTTATGTGGGATTCTAACTGGAAATCACCAAAGTCTTTGAAGATCTTGCTGTTCAAAATGCATATTCAGCGGTCCTTCACTTTGCCATGACAATATGATAAAGAAAAATATCAAGATGCATAGGGGCACTTGTACCCCAAAGTTTATAGCAGCACTCTCAACAATAGCCAAATTGTGGAAAAAGCCTAAATGTCCATCAGCTGATGAATGGATAAAGAAATTGTGGTTTATATACACAATGGAGTACTATGTAGCAATGAGAAAGAATGAAATATGGCCCTTTGTAGCAACGTGGATGGAACTGGAGAGTGTGATGCTAAGTGAAATAAGCCATACAGAGAAAGACAGATACCATATGTTTTCACTCTTATGTGGATCCTGAGAAACTTAACAGAAACCCATGGGGGAGGGGAAGGAAAAAAAAAGAAAAAAAAGAGGTTAGAGTGGGAGAGAGAGCCAAAGCATAAGAGACTCTTAAAAACTGAGAACAAACTTAGGATTGATGGGGAGTGGGAGGGAGCAGAGGGTAGGTGATGGACATTGAAGAGGGTATCTTTTGGGATGAGCACTGGGTGTTGTATGGAAACTAATTTGACAATAAATTTCATATAATAAAACATTAAAAAATTAAAGAAAAACATCAAGAAATACTAATTCAATACAATTATTTAATTTTTAGACAATGATGAAAAATATCATATCTTTGAAATAGCGTTAGTTTAGGGGAGAACAGGAAATTATTAAATTTAGTATCAATATGAATGATACTGAATCCATGTTAGAGAAAATTAATATATATCTATAATTTAATAATATTCAAGAATTTAAACAATTAACTGAATTTTGGCAGGGGAAATTGGAAGAGAGACAATTTTTGTCACTAAGAAAAAATTTTAAGCTGCATATTTTAATCATCATAAACTGCTCGGGATTTCAATATTTTAATAGATTCAGTTAGCTCTAAATGTCTTCAAGCATGGTATAAATCCTCCAGAGTCCCTGCTTTGTAATATAGCCTTTTAACATATTCATTGTCTCTTTCCAAGAAAGTTCACTATTGCTATTCCACTGGTCTGTTTTGTGATTTATTTCAAAGATAAAATGAATATCTTCACTTTTCATTCATGACTATTTAATCTTGATTTTTTAATAAAAATTTGATGGTAATTATCATCTATTAAAACACATTCTTTCCCTCTTCTTGTGCATTTTTCCTCTTTACAGTAAATCCTACATTCTGACACCACAGTTAAAAACATTTTATCAGTAATTACATCTAGACATATTCCTTTTATGAACTCAGTCTTAATAGACTCTTAATCAACTCGGAGCATTTTTAGACATGGCAAAGATTCTATTGATGCATAATAGGAGAGTGTTGGATTTGCCAACCTCGTTTCTCTTTTTCACTTTACCCTTCCCTTAATACCGATAGCTTCATAGCTTTTATAGGGTAAACTTACACAAAACCTCACCATATACTGGAATGTTAGCTATGTGTGGTGTGCTGTCAAAACAGAAGTCCATTACCCATAAGTGAGACAGAAGCCATCCTTAGATGGAGGAGGCATTCACAAGAGGTTCAGTAAATATTAGAAGATAAGGCATTTACAAGAGGCTCAGTAAATATTAAAACCATGAGAAACTATGGCAGAGAAGATCATCTGCAGCAAAAATAAAAGTAAACTGTTCTGCCTCTCTGATCCTTAACTTTACCATCATCAAAATGAAAACAAAATATATTTACCTCCAGAATTGCTGTGATGATTGAGTCAGAACATATAAATGAAAACTCAGTACTAGTCATAAAATGCCATATAAATATTGGGTAGTATCACAATTAATAATAATTCCATCTCAGAATTATAAGAAACTTAGGCAGGCAAAGCACTTAGAAGAGGAAAACACAGGCTACATGCCCAAGACTTGAATGAAAGTGAGAGCTCTGTATGTTCATAAATCCCTGCATCCCAAATTCCTTGTATTATGTGTGAGTGTCTGCTGTGGTACCATGAAGCATAAAAATAGTAAAGCCTGTTGAAAATTCCAAAACAAAGAGAGGAGCCAAGAAAAGAATATGAATAATTTAATCAGATAGGATTCAAGTTTATCCCCAGCTTATTTGCCTTTTATTCTTCATTTCAGTTAGTTACATATCCATCAGTTATCACCAAGGTTGTGCATGCACCTTGAAATGTTCACAAAAGGTCCACAATACAGGGGTTCATAATTAGGTTATATGTTATATTCAGAATCCCAGGGGAACTAATCGATTCTGGAAATATTGATTAAGCAAGATGAAGAATTCTTACACAGTTTCAACTACAACAATTTTAAACAAGTACAAGCTTCGGTTGCCACAAAACTCACAAAAAGTAATTGATTGAAGAATATCTCTTTTATGCAAAATATACATTTTAGGATATAATTTGATTAATACTCTACTATATACTGACATTACTCCTTGATCATTTAATAAAAAAATACTCTCGTTGCCAGAATTTTATTTTCTGTAATATTTATAATTGAGGTAACAATGACAAAACACTTAAACCATGAATAACATTGGTGAGTTTTTTTAAAAAGTCATAATGATTCTCCAGAACTAAACAAATATGTGACTAAACACAGGTTAGTTTTGATAAATAGGCACTGAAAATTTCACAAAAAGACAAGCAGATAACATAAATGGTTTATAAAAAAATGATACCATCGATGTTCATGGATTCAAACAACAAAGAAGAAATAAGGGAAATTAAGACACATCTATACTACGCCATTATCACTGCCTTGTATGATTCACAGCACAATCTACTGCAGGCCCAAGAGGGGCAATTCACAGAGGTATGGGCCTTACTTGAAGCTTCAGAGATATTGATCATGAATTTGGCTTCCTTGGGTGTGAGATGGCTGAAGCTGTTGACCCATGCACACGTGTTGGTATTTACAATTGTCTCATGGATCCCGGCAGGTCCACAAGCAGACCACTCATATGGGGAGCACCAAATGAGTTCCAGCCACAGTTCTTTTCTAAGCTTTAGATGCCTCATGAAGACGCAGGGACTTCTTCCGAGTGCGACCTGGTCACATCAGGGCACATTCAGCAGCAGAAGTCTGTTTCCAGTACAGTCCTTGGCATGGCTAAATTCCATTGTCCCTTTTTCAGCAGTCAAAAATCCATGATAAATTCTGTACAACACTGCAGTCAATAACAGCAGCACCAGACAGTATATTAATTCCTTTACCATAAAGCTATATGGAATTATAACTTTCTAAGGGTGGTGTTATTAAAAGGATCACAGAATCTCTAAATATCAGATGTGTACGTCTGGGTAAATACATTGCCGTACAAAATCTCAGACATGCAGTTCATGCTTTAGGACTTAGAGAATAATAGACGTTATGTGATCAATAATAAAAATGACATTTGTCTTCCTCACAAAAAATAAACATGAGAATTAAGGATTAATCAACAGTCTCAAGGATCCTGAATGCCTTAGAAATAATAATGTTTATCCCTCAATTTATAGTATAGCATTTTTCCTCCCTCACATGCCCAATACACTGGACACACTATTGCTATTGCATTCATCGGGACGCTGTAAACAGAATTTCTTCCACTTGGGCTGAATAAAACTCCCTAGGGGTTTTGCTGGAGTGTAGTGATGAATGCTGGTTGCTAGGTAGTAGACACTGACACTGCAGCCAGCAACCAAATGTAATGGTGATACTGCTGCTTAAATCCTGCTTATCAAAAAGGTTCACAGTACTGATTAACGTAGGTAGTCTACAGGGCATCATCCATTTACACACAAAGCAGAGAGGCTGTTCCAAATAGCAGAGAAGGCGGGGGGCAGGGGAGAGGACCCGGTACTAAAATCATGAACATCTTATCAAGGCATTTCTGTGCTTCATGAAGACAGATGGCATATACATTGAAGACAGGGAGCTAAGACAGACGGACAAAACGCCATACAGGACAAAGCACCTGATTCAACACTGCCTGAAAATCTGATTAATCCCGTGAGTCAGAAATTTAAGGCTGGTCAAGAAAGCCTCCAGTGAAAACAATCATCTTTGATGTTTGCACAAAAATCAATAAATAAAAATAAAGAAAGGGGATAAAAAAAGACACGAGAGCTTTGGGTGATATTTGGCACTTTGCCTCTGAAAATGATGACAAATCCTGGGATTGGAAAAATATATATATGACTCTAATACCAAGCAGCAATTCCTGGCTAAACAATGCAAGCCTGGCTGGCAGTTACCTTTCTCTCATGTTTTGTGCCTTCCCCAAGTCATTAAGTAAGAGCTCTGGCCTCAGCTCGCGTGTAACCAGTAATGACAACCTCTTTGCAGTTATCTGTGTGCAAACAACCAGAGACATTCAGAACTCCAATACAGCATTTTTGAAGAAAAGTAAATCAACCAAGAAATTAAACTGTTTAAAACAAATATTTCTTTCAAAGAATAAGGAAAAAAAATGTCAAGGAGAAACTCGCCCTCCCTGCCCCACAATTCAACATGCAGAACAGTCAACCAGTGCTTTCATATCAGCAGGTACACATATCCTGAGCCATCCACGGTCCCCGAACTCTGCGACATTGCTTTCAGGTGATAGAGACAAGATGGTCCATGCAAATGAGCTGACCAAAGTCATGTTGTGTGCAATCAAGATAGGATCCCAAACATCTTCAAAATGGTTTAGAGTCACGAGAAATGAAGGTCCAATGAAGTGACCGGTGTTTGGAAGCACACTGTTTTAATTATATCTCCCTGAAGATATGTTTACGTATTAGCATACTGGCCAATATCTGACACTACCTGTCATTTTATTGCGAAAGGAGAGCAGGGTAATTAATATGGAGAAGTAGCACTACTTTAGATAATCTTTAAAGCCAGGAGAAGATTTGTGAGCTACCCAAGTGGCATTTCTGACTTCAAAAAGTAGTATCATGCAGGATTGAAACTGTATTTAATGGAGCCTGGAGTAACTCTACATTTACTTATTTCCATTTTGGGGTAAACAGTACTCGAATTCATACAATTTAGCCGACTGATGCAGTTTGGTTTACAAAATAGATGGGATGGGAGATCGAGGGCGCCTCAGAGGACAAGGAGAGTTGTAGGGTGATGTTACTGGAGACAGCCTCAGAGCATTGCCTGCCAAGCCCGCTATGTTGTTTAAGCTTCGGGATTTTTCATATCCTTTTATGAAAAAATGCACAGACATCAGTTGAATTCAACCAGAAAATAGACACAGACAAATAATACCATGCAGGATAATCAAAAGTGCTATTTTGAGTTCAAGGGAAAAAAATTTTTTTTACAAAGAATTCAATATTGAGACCATTTATAACTTAAAAAAATAAAGCTCACTATAGCTGTCATTCCCAAGAAATTAAATCAATCAAAACTTATAGTTGTAATACTTCAAAATTCATTCTTTCCCACTGTAATTTGTATTGATGTAATTTTGGTATATAAAATACTACAGATCTTTTAAGAGTTAGGCAAAGCAACTTAAGTAAGATATAAACTTGGCTAATATTTTTAAATTTCAGAATCTGTTTCTAAAAAAAAAAACAAATGGGCTATTTTTTCTTTTCATTTTGTATTGTTTACTAAGCTAATAAGCATGATCAACTTTAAGTGGACAACTCTTTTTCCAGCATATTCAATTTTTCAGCTTTATAGTGTTAAAAGGATGATTCTTAAATAATGGCGTTTGATGCCATTATCTAGGTGATGTAGAATGCCCATTTCTATATCTTTGGATAAAAAATAGTAAAGAAAAAAGGAAGGAAATGAAATATAAATTGAGTCATAATTTAAGTGAATTACAGTCTGAACTTTATGATGTGATGTTTTCAGTTAGCTCTCCACTGCCAAGAACTGAGAACCATTTGATCATAATTCACTTTTTCTATTATCTTGCGTTCTAATCAACTGTACGTGATTATCATGGACTTACGGAATAAAAGATCCTCCTCACAAGCTTTAACCCAGTGGTTTTCCTTAGTCACTCAAGCAACATTCCCATCAAAGTCACCTTTGGGAAGATTCATATATTGTAGCATTATTTATTAGAAAAAGAGTAGAGGCAGTTCAATGGGGTGGTTAGCACCATGTAAAGTTGGAAGTGAACTGTCTTAAAAGCAGGACAACTATTGATTGAAAAAGTAGTCAAGAACCAAATGTAGGATTCAGTCATAAGAAAAACTAGTCAGGAAATAAATGTTGTGACAAGTCCACTGAAAAAAAGTGTTGTCGAACAGGAAAATGAAATTCCCTCAGCCAAAGCTGAGCAAGTGGATACAACTTCACTAAACTTCATGGATTCCTTAGTCTCAGGACATATTCCTTGGGCTCTGATTAGCCCTCGGTGTGCATGATTAGTATATGAGAAAGAAAATGGGCCTTTTGTGTTTCCCTGTGTTCCTCTCAGGTACTTTTTTTAATTTTCATGGAAGTTCTGGGGAAGAAGCTAATACTATCTCTCCTCCTTTCACTAGAAAAGAAGAAACATTTTCAGTGAGTTAGTGATTATTTGATTTTCAAGCAGCCAGTACAAGAATGGACACAGACTGTAATATCTGCTCTACTGTGGGAGAAGCTGGACTGGACAGAAACGTCCTTCCCCATACACACACACAGAAACTTTCAGCGGTCTTCCTTGAGATTTTGTAGATGGAAATTTATGCCATCCATAACCTATTGTAAAATTCTCTAGGACATCCTTTCTGCTAATGAGAGGATTATATGACAATAAGCTTTGTTAGCATTTAGAGATATAAAACATGGGAGGCAACATGTATTTCATTCTATTCCAGAGGATGATGGAATACTTAATAAGAGGATGTCTTAAATAATTAAAAAAGAATTGCAGATAATTTATCCTTACACAGGGACCTCCATGCTCCTGAAGAGCTAGTCATTACTGCTCTTCTGTAAAGACATTGGAAGTATAACTTTGGGAATTATATGAAGAATAATTTATCCTAGTTGACCATGTAATCTCCCTACAGGACCTCCAAAAAGGTAAAAATTTACTTGATCGTTTTATGTTAATCACCCTAGTTATATGTAAATCTTGGTTCCCATTCTTAATGTTCAATTGTTATTCTGAATTACAGTTTTTAACATAAATATTATCTATTCTGTTTATAAGTCCTTTTACTTTAATAACTATAATTTCAGTGTTAATTTGAAAAGACTTCCCTTCTAATTTAATAAGTATTTAGTAAAATTATACGTTATTCATTGAATATATATATTTTTTATTCTGCAGGTTCATTTCTGATACAAAATTTGATAAGGTTTTGCTTAAGCAAACTTTTTATTGAGTGGAATGGTTAAAAATATAATTCATGAGAATAAACAATATTGAACCTACTTGGAATTGGCATCTAAATACAAGGTGTGCCTATTATATGGTCCTTTTTTTTTAGTTTTTTTTATTTTTTTAACATTTATTTACTTTTGAGACAGAGAGAGACAGAGCATGAACAGAGGAGGGTCAGAGAGAGAGGGAGACACAGAATCTGAAACAGGCTCCAGGCTCTGAGCTGTCAGCACAGAGCCTGACGCGGGGCTCGAACTCAGGGACTGCAAGATCATGACCTGAGCCAAAGTCGGACACTTAACCGACTGAACCACCCAGGCGCCCCAATTATATGGTTGTCAAAAGCATGTGCTTATATGGGGAAATATTGAAACTGCCTAGCAATGTACTATCAATGGGTATGTTTTTGTGTATGTAATATGATTTCCTAAAAACTACTGAATAAATAAAAACACAGGTTCTAAGTATTGGGAGTTCATTCTTACAGGGAATCCATAAATTTTCTTAATGTATGTCCAACTATATGCATACTTGTTGGTAGAAAAAGAATTCAGTGGGAATCTGGTAATTTCTTTTCATCTGTACAGGGGAGAATTTTCAGCACACTAAAATCAAATCAGTTGAGAGACCAACTTGAAAGATAAAAAAGGGATCATTTAGGAAATAAATGCCTGAATAAGAGTAATAGCAGAAATCTATAATCTACATAAAAGGAAACAAGAGAAGAATAGATTCCTGATAAACATGACAAGACAACACACTAAAAAAAATAAGTGAAGTTAGCCAAAATGTTACAAGGACTGGGAGGAAAAACACAGTAGTGTAAAAAAAAACAAGCAAGAATGAAAAAAGAAGTTGATTATGATGAGAAATGACAAAGAATAAAAGCCCATAGATGAATTTTCAAAGATGTGCTCATTGATAAAGAGAATTTTGTATTTGTGGAATAGAATTTTATGTATAATTTTTCCATACAAACTAAATATCTTATTAATTGCTTTGCTCATGAAACTTTGCCATTTTACAGAAAAATTCTATATTTGCATAATGTTTTATAATTTGCAAAGTATTTTTTCATATGTGATCTCCTTTGATAGCTTAAAATTCAAATATTGTCTGACAGTGGAAGGAAAAAAATTTAGCTAAGTTCTTAACCATGTAACCTTAGTATAAGCATTGGATGTGATACTTTATTATGTGATGTTCAAAAATGTATAAAAATATAGCCACACATTACATATAAATACATATATACATATATATACATATATACATATATATATATACACCTATATAGTGGGTTAAGATATGTAATGTACTTAAAATATAATGTTCTATACAATAAATTATTAGTTATACGTTATTATCATCAGTTAATGTATGTATACATATTTTGCTTAAGTACAATGATGGGATATTAACTATCATAAAATATTTAAAAAATTGTTCTAGCACTTAATATTTAAATGTAAATTAGCAAACAATCAAATAAACATATTCAAATAATTGAAATATATTTTGGTATAAAGAATAGATGCAGAGGAATGGAAGTAGCTGAAATGAAGAAGTATTTGAAATATTACATACTAAAGAAATAAAAGAAGAGTCTGACTTCTCTTTTGAGATCAAAGGCATGGAGACAGGACAATAAAAAGTGTTCAGAAGCAATGAAAGAGAAGTACAATATGGGTAATGAGACATTTCAAAGAAGACATCACAAAATAAATATTGAAGGCTTAAAATGTTAAAGTATTCAATTGGGAGAAACTGCAATGAATAGCAAAAAGTGAAGTATTTTTAAAACACAGTTGCACTAATATGAAAGTTTTGGATTGGTTTTCATTCAAATTCAGTACATTGCATAAGAAATAATTATAGTTCTTTCTCTATTCTGTCAATAAACAGAGAAAGAGAACCATGGCAATAAAGCAAACAGAATTATCAAAGTAGGAGTAATCAAAGAGCATATCAGCCCTTGGACCAGGGTAGGTAATGTCACAAAATTATTTCTTAAGGAGCGGGTAAAAGGGCCCAATTGTCCTGAGATCCATAAAGTTTACTCAAAACAAAAACAAAAAACAGCACCTAGGGTATGGTCAGAGACAGTGGCATAATCTAGAAAATTGGAAGCACATGGTGGAGTGGTGCTTCAATACTGTTATATTCCTTGACCAAGATGCCTAACCAACAAAATATACTCATTCAACAAGTGTTATTGAGTATCTTCTGTGTGCAAGTCACAGTTCAATGTGGGTTGAAAATAGTAATAAAATTATTAGTATTGCCTTGAAGAGAAATTCTGTATCACATTATATAAGTACACAAGTAGCCTTTTAAGTGATTGGATATACTGTTTTATATGGCCAGGGATGTTATATCTTTTTAACCTTGTGACATTCAGATAAATCATGGCAAAGACTGCCCAAATACTGGATAAGAGATTTAATTAGAGAATGTTTAAAGCTTTTCTTTGAAAAAAAAGCCTTATTGTTCTATCAATTACTTATCAAATATATGCATAGAGCCAATTACTGAGTTTTATTACTTGTAGTTTAAAAGATAACTTTTAAAGACTGCTGAGTATATTATATTAAGATAATTAGATGAGCAACTTAATTTTTAAATACCCCATTACAATTCTTCCCATAGACAAATGGAAAACCAAAAACAAGAATGAATGAATGAATGAATGAAGACTGAAATGAATGAATGAAGACAGAAATGAATGAAGAAAGAAAGAAAGAAAGAAAGAAAGAAAGAAAGAAAGAAAGAAAGAAAGAAAAGAAAAGAAAGAAAAGAAAGAAAGAAAAAGAGAAAGATGAAATACCTTTCAGATATGACAGTCAAGTGTACTGTTATGATATGTACTTTAAATGTTTATAATGAGAAAAGAGATGATGAGAAATGTGAAACAACACTGTGTGCAGTTTTTCCTAGAAAATGATGCAAGAGCATTTATATCACTCCATATATTAGTAGCACTTAATTTCTAAGTCACCTGTTAGGATCTGATTAAATGCATGCCTACCTTTCCTGATCCCTCCATCAGAAGCACACGTGTAATCACCTGTTGTCAGTAGGAAACATGTTTCCCCTCTTCTGTTTTTGTCTCTGGTACTAGAGCGTCTGATGGGGAGCCTTTCTGGGGGTGATAATGGCGGCTCACTTCCTGTACTGTCGTCACCTGATAACACTGGTCACAGCACCATGCCCATTGACAGACAGTGATGGATGAGGAAATGAGACAGTACAAAGAGTTTACACTGAATGTCCATAGTACAGTCACTCCATATACAAAACACAGTAATCACATCATGATAAGAAAAAGGATTTTCATCACTCATTACAAAAATCTACATGGAGCAAAATGGAAATGTATTGAAAAGGAGAGAAATGTTCTTGGGAAATTTCAATTCCATTTTGGATCCCATTTAGTAGGAAACTGACTTTCACAGAACTAATATGAATTCAAAACAAGTGTGATAATGAACTAGCACACACATTAATATCTTAAGATTTTTGACATGCTTTCTAGTTACTGTGAATAGGAATCTTTAAAAGTGGAGCCTACTTAAGGAAAAACTCCGAGGTACATATTTGTCTTTGGAGTTCTTTAAGACACAGGCTTTTAATATTTGCTGAAAGTAATTTCCCCCAAAATATTAATAAAATAAATCCAAAATCTCACTTTATGTCCAGGTTCTCCTTTTTGAAATGAAAAATATTTTTTGAGCATAACGAAGGAATAAGATTAACTTCTCCAAATGCCCTTGAAACAACTGTTTACTTCTATATGCTTGCCAAAGACATTTACATCCTATTGGCCTAGATGCTAGCTTGTTATAACAATATTTACCCAAGTTGAGAGTTTGTCCTCTTTTTCCATGCCCTTCGTAAGGAATCTGCACAGGTATACTGAGAACAGTCTGATGAGACCAACATCAACTAAACTCCACTATTCATAAAGACATTCTTGGCCTAATAGTTTTTAGATATATTGACAGAATCTGCAGAACAATGTACTAAATGAACAAAAAGATCTTTATGAATAATATATTTAAGAAAGCATTTTAGTTCCAGCCACATTTATTTCCCCACTTACTTCACAAAAACTTCTGGAAACTAATGAAGGGACCTATGGAAATGTTACTTGCCTTTTTTGTTTGTTTGCTTGCTTGCTCTGTGTAATTGGTGTCATTTCTGAATTATGCAAAAGTATTCACATAAGATTATCATAAATCTTTTTTTACAAGAAAAATATTAAATATATCTAAGTTAAAGGGAATGCACATATCTTAAATTTTCATAGTGGGCTCAAAGCTAATTAAATTGTTTAATCTACAAAATATTTCATCTGTACCCATACATAATAGAGAGGACACTACTGCCTATAACTTTGGCAAAATGAACATCAATTATCAGTTGATGTTCTCTAGATTATTTATGGCAATGGAGAGGAGAAGGGATTCAGCAATATATCACCCAAAATTCATTTTGGGAGGGAACAGAGCACCCAATGCGTAGTGTAGAAAAAAGGAAATCCACAGGGAAATTCAACTTTGCCATTGATTAGACAAAGCAGATCATCTATCTCCAGAATAATGGTGAGTCTATTATATCACATAGCATTTTACCCAATCTAAAGGGATTATACTGAAGATCCTACCTAAGTTAACAATCATGAAAATTTAATCAACCCTCCAGGATATTACTAGCAACAACTTGTATTATCAAAAGGGCTATCTTCCATATCACCTTTTTGGTGTTCAGGCTTTTCAAATATAAGCATCCATTCTTTTTAAGTAACTGCTTCTTGTGAATTAGGTTGAGATGCATGGCCCCATGTGGCAGAGATAAAACTGAGACAAACACGCCAAGCCAAATGATATGGAAAGCAACATTTTGAGAATGAAAGATGGAAAATGGCCAATATCATACCATCACATCGTGCAGGGGAACAAAGAAACATTGGCACAAGAGCAACAAACAGGCAAAAGAAAATATTGGCACCATCAGCAGAGGGCATTCCCACTAAAGCAGGAAAACTCTATAGACCAGCTACGCAGGCTTCTATTTGGAATCTACTGAGAAAAGCTACAGGCTACAGTCTAGCTATCTACAAGCCTGATACAAACACATGTTTTGCGAAGGGGTAGAACTGAAAACTCATGAAAGTTTACAGAGAATGAAAATGGTTGCCTTCTACCTAAGGGACATACTGGTCTATAAAGTATTTAATGGCATGCATTTGAAATTGTGCCTTACCTGATCTGTTATGTTCCAGAAGCCGATTGTCTTTGCCCAGACACGTGTCACCCTGTGTGCTATTACAGGCCATATTTAATTCTGTCTTGCAAAAAGTAGGTGAGCTTGCCTGAGGGGCAGGAGGGATGTGCTTCTTTCTTTTCCTTGGAAGTTTCTGCTTCGCCATTGCCAAGGAGTAGTACATCCCAAAGTTGTTGACAATGACAGGCACTGGCATGGCTATTGTCAGCACTCCAGCCAGCGCACACAGGGCTCCCACCAGCATCCCTGACCATGTTTGGGGGTACATATCCCCATAGCCCAAGGTAGTCATGGTCACTACAGCCCACCAGAAGCCAATTGGAATGTTTTTAAACTGCGTGTGCTCACTAGCGGAAGGGTCGTTAGGTTGAGCTCCTACTCTCTCGGCATAGTAGATCATAGTAGCAAATATCAAAACTCCTAGAGCCAGGAAGATTATCAGCAGCAAAAATTCATTAGTGCTAGCTCGAAGAGTGTGTCCAAGCACCCTCAGACCTACAAAATGGCGGGTGAGCTTGAAGATTCTCAGGATCCTCACAAATCTTACCACCCTGAGGAAGCCAAGTACATCTTTAGCAGCTTTGGATGAGAGCCCACTGAGTCCCACCTCTAAGTAGAAGGGTAGGATGGCCACAAAGTCAATGATATTCAAGAGATTTTTGATGAATTCAAGTTTATTAGGGGAAAAAATGATACGGACTAAAAATTCAAAAGTAAACCACACCACACACACTCCTTCTACATACGTCAAGGCAGGATCCGTTTCGATTTCATATTGCAGAACAACGCTTGTGCCATTGATGACTGGTTCTGTCTTGTTTTTAACAATATTGAAAGCTTCATGTGTCTCCAGGCAAAATGTTGTGATCGAAACCAGGATGAAGAATAAAGAAGCAAAAGCAATAAACTGTAGGGGGCGGGGAGAGGGAAAGAAATAAAAAAAGAAACAAAGAGTGATCTGAACTATAATATACTTTGATCCAAATCTAAGAGCATCGATCCCCGCAGATGAAAAAGAGCAAAAGCATATTTCGAGATTTTGGAGGTTTTGCTTGGGATGTTATTTAAGTGAAAGAAGAGATGTGTAGGTATCATTAATTAGAGTTGTACATGTAATTTGTTTCAAGTTCTGTTTTCTGTTATATAGGCAAAAACTTTTGCTTATGTTGGAAAATAATTTCTTGACTCTTTTGTATAAGAAAATATACCTGTTAAGAAAGCATAAAAATCAATCCAAAACAACGTTAAAGGGCAACAGACTAAAGAAAAAAATGTAGACAGTGGCTCCAGATATTGGTTCTGATCCTAGAAACCTTCATGTATTAGATCAAGTTTTACATCTATAAATATAAGGTACAGTTCATACTGATGGAAATTTGGAAGCTACCCAAATTTTACTGTAGGTTTTTAGCTATAAATAAAATGCTCCAAGTTGTCATAGGTATGGACATGGAAAAAAAACAAAAAAAACAAAACCTTTTGAGCTATGTTAAAGTTAAATTGTATCAGCTTAAGGTGGAGACTTGTCCAAAAGAACAAATCTAGGGAAGAGGAATAGTCAACAAGACTGAAGAGAGAGAAACAGAGTTAAGGAACAAATTAAAAGACAATTTTCTTTCTCACCTGAAAAAGAACTCCAAGTGTTATTAGAGTAGCATGCTATAAAATTGCAGGGTTTTTTTTTTTTTTTTTGTAATTCAACTTTTTAGTTCATCAGTCCCCTATGTGAATACACACACCCGCTAATACAGAATAATAAAATCTCTCCTTATATAGTTCCTATTACTGCCAGACATTCATAAAAACAAATTATGTAATTAACTCATATCCATACTCATAACACTACTATTACCATATTTTACAGTTCTACAATATCAGCACAGAGTTTAAGCTACTTTTGCAAGATGTGAGATAACAAAAGGACAGACGAAACACCCTAACCTGATAAGTTTTGCTCCCAATTGTTCTGTTAACTACCAAACGCTCGCATGTTGAATACAAATATGTTAAACCATTTACTTATCTTGGGATCACATACTTCTTAATATTCAAGCTCTGAAAACTTAACACCCAGTTGTCTGAGTGAATGGTACTGTGACAGTCAGTACCAGAGGCTTTCAAAGAAGCCTGCAGAGTTCTAGTGCTCTCTGATAATGCCCTTAGACTTAGCATGTGTAGTGAGCACCAAGGGATTGCCCCTTGAATATCCAAATTAATTAATTATGTAAGAACAAGAGGTCATCAGTCAAGTGGAGGGTAGCCCTTACTTGGAAATATTAGGGTATATCCAAATCCCAAAACTGTCCCCTAATACCTGTTCTTCACCCATACCATTGAAAAGATCTAAGATTCAAGAAGAGATTGAAACTACCTCCTTTTTTTCCTGGTTGAGTTTCAGTGTAAGAGAGATACAAAAGGACTAAAAGAAAACATCTTAGGATGGTAACTATCTGCCTTAAAGAACCACCTCAAATTCTGAAATTGTATCGCAGGGTAACAGTTGGTACACTGTTCATATAGAATTACAAAGCATGCCATTTTCATGGTTTTGCCTTACTCCCCCATGCATGTCTTCCAATCTCCCTTGGTTTTCACATTATGGTTTCACTAATATCTTTTCCCAGACATAATGCAAGACATTAACATGTTTTCACTCAGCTTTCCCTTTGTCCAAATAAATAGAGTTCATTTTTTAATAACTACTTGTTATAACAGTATCACTAAGACCCTCTAGATGCTTTAGAAGATAGTATCTTCTAGAGGAAGAATCAATCATCCTTGATGCATGCATTACTTCTTAATGTAATCACAATTTTATCTATAGATTTGTTTCTGATTCCCCCTGAAATTTTTTGTCATCAGAGCCCTGCTGGTGGGTATATGTTGATGCCCCCACCAAGCCCCCCCACCCCCGCCACATGCTCCCCTATCCACATCCAGTCTCCAGCATTTCAGATGAAATGTCAAAAGTTTTAGTGCACACATTCTATCTACAAGGCAGGTAGACAATATAAGGCAGTTAAAGCAAACTGTAATTTTATTTTATGCGTCTAGTATTCCTCAGTCAGCATTTTTTCAGTTAACTTTGCCAAACTCTCTCCACCTACATTCAGGTGAATTGAATGGGACTTCCCAACACTGCTGTTTCAAAATCTGTCCTCACTTCCCAGCCTATCTCCCAAACAACAAAGACAGTTTTCTAGGGTACTTTGATGCTTGTAAATACGCAACACTGGGACCTTTTATGAGGGAACATTTTCTTACTCTTCATTCATTCATTCAAGTATGAATTAGGTGCCTCTCTGTGCCAGGCCACAGTGTTAGGGCTTCAATTTAACAGTAGTTAACAAAACACAATCCCTGCATTTGAGGAATTCACAATCCATTAGGGACACAGACATTAAATAATGAACCATGCAAAAATTATATAATTACAATTGTGATAAATGCAATGAAGGATAGAAAGGCTCAAAAATGGGGCTTTATTTAGACTGAGGGGTCACAGACACCTCTGACAAAATATCAATAGACTGGAATTTGAGGGATAAATGAAGGCTAACTTGATGGAAACGGGAGACCCGTATATAACACAGTAGGAAATTTTAACAAAACGTCTGGACTTTTTCAATCTGCCTTTCTCAAGTGATGCCTTTACTGTAGCACTGCAGGAGCAGAGGGTTTTCCAAGTCTGCCTCTTTTGCACAAATTACGATGATTAAAGCCCAAGCTAGCACAGAGGCTCTGACATTTTAAAGGTTAACCTCTTTTCCTAAAGAGCTTTAAATAAACTAGAAATATTACCTAGGTTTTAAAATGAGGCTGTAAAGAGACTTTAGAGCAGTTTGATTGTTTATGGTCCTCCTTTGGACTTGCTGGCTTATTGGGAAAGCTTTAGAATTCACTTGTCTTAAATTATTGTAACAGCCCCATTGTTTGGGATGAAGTAAAAATATAAGATATATGGGTTAAAGTGGTTTTTAACTTAAAGTCCTATGCAAATACTATAAATCATTATTATTTATACTTTAAAAATATATAATTATTACCTCAATAAGCACTACCAGAACCTGAGGCTTATGTTCATTAAATGAGTTATTATGTTGTCAGAAAAAGGTCAGCAGAGTCATAAGGTATTACACTTGGTGGTTGGAGTTTAAGTAACATGAATCATCTTGTTAAATTGCCCATTTTAATTATCCACCCACAGAAGACATGAATAGACAGACACTTTTCTAAAGAAGACATCCGGGTGGCTAAGAGACACACATAAAGATGGTCAACATCACTCATCATCAGGGAAATACAAATCAAAACCATGATGAGATACTGACCTCACACCTATCAGAATAGTTAAAATTAACACCACAAGAAACAACAGGTGTTGGCAAGGATGTGGAGACAGGGGAACCCTCTTGCACTGATTGTGGGAATGTAGACTGGTGCAGCCATTCTGGAGAACCATATGAAGGGTCCTCAAAGAAGTAAAACTAGAACTACCTTATGACCCAACAATTGCAATAGTAGGTTATTTACCCAAAGGATACAAAAATACAGATTTTGGGGGGTTCATGCACCCCAATGTTTATAGCAGCATTATCAACAATAGCCAAACTATGGAGAGAGCCCAAAAGTCCATCAACTGATGAATGTACAAGAAAATGTGCTATATATATATATAATGGAATATTACTCAGCCATCAAAAAGAATGAAATCTTGTTATTTGCAATGACATGGATGGAGCTACAATATATTATGCTAAGAGAAATAAGCCAATTGGAGAAAGACAAATATCATATGATTTCACTCAAATGTGGAATTTAAGAAACAAAACAGATGAACATATGGGAAGTGAGGGAAAGAGAAAAGAGGGAAACAAACTACAAGAGACTCTTAAAGATAGAGAACAAACTGAGGGTTGATGGAGGGAGGTGGGAGGAGGATGGGTTAGATGGGTGATAGGTATTAGGGAGGGCACTTGTTGGGGCACCTAAGTGGCTCAGTTGGCTAAGCATCCAACTCTTGATTTTGGCTCAGGTCATGATCTCAAGATTCGTTGAGATCAAGCCCAATGTTGGGCTCAGCACTGACAGTGCAGAGCCTGCTCGGGATTCTCTCTCTCTCTTCTCTCACTCTTTCTTCCTCTCCCCCCTCAAAATGAATAAATAAATATTTTTAAAAAGGAGGGCACTTGTTATGATGAGCACTGGGTGTTGTATGTAGGTGATGAATCACTGAATTCTACTCCTGAAACCAATATTGCACTGTACGTCAACTAACTAAAATATAAATTAATTAATTAATTAATTAATTAATACTTGCCCATCCATATTCCTAGAAAAGAAATTTAGTCACATTCATTAGAATATACCTGGGGAGCTTACATAAATGTGAATTCCTTACCCTCCACATGACACATCAGACACAGGTTCTCTTGTTTAGGGAAAGGGAATTTGCATTCAACAAGCTTTTGTAGTGATTGCTATGCATATCAAAGTTTGAAAAACACTGTTTCAGTGTATTTTCAACTTGATAATACAAAGTTGATAATTCATTACTAAATGAATTGGAGAAGTTTCTAAATTATAAGCATTTGTAGACTCTTAAAAGAATCTTCCTAAATCTGTGTGTGTGTGTGTGTGTGTGTGTGTCTTTGCATGTGAGTTGTGACATAATTCTGGCTTCTACACAAATATTGGTGAAGAAACAAAGCAACTGAACAGCCTCTAAATATACACAACTCTAAGACACAAAAACTTTGAAAGCCAAAAGTTGTCTGTGTTTTTACAAGTCGCTTGGAACTTGAATTTATCAATATTTTCATTAGCATTATTTAAAGAACCACATGATTTTGTATTTTTATTATTCTTCATTGCAATTTTTATAGCTCTGTATATCTTTAGTTTTTAAGGACTTTGTAATTCTGCCAGAGTGTGATAATAGTATAATAGGAAAATAAAAAAGAGTATAAAAAAAGATACAAACTGTCATTACGGGAAAGAGACATTCATTCCAGAAGTAGATGACTGTTTTGCTTTAAAAAAACAAGCTAGATAGGCATTTTTTTTAAATTTTTTTTCAACGTTTATTTATTTTTGGGGGGACAGAGAGAGACAGAGCATGAACGGGGGAGGGGCAGAGAGAGAGGGAGACACAGAATCGGAAACAGGCTCCAGGCTCTGAGCCATCAGCCCAGAGCCTGACGCGGGGCTCGAACTCACGGACCGCGAGATCGTGACCTGGCCGAAGTCGGACGCTTAACCGACTGCGCCACCCAGGCGCCCCTAGATAGGCATTTTTTATTTATAAAGTCTAAAGACACTAGAAATGGTCTAGAATGGGAAGGTCATAACACAGAACTAAAGTATTCTTCATAATAACATGGTAAAAAATTGAATGTTGTCTTCTGACAACTTAAAAGTGGGGAAGTTGGAAGGAAATTGAAATCCAGAGAGAAACAAACAGGATAGTTCTTTGAGGATGAGGAAAGTCCCATAATGGGAAGGAGCAAGCAAATGAGAGATCCCTGAGCGGTACAGCAGCAGAACTTTGGGACACCAATGGGGAATACCAAACTTTAAGGTGCTGCTTGCTCTGCTATGCCTTCAGCAAAAGGTGGTTGTACAAAAGAACCTGGTGTTGATGGTGCTTCGAGTGATGAAGGTATTGGGCCATGCAAAGACAAAAGGAGGGGAGCAGTCAACCATAGAGGCAAGATACAGTGAGGTTCAAAAACTTAGAAGAGTACTAAATAAGAGCAAAAGATAATCAGGAGAAATGTAGCCCTTGTGAGAGTATTAGAGTTATTGAGTTATTAAGAGAGAAAGATCTCCCCATAGAATGAAAAATAAGAGCTCAGTTTATTGGGAACTTAGTTTGAGTATCAGATGAAAAGGTGACCCCAGAAGCCTTGAAGACCTAGAATCATCTGGAGGCAACACTTGGAATCCATTATCAAGGAATTTGTACACTTCATTTGAACTTAATTTTAAGAGACTTGGATACAGAAAATATCTTGTTTTGTTTTGTTTTGTTTTTCTGACTCTCTGAGTTAAGCCCAAATGGGTAAATATGAGGTTAGTTTGAATAATATTAAGTAAAAGAAATTAAAAAGGAAAGAAATGGTGGGAGGGAAAAGGTTTTATTTGTTTTTCTCCTTCACAAACTGGAAAGTGCTTAAGGACCAGAATGATTTCATATCCATTTTTGTAGCTCCTGCTTTTGGCACAGTGGTTAGTATTTAGGATGGCTGGCTGGCTGGATAGAAGGACGAAAGAATTAATGAAAGAATAAATAAATGAACAAAATAATAAGGTAGATCACATTCTAGTGAGAAGAAAAATGATGTGAGGAAAAGGAACTAACAGAAATGAAATAATAAAATATGCATATTGGAAAGAAAGAAAGAAAGAAAGAAAGAAAGAAAGAAAGAAAGAAAGAAAGAAAGAAAGCAAGCAAGCCAAATTTATAGCAGGAGCAAATTGAACTGGTCTGTAGGTCCAAACATTGCCCTCAGTAGCTTCCATTCATTCTGTTAATGGAATCTTATCAAGGAGTTGAGGAAGAAAATCACATTGTCATTTCTCCCTTTTCCCCTGTGATAAGACCACAAACTCTTACAGGCATTAAATGAAAATAAGATAAAGCATGCTAAATAATTAAAATTTTAGAAAGCTCTCTAGGTGTTAAGTTGACTGAATTCACAGAACTCATGTATCATCTCAGGGACATTTAGAAGGGAGATGCCCTGCTACAATATTGACTTGTGGATGTAATAAGTAGCCAGTTTTTCTCCCTAAGCCCAGTGTCCATGATTAGCTTGATGAGTGTCTAATACTCTGTTTTTGTTTTGTTTTGTTTTGTTTTCTAACTAGCGACCATGAAGAGAAAGCCCTCAAAGTGCAGTTCTACATAGAAGATAGTATGTACCTACCTCAGTGCAAAAATTCAAGTAGATCTCTAAGTATGTATAATAGGCTGACAGAAAGAGGAGGAAAGAGGAGGAAAGCAGGCTATATTTTTGTTTCATCATTTTCTCTTTCCTGTTAGTATTAAAATGAATAAAACTGAACTCTATAAGAACCTCAAAAGTGCCAAACATAATGAGGACCAGACTGATTAAGTGGCCTTTTTCTGTGCTCCCTTAGCCCAGGATCACTGATGTAGCAATTTTCACACACTTTTGTTACTAATTCTACAAGTCCACAAATTGTTCAAAGAGAAGAACTTAATATCTATCTTTAGAGCCAAACACAGGCTTGACTGATGGCAAGAAGTAGGTGATCAGTTCTTGGGAAATTAGAAAAGGAAAGTGTTTTTGAAGTATGTTTAACTTGGTATGTAAAAATTCCACTGGCTCCAACACAGAATCTCCTTTAAAAGTCACCTTACCCATTAATTCACAATTAGAAAGCTCAACCTATATTATAAACCTTAAAGGGGGAAAAGAACTTGAAGAAAAATTAAACTTACCTCTATTTGAAAATAAAAGTCAATGACATAATTTAATAGTTGGAAATTAACATTACAGGGAGATTTTTTAAGACAAATCCTAAAATATATACTTTGCCATGGCCCCAAAATTCCAGTCCTTAAAGGAGATTCCCATTCATGGGCCATGGCAAAAAAAAAAAAGCCTGAAAGCTCTTCTTGACCTTGACAATCACCTTGAAAACAGACTCCTCGAATCAGGAAATTGAGGTCACTGGAGTTCATCAATTAAGGTTGTGAAAATAGTCATCAATTGGATGAGGAATTTAGGAAGGAGGAGTTTTCTTTCCTCCTTGATTTCCTCTCACTTGTGAAAGATGATGAACCATCACTCTGCTTTGAGACGATTTCTCATTTGGTCTGGCATCTTGCAGGAACTTTATGTACTAAAACTGATTTCAGGGCGCCTGGGTGGCTCAGTTGGTTGGGCGTCCGACTTGGGCTCAGGTCATGTTCTCAGTCAGTGGTTGGAGCTCCGTGTCGGGCTCTGTGCTGACATGCTGACAGTTCAGAGCCTGGAGCTTGCTTCTGATTCGTGCCTCCCTCTCTCTGGCCCTCCCCGCTCATGCTCTGTCTCACTCTCTCTCTCTCAAAAATAAATAAGCACTAAAAAAAAAAGAATTTTTAAACTGAATGATTTCTTGGGATTATGGTTGCAATACTTGGTCTGGGATCAGCTTTAAATATCCTTTGTATGTAAATACTGATAAAGTTGTCAGATGCTCAGGGTTGCCTGACCTTGTCAGTTTTGCTGCAAAAAAACATTAGGTACATTGTACTGGGGTTATTATTCATGGAAACAATTGGTTAGGATCTATTTTCTCTCATGGAGCTAATGCTCTGAAAAGGGATCCCACCACAACAGTTTTAATCAATGCTTGGGAGTACGATTTTATTTTTATATAACTGTTAAGATTGCTGGTGGACCGAGTTAGCCAAAAGGAAGACAGTTGCCTGCTTCAAGAAGAGGCGTCATATTTCAGGTTAAAATGTGAAAGCGTGAAGAATGTTACAGTAAACGCCGATTTCAGAACTCTTAGTGTAGTATAGGAATTAAGATCCTTGGGAATTAAGTAACTACGGAGGAACATCCTAAATTGCAAAGATTTGCTACTGCCAGCTTTCAACCCAAGTCAATTAAGCCAACCTGCATTATCATAAAACTGCCAAAATGCTGCATCTGTTTAAATGGGAGTTGAGTTTGCTTTATTTGCCTTGTGTACCCTGCCCCTGCTCTATAATGTCTGTAATCATGAAGATGGAAAAAATTGTAACATTAGTTTCAAATATGTGTGTTTGTGTGTATGTGTGTATACTAAGGAATTTCAGTTTTTGCAATTCCACATGAGGTATATCTATTTTTAGTTTGCATTTTAAGGACATTATACATTTTCCAAACAGAAATGCTTCATTCTTATTATACACATTCTTCTTTTCACTCTTAAATAATTAAATAAAGACATGAGCAAGGACTTCCAACAATGAGGAATCAGAGCTCATAGTACTTCCTGATCCAAAATTTCCACTTTTAGAAATTTACTCTGGTAAAATGTGGATACAAAAGTACAAGGATATATGTGGAAGGACATTCACTGAAGCATTATTTGTCAAAAAAAAAAAGTGTAAGTCAATGGTATATAGCATTACAAAGAATGAGGCAACTAAATATGGAATGATATCCAATGAAACCTATTAAACAAAAAGATGACTGTGGTACAACAATATGTAGAGTCTAATACAACTTCTATGTACAACTCTATACAATCTCTATGTACAACTAATGCATGCTTATAAATAAATAGCAACATTACATTCTTAGCAATAGTTATAAGAGTGGCATCATGTGAATGTGTTGCTAATGGAGAATTGTAACTGATTCTATAAATATCTTCAAAGTTTAATTTTTTTATAAAAAATTTAATCATGTATTATATGTTTTATTTTAAAAGAAAATTCAAAGAAATTAATAACCAAGAGAGGATTAAGCTTGGATCTTCATTCTCAATGACCATTATGCTGATTTTATTATGCCACAGAAATTATACATTGGCAGATTGCCATTTGCCTTCTTTTGCCCAGCACCTTAAATTTAGCAGATGCTCTTAATTATGTATGTATTCAAGTCTCATATACTAGCTTTGCCATAATTAACAAGAATGTGGTGTTGTTCACAGAGCTGTGGTCTCTAGAGAAAGAAAATGGTCTCTTTCATTAGTAAGAATATCCTCAAGGGCCAACCACATAGGGACAACTACAGCCCTGCGTCTGCTGGTTCCATGCAGAGTTGACAATTACTTCAGCCTCTTTTGAGGCTGGTAAAATCAACTTCTCTTCATTCAAGTTTTACTGTTTAAAAGCAGTTCCACAAACTTTATTGGATTTATAACATTGAATTAGATCTTTCCTCAGTGGGGATGCCAAAAACATATATGATTTCTAAATTCAGAAATTAGTGAAGAAGGCGAAGAAGATTAACCTACATGTAACTGTATATAATCATGTGAGTGTTTATAACACATATATGTTTTATATTTATATCAATGTATCAAATGTGTTTATATCTATAGATATATATGTATACTATATACAGATATGATATGATATACAGATACAGGTATGAATATATTATGTAGATAGGTATAAAATTGATATAAAACAATATAAGATTTAGATTTCTCAAGTCAAGATACCCAAATATTTTTTGATTATTGACACTTATGTGACTCCTGATAAAGATATTCCACCATGTTGAATATCCAACATGGTGGATACACCATTGGATACACCTTTATCCAATATAGATACACATCATTCTCTCTACATTTTTTTTTCCTATGCAACAGGAATTTCACTGAAATTTTTACTTGGCTTATCCACTCACACCTGAGTGTAATTTTCTAGGATACAGGCAAGGGAGGCCTATACATGACATTAGTATTATCACAATGAATTATGGTGTTCAAAGTTTAACTACAATTAAAAGTCATCAAATATGGATACACAGGATCATTTTAGTTCTCTAAGTCTTATGATGAAATTTAAAGTGTTTATAATTGATATATTGCATGACAATAATTTTTATAATTGCTTTATTAGGTAAGAATTTTACAATTTTTAGTCGTAAGAATAACAGCTTATAGTCACTTCATAGCATAAACATGAATTGTAATTCTTAAATTCCAACTATTGAAAACTCCCTCCAAAACTTCCACATTTATTATATATTGTCTTAAATTCATTTTTAAATGATTTAGTTTGTCTTGTAATGATATGACCTACACCATCATGATCTAGGAATACCTAGGAGGTCACATTTTTAAACCCTATCTACTCTTAAGTTGTAGGGTATCTTTCTTGAGGCCAACACTTTCCAAATTAAATTATGCAAGAATCCTGTTTAACTTAGTTGAAAGTGAGGGAGGTAAATAGAATGTTAGTGGAAGGCAAAGGGAGGTGACTAGTTTACAAACACCTGCCAAAGATTTGTTGACTCTGATAAGTCTGTTTCTTTCAACACTCTATACACTTTTAACACATCTGTCTAGCCTACTAGAGCACCTCTGCTGGTCTAGTCCCTATACAACATAGGGAATCCCAAGCTTTAATCTCAAATGTTAGCATTCTTTTTCCATACCTGCTTGCTCAGTAATCCTTTCTAAAACATAACCATATGCACAGATAGCCAAGTCCTGAGAGTCTCCCATGGTTTATGTGTGCATTCCTTTTTCTTCAAGATCTTTTGTTTGGTGGATATTTGTTCTTTCTTACTACTAAGCTGGGTCAGGACCCCTCCAATCCACCCTAGTCTACTTCAGCAAGTATGCCTACCTGGAGAAAGAATACTAGAGTCTCAGTTCCTGATCTGCCTGGAAATCTTGGATACTCTTGCAAATAGATGCAGATTCTTCCCAGGGGCAAATTTCCTATATGCCACAAAGCAAAAGCTCCTGGGTTAACTGGTACTTTCAATACAAGAAGCAGAAAAGTCATATTTAAAATAGGGAGGAATTGATTGGCTATGTAATTGGAAATCCTATAAGGTGAACCTTAATGTTGTTTGCCTAAGCAATTTAACTACATCAACAGCTGTCAGAATGTGGCCTGGAATTACTAGCAATCCAGAGACCCTTTTCTTGGGTCTATAAAATCAAAATTAGTTTGAAATAATATTATAATACTTTTTTCTTTTTTCATTCTCATTGTCTTACCGGTTTATAGAGGAGTTTTCCAGGGGCAACATGATGTGGTATATTACAACAGAATGAATGTGCCAAGAAGATAGGAGAATCCAGCCACTTTCTATTAAGTCAGACATGAAACAGATCTACAAAAATGTAAAATAATGTCACCCTTCTCACTTTACTCTTCCTCTTTCAGAAATTTTATTCTTTTTAAAAAATTATTTTTCTAAGTCATGGAGATGTAATGTAGAGCATTGGGAATATAGTCAATACTACTGTAATAACATTATATGGTGACAGATGGCAACTAGACTTATTATGGGGATTATTTCATAACGTATAAAAATATCAAATCACTATGACGTACAGCGAAAACTAACAGGATATTGTATGCCAATTACACTTCAGTGTAATTTTTTTCATTAAAAATATGTTTGCTCACATCGCTGGATTACATCCTAATCATGGAAAATAAGTATCTCTTAACCTTTCTATAAATATTAATATGGCCTACCAGTGACTCCATACAAGATCATAAAGTCTCCAAGGCAATGTTCAATACAATCAGCTCCTTTACTAGATTATAAAGTAAATAAAAAACATGCATTTGTTATGTTAACAATTTTAAAACTGTCATGAATGAAGTGAGAGCTAAAGTAAGTAATTCTCAGGAGTCACAGAAATCTATCCACATCCGCTTAAATACCAGAATCTTTTGAAATTTAGTAATCTCTTCTACTTCCATGATTCCAAATGCCATCAATGCACCAGTGATAGCTCACATGTCAATCTCCAGCTTATACCTTTCTGTGTGTGATTTATCATAATTCGCCAAATCCACAAGGTTCTTCAGGCTCAATTAAATAACAAATGATATAATGGCAATCAAAATAATAACTCTACTAGTCTGGATTCTCCAGAGAAACAGAACCAATAGGATATACCTAAGTACATAGAAAGAGATTTATTATGAGGCATTGGCTTACATGATTACCAAGGTTAAGAAGTGCCACCATCTGCTGTCTACTAGATGAAGGCTTGGGAAAGCCAGTGGGGTAGTCCTGGTCCAAGTTTGAAGACCTCAGAACCAGGGTAGCCAATGGTGTAAGTCCCAGTCTGAGTCTGGTGACCCAAGAACCAAGAGCTCCAATTTTCAAAGTCAGGAGAAGATGGAATCCCCACTGAAGCAGAGAGAGAAAATTCACCTCCCTCTGCCTTTCTGTCCTATTTGGACCCTCAACATGTTGGATGATGCTCACCCACACTGGGGAGGGGTTCTTCTTCACTCAGTGTACTGACTAAAATGCTAATGTCTTCTAGAAATATCCAGAAATGTTTACCAAATTGACACATAAAACTAACCATCACAGTGACTATCATGCATTTTAATAGTGAAGGTTTAAAAGGAACTTCAAACTCTACTTGCCCAATATATTACTGAAATCTATTCTGCCTATTCTATTCTATTCTATTCTATTCTATTCTATTCTATTCTATTCTATTCTATTCTATTCCATTGTATATATTTCTTTTATTCTGAACCATCATTTACCAATTAACTAATTTACTACTTAGATTTCTTTTTTTCTTCCCCAGCATCTTCATCTGTCATATTCCTAAATCCTGTAGATTCTCAGACTTGAAATATCTCTAGTATTTTTCTCCCTTCTCTACATTCCCAGTGCTAATGGCTTAGCTTTTAATTTGCCTTTAATCAGCTGTTTCTGGATTACTAGAAATAAGCACTCCTTCAAGGGAACAAATGTGATTATGTCACTCATCCGCTTAAAAGCATTTAATGGCTCCCATTATAGGATACACAATGTTCCTGATATATTATTCAAGGAATTTCTTTATGTGCACCTTACATACCTTTCTACTGTGAATATCACCATTTGCCTAATATACCAGGAACTCCAATCCTCATGTCTTTGTACATAGAGTTCCTTTGTCCAATATGCTTTTTTCCTTTGAATGACTGGCAAAGAACTATCTAGTATTTAAGACTCGACTCAGAAATCCTTTGGTCTTTGAAATTCCTGAAATCTGAGGCAAAATTAAGCACTTTCTCGTTAGTTTCTTGCCTATATCTCTACTATAGCACTTATCTCATTTCTGCAATATTTTATTTTCTGCTTCTTTTGTAAAACACAATCTTGTGACATAAGCACACATTTTTAAAAAAATTTTTCAGTGTTTACTTATTTTTGAGAGACAGAGAGAGACAGCGCATGAGTAGGGAAGGGGCAGAGAGATAGAGAGACACAGAATCCAAAGCAAGTAGCAGGCTCTGAGCTGTCAGCACAGCTGGCCTCGAACCCACAAACCATGACATCATGACCTGAGCCGAAGTCAGATGCTTAACTGACTGAACCACCGAGGGGCCCCCATAAGCAGGGATTTTTATTTGCATTTTATGTCAATGGCATTAAGCTAGTGCTTAATAAATATTGACAAGAAGTAATAAACACTATGGCCAGACCAAAAATAAAGTTTAACTCAACTTTGTTTCACTTATTTACACTCAACCACTTCTTCCAAATGGATTTTTAAGAAGGCCTAGGAAAACAACAAATAGAATAAGAAGAAAAGTATAAACTAAAACTAATAAGCGAATAGACTGTCAATTTGAGTGACAAGAGCAGGGCAATGTCAGAGATAAAAAAGAAAGCAAGGCTTTAAGCAAAGAAGGATTAACAATGTCAATTTCTGTAGTGTTCAAAGAAGATAAAAATGGAGAAAGGCCTTTTGGATGAGATAATTACGCCAACATTAGTTTCCCTTGATGAAGCGTTTTCAGTTAAGAAATAGGAAAGAATCCAGATTTCATGGGATTAACAAACCAGTTGGTGCTGAGAAGTGTAAGTGGCAAGTAAACACACACACTCACACACACACATTACTGCATTTTCAAGGGCTTAAGTCACTTTTATTCACAGAGATCATTACAAATTAAAAAAAAATTGTTCTGCTTTAAGAATAAGAAAAATGGGGGGCACCAGGGTGGCTCAGTCGGTTAAGCATTCAACTTTGGCTCAGGCCATGACCTTGTGTTTTCATGAGTTCGAGCCCTGCATCGGGCTCTGTGCTGACAGCTCAGAGCTTGGAGCCTGCTTCAGATTCTGTGTCTCCTTCTCTCTCTGCCCCTCTCCTGCTCAGACTCTGTTTCTGTCTCTCTCAAAAATAAATAAACATTAAATTTTTTTAATGGGCTAATTTTACAAAATATAAAAAGCTACTCAGCTAATACAGCACCAAACCATATTTTTGAAATTGTGAAGATGAGAGTTTAGCAAACAAACTAGTACCAAATGTTCTTGAAATGCTCTGGTTTCTCTTCAAATCGCATAAATCTTTCGCCTTTTACCAAATGTTCTTGAATACTATTATCAAAATTATTTAAATTGTAGACATTTTTTAATCTATAACCAATGAACTATGTGATTATTTTGTATTGTTTTTAACTAACTTTACCCTCAAAATCTAACGCAGTATCTGTTGTCCTAAGAGGCGTCAGGAAAGTAAGAAATTCATGACCATGCCACTGATAACAGTTCCAAGGGAGTATTAAGTGATAATAAAAATTATCAATAGCTTTAAGATGACAGGGGAAATACTGCCTTTGTCATTCAAAAAGTAGCAACTATTTTGGGATGAGCACTGGGTGTTGTATGGAAACCAATTTGACAATAAATTTCATATATTGAAAAAAAAAGTAGCAACTAAAAATAATAAAAATAATCTAAAAATAATAACCATAATAATATTAATAGGTAATGTTCAGCAAACACATCTGTCCTAAAAATATTAATTTTCATCTCATTTAATCCTGAAAACATTTTGCACAGTAGATTCTATTAACCCATTTTATAGAAAAGCAAATTGAGGTATAAAGACTAAGGTCAAAGCTCTCTGTTTTATGGCATATATTGCTCTCTAAATTCATTTTTTAACAAGAATCTTCAACTCTATTGAGCAGAAATATTAAGAAAATATTACAATATTCCTATAAATAGTGTTTTATACACCTATATACATGCAAATATGCATACATGAATGCTAAACTTTGGTCATCAATAGTACAAAAGCAATAAAACTAGGAAAATAAAATTTCTGAGCTTTATTCCTGATATTTATATACAGTACTTTTTCAAGGTTCTTATAAAATAAATAGTATAATAACCAAACGCTGATTCTACATAGGCAAAGATAAGGCTAGAAAGCAATTGTGTGTTCATTTTTTTGGACAGTTAACTATACATGCTGGGCCTAAAGTATCTAAAAAAAATTCTGAAATTTGCATGAATGGACAAGTGTGAGCTGAGTCCTTTTTCCTCCTGTATATATTTTTTAATCTCCATTTTCTAGCCAAAGAAAGAAATGGTTGTTTTCATAGATTATTTAGCTCATTTCAGAGCTTTCAGAGCAAGGTTTACAGGACTTGTCCTTGATATAGAGACAACAGAAGGAAAGCTTCTGAATATTTAATAGAGCTAGAAAATACTACATTTAATATTCTCCTGAGCTTGCACAGTGCTGACTTAGAAGGAAACCTAAAAGAGAAGGTGTCTCTTTTCCACCTGCAGAATCTTAAAAATACAGTCAGGAAAGCAGTCTCTGAAATGACACCCACAACTTGAACGGTTCCATTCTTAAAGGTAAAACACGTCTTTTAAAATATGTGCTGAAAGCTCTTAGTTACCTGGGGGGGGAGGGGGAAATAACTAAACTGTGCTTTAGAGTTTCATGCATGTTCTATTTTTTATCATCTTATTTCCTCTTTTTAAAATTTCAAGTATTTGGGAATAGCTAGATTTTTAAGCTTTGTTTTATTTTCTTCTGCTTTGCCATTTTTGGGTTTTATTTATTTGTTTGAATAAAGCACAAATTTTAGGAATACTAAGCAAATCAGCCACCTAATACTATTTAAGAGTTTTTGCACATCCAATATGCCTTGATTTTGATTTTACAAATACGAAAATTCCTTTAGATAGGGTGAAATCTTAAAGAACTAGGATTGGAAAAGGAACTTCCTTACCTCAAAGGTACTTTTAAAATGGCTATTATCCTTCACGGGACTTTTGAAAAATGCCCTAGAGTTTGGTTTCTTCTCTGTTCTGAAGTTTCTTTATACGTCGTTCAAGAGTCTGTAATTCAATTCAATAAATATTTATTGTCCAACTATTAAGTTGAAAGCCCTGTGGTGTGAAATTCTGGAGAAACCAAAACAAGTTCTTGTGTACAAGGAGCATCTATTCTATATTTCTGTAGGAAAATAAATGCCTCAAAAAAAGGTAAAATATAGTCAATTCAATAAGAAGGAAACAAAATGCTTAAAAGTCAGTGGTCAACCCACTCTGGTCAGTCTTCTATGCATATTTCTCCAGTAAGAGCAGCTAGCTCTTGGGGTGGTCATCATTTGCAAACCTATTGCCCATTCCAATGGATACATTTATGTTCATGCTCTCAAAAAGCAGGAAACCCTGAAGGTTGCTAAAGGCTGTATCCCTTTGAGACACTCTCACTAAACCACTTCCAGAATACCATGTTCTTATTTTCTTCCCACTTGTCTGGCCAATGCTGTTTAGTTTTCTTTGCTAGGTCTTCTCTTCCACCTGACCTCCAAATGTTCGAGTGGCATATGACTTGACTTCAGTCCCTTTCTATTTCTAGGTGACCTGATATGGTCCAATTATTAAAAACCTACATGCATTTGCTTATGATTCCAAATTTGTATCTCCAGCCCTAACCTCACTGAATTCTTGATCATTTGTTTTCTTATATTTGTAACAGGACATGATGTCAAATAAATTTACTTATTGTTTTTTATTTCTTTCCTTTCAAATCTGTTCTTTCTCTCAATTTCTTTACCTCAGTAAATACAAAAATTGTTACTCAAGTCAAAACTGAGAGGTCATCTTGGTGCTTCCCTCTCCCTCCTCACTTCCGTGTCTAATTCACAAACTCACCAGAAGCCAAGTAAGTATCACCTTCTTGAGAAACTGCCATAGTCTTATAATTAATTTACTTGTCCCCATGCTTGTGGACATTGCTGGAGTTACCTATTGCTGTGTAAATACTACCTCAAAACTTAGCAACTTAAAACAACAAATACTCATTATCCCAATTTCATACAGGGTGGATCTGGGTAGGCCTGGCTCAGGGCCTTTCATGAGATTTCAGTTCAGATTCTGGCCAGCAACTATGGTCACCACTGGGACTGGTGGATCTGCATTCAAGGTAACTCACTCACAGGCCATTGGTAGGAGACCTCAATTCTTTGGTGTCTGTTGAAAGAAGGCCTCAGTTTCTTACCTATGGGCCTCTCATCGGGCTCGGTGAGTGTTTTCACATAACATGTCAGTTGCCCTTCCCAGAGTGAGGGATTCAAGAAAGTGAGAGAGAACAAGGAGGAAAATGTCATGCCTTTTATGACATTAGTCTCAGAAGTTTATGTACTATCATTTTCTTCATATTCTATTTGTTAGAAACAAATCACTAAGGCCAGCCCACATTCAGAAGTGGGAAGTTAAACTTTCTTTTCTTTGCTGAGCAAGCAGGGACTTTACATAGAACAACTCCACGACCATTGTGACATATGGTAAAGTGGAATGAAAGGATTGAACAAATGAGCAAATTCAAGAATTGTGAGTTTGTGTGGATATTGACAGAATAGCATCGAAAAGTAGTCTAGGTGACAAAGTCTAATTAGAAAGATTGGAGGAGATTCCAAAATTCCATGAGTAATTCTTTCTTTTCTTTTTTGTTTTTGAAAGAAAGGGAGATAGAAAACAGGCAAATGAGGTAAGGGCAGAAGGAGAGGGAGAGAGAATCCCAAGCAGGATCCATGCCCAGCACAGAGCCTGACATGGGGTTCGATCCCACAACCATGAGATCATGACCTGACCCCAAATCAAGAATTGGATGTTCACCCTACTGAGCCACCCAAGTGCCCCTGTGGGTAACTTCAATGAGAAGAAATGATCTAAGAGCACAGATGACAGAGACAAACTACTTCCAGTGGGGAAAGCTTCAGAACAGTGGTATGAACGTGGCAGCAGAGAGGAAAATGAAAAAGTACCACTTTTCAAGAAATGGCAAAAGGAGGTGCCGCTGATTGAAAGCAATCTCGAGAAAAGTTAGGTTTCACTTAGGCGAGGAGGTGGAGGAATGAAAGGAATCCAGACACAATCTGGTTGTTTTGGTCTGCTCAAACTGTTGTAACAGAGTATCAGAGGCTAGGTGACTTAAACAAAACAACACATTTATTTTCTCACAGTCCTGCAGGCTGGAAGTCCAAGAGCAAGGTGGCAGCAGGATTGCTTTCTGGTACAACCTGTCTTCCTGGCTTGCAAATGGCTTCCTTCCTTCCACGATCTCACATGGCATTTCTTCTATGTGTGTTCATTCCTAATATTTCTCCCTCTTCTTAGAAGGACACCAATCCTATTGGATCAGTGAGAACCCACTGTCATGGCTTTATTTAACCTTAATTACCTCCATGAAGGCTCTTTTTCCCAATGCAGTCACACTGGCAGTTAGGAACATCAATATGTGAATTTGGGAGGTGAAGGGGAGACACCATTCAGTCCATAGCACTGAATTAATTACTTCATAGTAAAAATGGATTGTGGGTTTCATGGCACCATGTGAAAGAAGAGAAGAGCATCAGAGCCCAGGTTGTTGTAGGCAAAAGAAAGAGTTAGGATAGGTATTTGGAGGGTGGGAACACAGAGTAGGGAAGGAGATCTGAAAGGAAAGACACAGTGTCAGATTCAGAATGGAGTAGCTGAGGAATACTGCAGTCTTGGTCTATAAGCAAGAATGGGATCAGAGCTGAATAAGCAGTGGGTTGTCATTTCATGAACCAAATCACCTGAAATGCTTCATTCAATCATTGGGGTGTCTGGGTGTCTCAGTCAGTTAAGCATCTGACCCTTGGCTTCAGCTCAGGTCATGATTTCACGGTTCATGAGTTTGAGCCCCATATTGGGGGGCTCCTTGCTGATGGCACAGAGCTAGCATGGGATTCTCTCTCTCTTTCTCTCCCTGCCCCTCCCCTGTTTGTGCTCTCTCTCTCTCAAAATAAATAAATAAACTTACCCAAAAAAATACATAATCATTGACAATGGTGGTGGTAAATTCAATAGAATGGTTTTCATATCTTTAAATTTCTTACTATACACTTTGGCAACAGAACATGCATATGAACCAGAGACAGGATGTATCCTTTCACAGTTTAGGATGAACATGTTTAGGCAGGTAAAAAGCAGATGAGAAAATAAAATGCAGAGGCAAGACCCATCAAGTATGCCTGTACTTCCTTAGCTTGCCAATGTGCTAATTATCACAATCAATTATTATTTTCCCCCAACAAATGATTCATGATGATTTGGATGAATGTTCAAACTTTACAAACAAGAGATTAGATAATTTTCACTTTCTTGGTGCTACAAAAATGATTTTTTAAACTATGAATGCCTAAAATGGTAATAGAATTTTTAAAAACTTTCCATCCTGTTTGAAACTTGCATTGTTTCTAAAACTAAACTGTTCTCCAGATAGAAAAAATATTAATAAGCAAAATTGATATATAAGTTGCTTAATCTCTATTAAATTCTATTTCAAAATACCATTCATTAACTCCTTTGTGCCTTTATTCCATTATTACACTACTGTAAGGTGCTATAAAATGCAATATCTTATTAGATTCTAAAAGATTCCAAAGCCAGAAAAAAGCCAAATGTTGGATGGACAACATTACCTCCCCATAATACCTTTTATCTTTCATGATGCAGCTTCATGTTATGGATATGACTATTTTAATAAGATGTCCCAGTTTTTTTTTTTTTGAAATAATGGTAACTTTTCACTTCCAGGGGGAAAAAGCTGTAGTACACTAAATTCTGCTGCTAAAGACATATTTGAAGGGCACCTGGGTTGGTTCAGTGGGTTGAGGATCCCACTCTTAATTTCAGCTCACATTGAGCCCTGTATTGTGCTCTGCCTGACAGTGTGGAGTCTGCTTGGGATTCTCTCTCTCTCTTTTTCTCTTTCTCTTCCCCCCACCTGCATCTCAAAATAAATAAACATCTAAAAAATGTATTTTAGTATTCCACGTAATTGTAGGAAGACTGAATCAATTTTTCTCTAAGTCATATGTATTACAGAAATGATATAGAAATGACATTTTTTTGATTTTTCATTACTGCTGTTATTAGGAGATACTTTAAAATTTCTTCCCATTGAACTTTTGCTCTGCTATTGGAAGGAATGGCAATTGTTTTCAACAAGATGAATGTTTTCAAAAGTGGACTTTGGAATGACAAAAGAAATTATGCTCAAAAGTGTCATTTTCAAGTTAATTCTTGTGACAGGGTATACTGCCTTTTAATTTTGAGTTTGATCAGAAAATGTTCTCTCTCTCTCTCTCTCTCTCTCTCTCTCTTTTTGAAGTTTCATGCTTGAATGTTGTGGACTTAACTCTCCATTAAAATATGTCACTTTACAAATTTACTCGAAGTGAAAATATTTTGTGTAATTTGGGTTGTGTATGCACTCTACTGAATATACATGGTATGTGGTGCAGCAACAACAAATACTACATAAAAATTACATAAAATTTATAAAACTGTGACTGTATTTGCCCAAATGACATAGACAAGTAGATAGGTGGAAAAGAGAAACCAATATCACTGAAATTCTTGATTATCTGAGCATCTAATAATCCTTATTTATTAATTTGGTTTTCATATATACTAACATTTAAATGACAAAAACAGAAATACAAAATTAAATGTAATTATTAGTCCTTGAAAAATAACTTCAATGGTAACAAAAGATTGAACCACAGGAATTCAATGAATCCCTAGTGGGACTCAAACAGTAACAGTCAACAGCCATTTGTCAGTTTTTTCAAAAGACCCCAACAGCAGTGAGAATGTAGTAATTCAACACATTGGGATACCTCAGGTGAAGTCCCAGTTTGATCTAATTCTAACATTTTTGAAATTTATGAACATGTGGTTTTAAATATTTATAGTGTTTTAATAACTATTATAATTATAATATAAATATTTATATTACCAATTATTAGTCTTCTGTAAAATTTTAATTTTTTAAATGCTCAAAGAAACGTTTGACATAATCAGGCTTTCCTTTACTTTCTTAAATAAAATTACCTTTGTATTTTCAATTTGCAATAATCCCACTTTCACCAACAAAGAAAAATGTGACATATATCAAAATTTTATAAATACTTAATATCAAATATCTATTAAAAGTAAAACATTATTCTTCACTTATAGAAATATAAGAATAATTAAAAAGATGTAACTTTATGATAGTAATATTTTCATTTCAGCCTTCCTTATTATTTTTTATTTCTTCAACATTTGCACTATTTTTAATACTTAGCCAATGTATGAAAGGTCACAATAAAATTTCTTCTCTGCATCATTAGGTTCAGCTACAAATTTTGTTGTTATAAAAAATTCTAATACACTTAAGATTAATTATTTTCCTACAAAAACAAAGCTTGAACTAAAATGTGCTCCTCATGTCATTGGAAGTATTGGTAAGTGTTTTTTTGTTTTGCTTTTTTCCAATGGAGCAAATCACATAAATTTGGATTATATGTATGTTACAACCTATGAATAAATTAGTTTCTTAGATAATTTAAGCCTTTGGGTTATAATTGCTACTCAGTTGAAACAGTTCATTTGCATTTAAAAATGAAAGATTTGGATAATAACCAAATCAAGTAACTCACTTCATTGCAATTAATTTTACTAAAATTAATAACACTTTATTACTATTGAAATGATATATAGTTATATTACATGGATCTGACTTTAAGCCATGTGTTCTTTCTCCTTACATAATCATTCATCATTTAATAAATAAATTAAAACATTAATTTTAATAAATCCAATATATTTTGAACCTGGAATTGTCTGTGTATTTCTGTTTTTACTAGTTAACTACAAATAGACAAAGATTTTCAAATTTAACAGGGTATGGTTAAAAGATATTGTTATCTTAAATATACCAAATAAATATATTCTAATTGTTCTTTTATCTATTACAAATTAATAGAAAAATAATTTTAGACCTGTAAAAATCTTTAACATCATGTTGTCTAATATCTTCAATTTATGGACGACAAAAATGCTTAACAAGTTGTGTCACATATTTGTAGTCACCTAGATAGTTTGTGGCAAAGTCTCTAATCCACTATGGTATTTATATGCAGTTCTATTTAAACTTTTACAACAAGCAAGCAGATAAATTACAAAACATTATAATATATTAAATCCATGCATTCAACAAACACATATTGAACACCCACAATATGTAACACCCATGACAAACAGGCAAACATGACAGATATAAACAGAATCCTATGGGAATGGAGGGACAGAAAAGATGAATTCTTCCCAGAGGATATGGAGAGTCCTCACTAAGGAGGAGTTATTGACCTCAGCTTGTCCCTTTAGAAAGCCTCATATGACTCTCTTCTGCATGGCTAGTTGTGTTAGAAGAATCATATCCCAAACCTACTAAGGAAGCACTGAAAATAGATTCTACCCTTTAACTACGTGTTCTTAATATATAAAGATCTAAACAATCATCAATATGGAGAATGTGTTCAGGAGCAGTAGCTGCCCCCTTCCTGGATTCCCATACTACCTCACCAATTTGTCAGTGTCCCTCACATCCTCCCTGCCCCCACTTCAGGCAGACTGTAAACTCTTTTACAGCAGAGAAAATAATTTATTCTTTATGCTCTCAGTCTTATGCATACAGAGGGCACTCAAACACTTCTACTGAACTAAAATAAACTGGATCTAATGGAATTATCATGGATTACCTCTTTATTAATTATTTTATTTTATTTTATTTTATTTTATTTTATTTTATTTTATTTTATTTTATGTTAGAGAGCGTGTGCTAGTGGGGGAGGGGGCAGAGGACAAGAGAGAGGGAAAGAATATATCAAGCAGGCTCCATGCTTAGCATGGAGCCCCATGAGGAGCTCAATCCCATGACCCTGGGATCATGACCCAAACCAAAATCAAAAGTCAGATGCTCAACTGACTGAGCCACCCAGGTGCCTCAGATTTACCTCTTCAGCAAAGGAAGTGGGAAAAAGACATCCCAAGGAAGGAAAAAAAAGCACAAGGTTTTAAAAGACTGTAGTGAGTCTGGAGTAGAGTTTGGCAAAGCCTGCACACCTGGAGGGTAGACCATGGTCATGGAAAGCAAGGGCATGTTGCTTATAGAGTAATTGATGGGTGATGAGTTGGATCTAAATTGAGAATGACTTCAGATGCCATAGTAATCATTGTGTCCTTCTCTGTTCACCACAGGTATCCCAGGGATGTTTTAAGCATGGTAATGACATAACTAGTCTTTATTTTTAAATTTTATTAAGTTTAATTAATGCAAAGGAAGAACTTTTGGGAGAAATAACTAAATAAGAATATATTCCAATCAAGAAAATGAAAGCATAGGTTAAAGCCATCAGAATGGAGAAAGGAAATATGTTCCAGATATGTTTCCAATGTAAAACAGAATTTGTGGATATATTTTGTTAAGAATTATTTAATAAGGTTAATAATTTGTAGAAAAAGATTTGAGAAGTAGAGTGTGATTAACAGTTACAAAGGTCAGGGGGAAATAAAAAAGAACTTAAAATTGATGTTTGGACTTGGATAATGGGAAGTAATTGAAGACCAGAATGAGAATTCTTTCATGGGAGCGCTTACCTCAGAAGCAAACTCTAAGTTCAGGAGTGACTGGTAGAGGAAAGAAAGGCTAAAATGTTCTTCACACAATTCCCCATACCGTGAAAGAGATTTGAGGCAAAGCCTTAAAGGAGAGGACCAGTTAAAGGAAGGTCTATTTGTCTTTGCTTGGTTTTGCTCTTCTTTAGAAGATATTTTGAGTACGCTCACAGGCAAAAAGAAAGACATTAGTGAAAAGAAAGGGCTTGAATATACAGGAGGAAACATACTTACCTGGGAAAGTTTCTTAACAGAGAATTAAAATTAAAGAACTACTGAAACATGTCAAAAGAATTAAACATAGCTTCACTTTTATACAGCCTGTAAATCAAAATAATTGTCATCACATGCTTAGTATATATTTTTTCCATTGAATGACTCCAGTGACCTAAGATTTCATTACACAGTGTGGGTGTTACACAGTGACCACTGTGCTCACACAGATCTTATTTCAGTTCTTCCAATCTAAGCATAACTGGGCTCAATTAATCATTCTTTATTACCAAATGCTTAAAAGAAGTCCCTCTACTGGGTATATCAAGAAAAGGAAAGCATTCCCTCCCACACCTCCAGCCTCTGGGTAGAAGCTTCTTGTAGATCTAAATTACAGACCTTGGGGATAAATAAAACTTCAAGCCAATAAGGAGTTAATATCTCCTCTGTGCATCATCTACACTGTCTACACATTTCTTATTCAGAGAGACCAGAGAGCAAGGTTGAGTCTCAGGGGGTCAATTTCTGAAGCTGTAAAGTCAAGTTCAGTAGCCCCATCTTTACACCAAGAAGACGGTAAGCAAAATCTAACTGACTGCCTTGCAACAAAGTTCATGAGACATAGATTTCTCTCTCTGGCTCCTTCACTCATGCACAGAAATGTAGCTTTTAACAATCATTAGCTAAACTGTATGAACTAACTTAAGAAAATACACTGAATCAATAAAACATAGGAATATTCTGCTTAGTGAAAAAATATTTTATGACATATTTTAGGCAAAAACGAGTCACTTTTTAAATCTAATAATGTTAAAAATTGTAAAGGCAAATTCTTTCAAGGAGAATTAAATATTTTCAGAGGAAAATTCCCATAGTCTGAAACATACATTGCCATTTCATCTGAATCCTTAAGGTGAAACACTCACAAACAGACCTTTTAAAAGGATCTTTACATATTCTTAAGTACATCCTATAAAATGATAATATATCAATATGTAAATGCATTTATAATATGTTCAATTTACAGGCACCTTTATCAGAGTTATATGTATTAATTTAATTAAAAAAATAACTTTATAAATTGTAAATGGTGATTAAAATAGCATTTGTGGGAAATAAATGGAGAGTACAAATATCTTGAAAAATTAATTTTTTCAGATGAAGGAGCTAAAATATACCCATAGGACATACACATGCAGAGGCAGAAAATTACATATTAAAAATACATGCTTTAAAATTAATTGTCCATTTTCTCAGCATATTTTTCACATTATTTCTTACGTTTATTTTGCTAAGTTTTAAATATTCATCTTCCTCATTGTTTTCCTGTAGCTATTTACATTATCATGGTATAGTAGAAAGCAAATTTTACAGGACTAGAATTGAATCATTTCTTCACCATTTACTATCTTTGCAACTCCTGGCAATTTACTCAGGCTGTATTTGCGTCCCACCCTAATGATAGAGATAATAAAACTCTATGTAGTTACTATTTGATCCTCCAAATGATGTGACCTATGTAAAAGACAGTGTATAATGCCAGCGTCTCTTCTAGTGTAAGAGGCGTCTTAGAAGCAATTTAAATAGACATTTGCTCTGGGTAGACTAATTTATGAAAATGCTCCCATGCCTCACCAGGTGTCCTGGTTTAGGGAACTGAGAGAGGAGATTTAGACCCCCACTTCCTTCCACCTCATGACAGGAGGTGGAACCTGCAAAGCCTACATCCTGCAAAGCCTACATTACAGCCCTGCACACTTAATGAAAAGGAACTCAGTAAGTATTATGTGATATCTCCCCTTCTTAGACATACCAGGCTTCTAAATAAAGAAGTCCCCTAGGCACCTGGGTGGCTCAGTCAGTTAAGATTCCGACTCTTGATTTTGGTGCAGATCATCACCTCATGGTTCAGGGGGGTTGAGCCCCATGTCAGGCTCTGTGCTGACAGAGCCAAACTCATCTGAGATACTTTCTCTCACCTTCTTCTCACCTTCTCTCACCTCCCCTGCTCATGCACATGCATGCACTTTCTCTCAAAATCAATAAATAAACTTTTAAAAAAGTATCCTAACAATACTGGTAGACAATTTTTCATATTTTTTTTCCATATAAGAAGAAAACCCAACACATTCTTTTTGTCTTAAAAGGTTTGGTTCAGGGGTCCCTGGATCGTTCGGCTGGTTGGTTGTCTGACTTCGGCTTAGGTCATGATCTGGTTTGTGGGTTCGAGCCCCGTGTCAGGCTCTGTGCTGACAGCTCAGAGCCTGGAGCCTGCTTCCGATTCTGTGTCTCCCTCTCTCTCTGCCCCTCCCCCGCTCACGCTCTCTCTCTTTCTCTCTCAAAAATAAATAAACATTAAAAATTTTTTTTAAAAGGTTTGGTTCCTCACTCATTCCTACTGAGAATTATCATATATATGTTATACATATTATTTAAGTTTTCAAAGAAGCAGAAAAAAAAATGAACTATCCTTCTTACTAAAACTGCCCTCCCCCCTCCAATACAACTCTTTTGTGATTCAGCAGACACCTCAGAATAATTCCTCAGGGCTATCATCATGAAGAACAATTAACTCTCCAAACACATGTGAGTTAGTTAAGGTGTTGAATAATAGAACACCAAATACAGAGATTCTGTTTATATAAATGTCTTGATAGGAAAGTTCAAATAGCTGTATTCTTTAATACAATGTTAATTTGATATATGTAACTTTGCTGACATAGAAGTAACAGATCATGGACCTTGTTGTGAACTTGCATACAGCTCTGTCTTTCTGTTGATGCCTTTGTTGCCTAGCTGTTCATAGCTGTTACTAAACATCATGTAATCAAAAGGGAGAATTAAAGTGACCTTGACATTTGTGAGCATTGTTGCAAGACAAACATGATATCTAATTTGATTCCATTTAAAATGTTTTGAATGATTCTAATCACTGATAAGTAGATCCACCATAGGTGATTCAAACTGATGTTTAAAGAATATATATAAAAAAAAAAAAGATGGTAAAAGGAAAGAAATGTATTCTTTGTACTAAGATCCTTCAGGAATGTCTGTTATTTAAATATGTGCATTACAGATGCTTAATCTTTCTATGTATCTCAAGTCTTGATGACAGATAACATCTGGAAAACTCAAAGGTATGAAACGTTAGGATATTTTGAAGGGAAAACCAATAAAAAAATCAATTCCTATATACAAAAAGTCCTTTTATGGTTAGCTTTGCAGGAATTCTTCCATAGATCTCAAAAATTTCTCTAGAATTTGCCTTAGGAGTGCCTGGGAATGACAACCTTAACTTGCAATTGTCTTTCTCTTGTCAGTTTAAATCAGACCTTGAATACTATATCAGTTAGGTTTTTGAACTAAAGATCTTGAAATGGCTTTGATCTGACACAATTTTAAGACACAAGTCTGTCAAAATTGCCAAGTAAATATGACTTGCAGACTATTATGGGATTTCAGATCTCTCAATAAGACAGTTTCCAATGAAGTGGGCAGAACAATGCCCATTCAAAGGCATAGGAATACATTTCTCATTACAAAAATGTGTATTTATGTCATAGAAAAACGAATATCATATAAATTGTAGGAACTGAACTGAGAATTGTAAAGCTCATTCCTTGGCTTCATCATTCTGCACAGGTTGTTTATCTGTGCAGACCTAATATTCTGTCATCAAAAAAGAGCTACTGCCATGTCTTTGATTATTCAGTCTAAACATATAATAAGTCTGCACGACGCTCTAAGCTTCTCTGAAACAAATGTTACCATACAGCAATAACAACAATAATATTGTTATTTTAAAACCAAACATAATTCTAAAATAGGTTCTTGGCTAGCTAAATTCTGCTGACAAGAACTTTAGATTATAAGTAAGAAATACATTTAAAAAGCTGTTAAAGTCAAAGCAATATCTCTGTACCAATTTCTGCAACTCATTTTCTTTGTAATTTTGCATGACTTCTCACTTCTTTGTGTAGGTAAGGTTTTCAGAAAATTCAACTTAAGAAAGAACTCAACAGAGGGGCCTCAACATGTTTAGTAAAAACCTTCCCTTGGGGCACCTGGGTGGCTCAGTCAGTTAAGCATCTGACTCGGGTTTGGTTCAGGTCATGATCCTGGGTTCATGAGTTCAAGCCCCACGTGGGGCTCTGCACTGACAGTGCAGAGCCTGCTTGGGATTCTCTGTCTCCCTCTCTCCCTCTGCTCCTCACCTTATCATGGTCTTTCTCTCTCAAAATAAATAAATTAATTATATAAAAAAAAAAAAAAAACAAAAAACAGGAGCGCCTGGGTGGCTCACTCGGTTAAACAACCTATTCCGGCTCAGGTCATGATCTCACAGTTTGTGGTTTAGAGCCCCGCGACGGGCTCTGTGCTGACAGCTCAGAGCCTGGAGCCTGCTACCGATTCTGTGTCTTCCTCTCTCTCTGCTCCTCTCCCTGCTTACAGCCTGCCTCTCTCTCTCTCAAATAAACAAACATTAAAAAAAATTAAAAAACAAAAACAAAATTTTCTTTCAACACTTTCAATATTACATTTTTTCAGGTAGATACAGATGATCTTATTTTAAGTATTTTCTTTGTTTTCTTGCTTAAAATACTCTGCACAATTAGAAAGGCTGCACCTAAATTTGGACAGTGTGAATTATTCATCTAAACTATGTACAATTAAGATACAGTTTCGAAGAGAAAGGATATAAAACTCTCAAAGTATGGAGATAGCTGATTTTCTAACACCGTTATTGAATAAACCATGCAAATGATTTAAAATTCCAGAGAGCATATAAATTTATGGACTACCTAGATCTAGGTAGTAATTATTCTTAAGTTATTGTTATGTCTCTCAATTTATGATTTTTTAACTCAATGAATCCAAATAAACTAGATTTACTTAGCCTAGGTAAAGTTGTTGCTTTGTGCTGAAGTTCTTCTGAAATATTCTGGATAATCGATCTTTCCCTATGTCAGTTTCACATATAGTAGCAATATATCATCCATTCTCTGTTATAACTCTTCAAGTTGTCTATCTCTGAAATTATAAGCATTTTGAAAGGGAAAGATTGTGTCAGAAAAAAAATTGTCAACAAAAAACAGATTTAGAGTTTAAAATGATGGTTTGGCTTTATGATTATTATAATATTCTATTGAAATAAGAAAGAAAATGATTCATTACAATATTAGTTATAAAAGAAATTAGGTAGGAAATCAGCAAGCTGGGAAAGAAAATCTAACCAAGGCTGATTCATGAATATATATATATATATATATATATATATATATATATATATATATATTTGCTGTTTGAGTAAACTGCTGCTGTTGAAATTCTATAAAACTCATCAGTAGACTGTTTCCAAGGTAGAAAGTATAGAAGAGGGGCACCTGGATGGCTCAGTCCGTTAAAGCATCTAACTCTTGATTTCAGCCCAGGACACGATCTCACAGTTCATGAGTTCGAGTCCCATGTCATGTTCTGTACTGCTTGGGATTCTCTCTTCCTCTCTCTCTGCCCCTCACCTGCTCTCTTTCTCTCTCTCTCTCAAAATAAATGAATAAACTTAAAAAAAAATGTAGAAGAATCCCTAAGCAGTTTTGAAGCCAACACAGGGAAGAGAGGAGGCAGTGAGGGTCTGCTATCCAAATCTTTATGAAGTCTCTGCTACTTGATCAATTCCACTTTCCTTGCCCTTCTGAAAATTTAGCATCAAATTAAGTTACCTCAAGGCAATAACTGCATTAACCCTTATAGTTTCAATAGTGACAGCCTTATTTACAATTCTGGTCTTGGTCTGTCACTGAAGTTCTAGTCTCTAGGGTCCTATGTGTAATTCTTGATTTGGATGTGATCTCGGATACCACTTTCAAGTTTAAAGGCAGAAGCCTGGCCTAAGAACTGAGCTCTGCTCTGTTTTTATTCATTTCATAAACATTAATTATATACCTATTATGTTCCCAACATTAGGCATGACACACTGACACCACAAAAATGTATTGTATATATCCCCTGCCCTCAAAGAGATTGAAGTGCTAAATAATTGCTGAACAAGAGAGATGAGTAAATTAATACTTAGTATAATGGTGTAATAAGTGTTGTGTTAGAGAAACAGTGTGCCTTTGGAAGCACAGAAAGAGGCATATCCAACTCAGAAGGACAGTGAAGGTCTCAGTTGAATCAAAATCCAGATTACTAAAGGAAGGAAAGGCATTCCTGGATCAAAGTAAAGAAGAAATTAGTTAAATAGGAAAATGTGTTCTATTGTTGAATGAAAGTTTCACCTGGCAGAGTGGAAGCATGTGAGTCTAGAAAGATTAGACGAAAAGAAATCATTTAAGGAATCTGAATCTGAATGTCAATCTATGAACTTTGAACTTTAATCCCAAAGCAACATTGAAGATCCATGCAAGAGAAAAATAGACTCAGATCTATACTTTAGAACCCTATTAAAATATGATATAACCATATGTCATGATTTTTTGTGTGTGTGTTTTTAGTCTTGTTTTCTTCATTTATTCCAACATCCACCCCACTAAGCCAATGGTGGTGGTTAAACATTGCCCCAGTCAAGAGATGTTATGATTCTTTATCCCATTATTCCTTCAAAAGAAAGCACAACTTCACATCTGAATAATCTCCTTAATCTCTTTGGAGAAAAGTTGAATGTCTTCAAACACTAATCTACCTCCCAGGAGAGCAAAACACAGAAGTGCTACACTATGTAAACTTTCTAATCTGAAAACTAAAAGGTATTAGGGGAAGACTCTGTAAAAGAAAATCATATAACCAGTCTTGAATCTGTTGGGGTTGCATGGAAGGCGGATGACAGCTATGATTGTTTTGTTAATTTTTACAATGTTAGAGTCTTTGACCTAAATGTTGAAATTTCTGACTTTAATTTTAGAAAGTAAATGCAATTATACCTATATTCATGCTCCAAGTAAAAGAATATGCATACCAATATTCATGTTAGCTCCTCAATAAGGCAAGTATGAGATCTTTTTAAAATATCCTTCTAAAGCCTTTTTTCGAATGGACTTGAATTAATTACTTCCTATATAAAAAACATAATTTTTCTATTTAAAATTTGTAAATGACCTACTCTAACTATAAAAGCAAAGGAATTTTATAATGATCAAATTACTGCTTTAAAAAGCTTTTAGATGGACATGCTATTCTAAGACCTGATATGCAGTTAAACAATATAGCTCCTATGCACCTAGAACAGACTTAAGAATATGAAAATGTATAAACCAATGCCAGAATCTTTTCTTGATAGAAAGCTCTAGAATAGTGCCAAAGCCTCTTTATATGGTCAGAGTTTTCAATCAATTTATCCATCTGTATAATAAATAGTAATATTATTAGGCATTGTCAATAAGATGTTTTACTTACGATTAACCTCCAGAATGTGAGACCCTTGATACTCATTTTAATAACCCCAAAATACATTAGTGTATTTTCAGCAGTGAAGTCATTGACTTGCTTTATTTTACTATCTTATTTTCCAGTTAAAGGTACCTATTTGTCTCTACCAACAGAAATATCTTACAAGCATTATTAGTTGTTAATAAATCTTAAGAATAAGGATTTTGGGGCCGCCTAGGTGGCTCAGTTACGCATCTGACTCTTGATTTCAGTTGAGGTCATGAACTCACAGTTTGTGAGTTTGTCACAGAGCCTGCTTGGGATTCTTGTCTCCCTCTCTGTCTGTCTGTCTCTCTCTCTCTCAAAAATAAATAAATAAACTTTTTTTTAAAAAAAAGGTTTTTTTTTGTGGTTGGAAATATTTTCTAACTTACTATAGTCAATGGGAAGAGCACACATCAGTTTATAAAAAAATTTTAGTTTCACCAACCTTTAATAGATCAATAGATTTATTACATTGGGTCAATAGGTCATTGATTGTACATTGGGTACAATAGGCCAATAGATTTATTACATTGTTAATATACCATGTTATTGCCAGAGCTAGTTTCATTATTATTTACTGGGAAAAAATCACTTTTGGCATCATTCCTTAAATAACAATGCAACCATATATTTTCTATATGGTAAACCCTATTAAAATCAGTAATTTTCTAAGACTTATAAATGCTTGTTTTTATGGATATGAATGATTCATACAATAATTACTTTCCACACATGGTCATTTTGGTAATATCTTATCAGATCCAGTCTGAGTAAATTTAAGTTTGTTTCCTAATGGGATATTCCATGGTTCCTAGTAACTATAATTGAGAAAACAAGGTAAGGTTTCTGATGCAAAGCAACTTCTTGGCATTACTCATTTATTCTTTTTTTGTTTAGTTCATGATAACTTTAAAGGACAAAAATTTCCTCTCTTCTAAAGGATTCCAAGATATACCTTAATATGTAACTATGCATCTGTCAACAGTCTTAGAAATAACCATTAGAATCTTAGAAGGGAGCTTATGTAATTTAGGACCCATTCAATGGGTAATGTCCTTTGTTAGGATATCTAAGTAATGACAGGATAAAACCACAAAAATACAAATAAAGCGGCAAATAAGCTGAACCCCTATTTCCTTTGGTAATCCTGATGGAAAAGGACAAGAGACAGTAACACGTTTAGAAGTAGATGTACATAATATACACGCATCCCAGTAGAAGACCGCTGTTGGAAATAGACTAAACATTACATATTCAGTTACTATCTGAGTTGTAAGAGGAGAGCCTTAATTATAATTATTAGGATATCCCCCTTTCTACTTCAGGACTCAAGCTCTCTCTGCATTGTTTCTATTACTTGTTTTCATGCTGTGTGGTTACTCTTATACTTCCATTTTTTTGTGTGTGAATCGCTTTAATTAAAGGTAATACATTCAGCCCATCTTTGGTATCTTGTATATAGTATACATTAAGAAGACTGGTCAAGAGTAAGAAACCATTAACTATGAATAAGTGTTGGATAAAGTGGTCTGAATGAAGACTGGAGAATGTTGAGTGTGTTCCTTTGAGGAGACAGAAGGCCAGTAGTAATGGGAGACCAGCCCTGGTAGAAGGGCATTATAACGCAGGTTTTCAGGATACATCAGTATAAAGAAATTTAATTCCCGCCTTTGCTCAAACTTAAGTATTTGAACATTCAATTCAATATTTTCACATAAACCTATCTTCTATAATTATAATGACTTTCAAAACAATGTCCTACCAGAGTAGAGAATACAGAAAGAGCTGTTGAATGGTAATAGCAATTTCCTTCAGTATCGTCATTCTTCACTATCAAAGAGTCAACACTTAGACAATAAGGGGTAAGGCTGAGATTCCAATCCAGTCAGTCAGCTTCTCTACTAACCAGGAGAGTGATTATGGTAAGCAAAACGAATGACTTGAAGGTATTGTGAAGATACTTTTAACATAATTTATATTCTTTCCATAATAAAATTGCAATGTTCTTCACTTAAGATGGTCTTTGAACACCATAAGTAAATTAACATGGGTATGGCTAGAGAATACCTAAGTAATGGTAGGAAAAATGCCTCTGGATTCTTCTTATATCTGAGCTTAATGCAAGGGCTTCAGAATTTTCTTATTGTATTTTCCTACTTCACTGAGATAAAAATGTATGAAACCACAAGAGGTACATATTTTATCATAAGAAGTTGAAATTAGACTAGGAGGTCAGAGAAAATAGAATTACTTGTTTTAATATAGATCCTGTAATATAATGTCAAAAGGTGTTTGTAACTTACAGAAATTTTTTGTGATGTTGTGAATAAAAGGACATGGGATGATGTTAAAAGCATATTTACGGTTTTGCCTCTTTTACTGAGGAGAAATGATAAACATGAAGAAAGATCAAACCTTTGATATTTCATATGAACACATTACAGTGTCCACTTTTCCACTGTTCCCCAGGAATTCTCTAGCAACCTACCATGGGGATGAAATTCCATTCCTGAAGGGAGAGGCTATACATAAAATTTCAATTTCAAAAGAAAAAAAAATCTAAGTTGTCATGACTTTAAGGATATTATTTTTATTGTAATTGGCACATAATATATACTAAGAAATACTTTAGTAACTAAATAAATGAGTAAAAGAAGAAATGCATATTGAGCCCTTTTGCTATTATATTTGTGTGTTTAAAATATGTATATGTTTGTTTGTGTGTATATACTGCGTATATATGTTTGATCATCATAAGCACTTGCAAGTTAAATCTTTTTTTTTTTAATTTTTTTTTCAACGTTTTTATTTATTTTTGGGACAGAGAGAGACAGAGCATGAACGGGGGAGGGGCAGAGAGAGAGGGAGACACAGAATCGGAAACAGACTCCAGGCTCCGAGCCATCAGCCCAGAGCCTGACGCGGGGCTCGAACTCACAGACTGCGAGATCGTGACCTGGCTGAAGTCGGACAACGACTGCGCCACCCAGGCGCCCCGAAATCTTATAATACACTGTAAAAGAAAGAAGTCTCTACACAAGGCTGGAATTCTAACCAGAAGTAAAACAAAAACTGTTACCAGATACCAAATTTTTTGATAAATCTAAGCATCTAATTGGCTAGCTGGAGTTCATAGCTCTTAATTAGAGTTTCTCTATATAAAATAACCAAATAATCAAGAGTTAAGATAATTCTTTAAGATATATTTTTTAAACCCAAAAATGAACCCATAACCATATGGTCAATTAATCTTCAACAAAGCAGGAGAGAATATCCAATGGGAAAAAAGAATGACCCTTCAACAAATGGTGTTGGGAAAACTGGACAGCAATATTGCAAAGAATGAAACTGGGCCACTTTCTTACACCAAACACAAAAATAAATTCAAACTGGATTAGAGACATAAATGTGAGACCTGAAACCATAAAAGTTCTACAGGAGAACACAGGCAGTAATCTCTTTGACATCAGCCATAGTTACTTATTTCTAGATATGTCTCCTGAGGCAAGGGAAACAAAAACAAAAACAAACTATCGGGACTGCATCAAAATAAAACTTTGGAAGGGGAGAAGATATTTGTAAATGATATATCTGATAAAGGGTTAATATCCAAAATATATGAAGACCTTATAAAACTCAACACCCAAAAAATGAATAATCCAATTAGAAATGGGCAGAAGACATGAATAGACATTTTTCCAAAGAAGACAACAGACACATGAAAAGATGCTCAATATCACTGATCATCAGGGAAATACAAATCAAAACTACAATGAGATATCACCTCACACCTGTCAGAATGGCTAAAATCAACAACACAAGAAACACAGGTGTTGGTGAAGATATGGATAAAGGGAAACCCTGTTGCACTGTTGGTGGGAATGCAAACTGGCGCAGCTATTCTGGAAAACAGTATGAAGTTTCCTCAAAAAACTAAAAATAGAACGACCACATGATCCAGCAATTGCACTACTAGGTATTTGCCCAAAGAATACAAAAATACTAATTCAAAGGGATACACGCACCCAAAGTTTATAGCAGCATTATCTACAACAGCCAAATTAAGGAAACAGCCCAAGTGTCCATCAACTGATGAATGGATAAAGAAGATGTGGTTTATACATACAATGGAATATTATTCAGCTATAAAAAAGAAAGAAATCTTGCCATATACAATGACATGGTTGGACCTACAGACTGTAATGCTAAGTGAAATAAGTCAGTAAGAGAAAGACAAATACCACATGATTTCTCTCATATGTGGAATTGAAGAAACAAAACAAACTAGCAAAGAGGAAAAAAAGAGAGACAAACCAAGAAACAGATTCTTAACTATAGAGAACAAACCGATGGTTACCCAGAGGGGAGGTGGGGGAGGATGGGTGAAATAGGTGATGGGGATTAAGGAGTGCACTTGCGATGAGCACTGGGTGATGTATGGAACTGTTGAATCACTATGTTGTACACCTGAAAGTAATGTTACACTGTATGTTAACTAACTGAAATTTAAATAAAAACTTTTAAAAACAGATACTTTTTTAGCATTTTAGAGATAGAAAGAGAAAAAATATATAGCATCTGTTTTTGGTACATACCATTCCTTTATGAATTCAATTCAAGAGGGTAGGTAGAGATAACGTGTTTCCTGTTCTTGTATCTGAAGCTTTCCACATTTCATCAGCAATGAGAATAAGGAGGAATAAAAGAGATCCTAGAATTGGCAGTGACTGCAGGATAAGGGGCCCAGATACATGATGGGACAGTCCTTCAGTGAAGATTTTCTTCCACCTGGTTTAATTTTACAGGAATTTTTTTCTTTTTTTTTTCTTTTTTAACTTTAAAATATGTTGTTTTTTCTTCCTATTTTCTTGCTCAGTCTCATGATCAGTTCTGTTGGCAATGAATTATTCTTCCAAAATAACCCAAGAATTTCATTGAAAATAAGTTTTGAAATCACAAATGCATTTTAAAAAATCATTAAATAACTAGCAAAGGCTGAAGCAGATGCACTGTGCAAACAATCCTTTCTCTGGTACATTTGTACGCTTAGAGTGAGGTTTAGAAACTGTTTTGTTTTGAATATGTGAGAGAGTGAATTGTATATTCACAATCATACATAAGCCCCATTTGGAGTGGTACTATAGAAGAAAAAACAAACCTAAGAAACTATTCAAGTTGTCTTTTGGTATAAGCCAACTAGCCATGCATAAAGAGAACACAGAATTCAATCTAACACTAGTGATTTAGCTTCACAACAAAAATAAGGCCTCCTTGAACATATGTGACATCTCTATCATGGAAATATTGTTGCATCGTTCTGTACCTTCAAGCATGTACCAGTCACTTAGTGCTCCCTCCCACTCTGGTGCCCACTCACAGCACTGTTATGCCTACACCAGAATTTCATTCTTAGACAGTTGTTGCAGTTTGTATTTGACCACCCCATGATGGCATAACCCTCAGTACACAGCGGAGTGCTGAGCATAGATCAGAAATTATATATATTAATTGACAGAGATTGATGGATCTGACTATGGTTTCCTAATCTTTTCATGGCAAATTCCTTCCAGAAATAGTATACACTAGCTAGCATAAGGTAAAATTGGTGATTTTCTGAATGTCCTTCTATTTTCTGTAATTATAATCTATAGCCTCTACACATAGTGCAGAACGATGCAGGGCTCGATCTCATGAACTGAGATCATGAGCTGAATGGAAATTAAGAGTTGGACACTTAACTGAATCATCCAGGCACCCCAGAAGTGTATCTTTGACAAGTTTTTCCCAGTAATCTTTAAACCTCTTGGAACAAGATTCAAACCAAATGAAATCCCATCCTAGAGAATTTTTTTTTTTAATATCAGGGCCCTGGTATATCAATACATTTTAATTATCCATGCATTTTTTTCACATTCAATTCCTGGGCAATTTATATTTTGTTTTAATATCAATATGTTCCAATTGGAATAATGAAGAAGCACAATCAAACACTGTCTATTCTTTTTTCTTTTCCAAACTGCTACTTTTTAAACATTCATTTTGACCTTAGAAGCACCTTTGGCTGAAGACTAGCTTTATACAGACAATAAAGTATAATAACAAGACCTAAGACTGACATGACCAACCTCAGAATACCTTTGTTCTACAGATTTACAGCTCCTTCTTAACATAATAGTTTGGTTGCTGGGGATAGTTTGCTAAATATTTTATCCACCAACAGGCTGATTCACTTCTGGTAATAAATTTTCCCAGCTACTCTGGAAAATGCTAGCAATAAAAATTTCCACTGCAGGTAATGGAGTCATGCCTAGATAATAGTTTGAAAATATAAGAAGAATATAATACCTATTCATACCTCAGAAAAGAGAAGCAAAAATGTTGCCATGAAAACACACAGAAACTGAAAATTATGATGCACACTTGCTGTGCTTAGAAAAGAAACATAACCCATATTATTAAACATCTTTTCACACAACTGATTGGTACCTAGAAGCCTGTGCTTAACCCAAAGCCAATCCTATATGGACCTTTCTACTGATTTCTACTCATAACAAACATCTTCAGAATGATTGTGTTTTTAAAACTAAAAGAGGAGCGCCTGGGTGGCTCAGTCGGTTGAGCATCTGACTTTGGCTCAGGTCATGATCTCGCAGCTTGTGAGTTTGAGCCCCACGTCAGGCTCTGTGCTGACAGCTCAGAGCCTGGAGCCTGTTTCAGATTCTGTGTCTCCCTCTCTCTCTGTCCCAACCCATTGGCATTCTGTCTCTGTCTCTCTCAAAAACAAATAAACATTAAAAAATTTTTTTAAATAAAATAAAATAAAATAAAATAAAATAAAATAAAATAAATAAAACTAAAAGATATTTCCTGTATCCTAGATGTGCACATTTTCATTGAATCTCTTGAGAACCACTTAGTTTCAGTTTAAGCTTGAACAAGTTGCTTTTCTGCTAAGTATTTTCAAAATGTGTAAAAGAGTCACAATGATATTATTTCTTACTATTACCTCACAGGAATTCTGTGAAGATCAATTAAAGCACTGTTTGCTGACAGCTTTGAAAAGTGCTATATAAACACAAGGTATTACAATTTTCCGGAATAAAGGTTATCTCAGGAAGTTTTAAATCTTGGAAATGAACGATGCATCAGAAGGCATTGGAATCATCTATAAAATCCATGTAATAATAATAATAATATAATAATATATTTAAATTATAAAATGGCAGTGGAAGTGAGATTTCTAAACCTGATGCTGTTTCCTCCACCACCAACAACCTTCTGTAGTAAAAGGCAAATCTTTGGTAGATAACGACCACTAGACTAATACACCAACGACAGTGCTTTTGATACACATATGAAGAAAGGGCAGGCAGCATTATTTATCAAGTGCTATACTGTATGCCAGATCCTTTGCCAGTTGGTTTTAGGCAATGATCTCATGTAAGTCTTACAACAATATTTTTGGTATATGGGTATAATTTTAACTATTGTAGAAGTGAGGAAACAGTGTCAGACATATTTAATAATGTGCTCAAACCAAACAATTGTTCACTACCAGAGCTAAGTTTTCTGTTCTGGTCATCTGCTCTTTGCACTTCAACACGTTGTAAATATTTATTTTAATGGTCATTGACCAAAATAGAATTAATATGTCTCCTATATAATGAGAATTTAAATTTCCTAAAATGAGAGAGATTGCTGTGTATAAGAGTAAATACTTCCCTGTGTGCAAGTGAATATTACCTTGTATGCAGGTAGAATGTGTACACTGTCCAAGGTGTAGGTACATAACTGATATTTAGTTGTAAATGCCACTGTGCAGAAGGACAATTCAGAGTGTTAACACAAGTAAAATGAAAACAATCTTGGAAGAAAATGACATTTGCAATGTGTGTGACCTGGATTAGTATCCTTAGTATGTACAGAATTCTATTTTGTAAAAAACAATTATATATTTTTTTAAAGGTGAGATACAAGTCAAAGAAGACAAGCAGTGATTTTACAGAGAAGAAATACAAATGTCCATTATGTGTTTTTAACGTTTAGTTTCCCTAGTAACAAAAAATTCAATTCCAAACAATAAGATATTTGTTGTCAATCAAATGCATATTTGAACCAGTGTTAATAAAATTAAGGGATGTTTATTTCTGGTTAGAGTGTAAATTGGTACAATATTCCAAAAGATTAAATTATAAATATGAACCCCAAATCTCGAAAATTTAAATTCTATTTGATCCAGAAATTCTTTCAGAAAATCACCCGAGGGAATTAAGCATCAATGTGTTAAAAATTTAGCAATGAGAGTGAACGTTCCTTGTAGTGCTGTTTTTCATGGTAAAAATATGGAAGTAAACTCAATAGCCATCCAATAAAGAATAGTTTTGGTAAATTTTAGTGCATTCATATACTGAACTGCTTTATAACTAATTAAAATAATATTGTGGAAAAATACATTATGATATTGAAAGATATTCACAAATTAACCAAAAAAATCAGATTACAAAAGAATACTGAGAATGATTATACTTTTGTTTATATACAGACAGGATGAGTTTCATTTTTTCATCCAGAGAGGGAGATACGTATATAGAGAGATAGAAACAGATCTGTCCAGATAGCGATAGAACTAGAGACACGTTGCGAGAGACACAGACAGATATCCCACAGAGATAGACTTGTAGATAAAAATAGAGATAGAGATATCTACATAGGGCAATAGAAATATATCTATAAATACAGAGTTACAGATTTGGATATATTCAGATATAAATGTATGTATATATATATATATATATATACACACACACACACACACACACACACACACACACACATACATACATATATCCAGCAAAAGTTTAGAAGTGGTTATCTCTAGGGAGTGAGGATTAGAGGTTTTCTATTTTGTTTATTTATATTATTTTGTTTAGAAATTTTCTAAGGTAAATATGTAATAATTTTTAAAAAGATAACCTGTAAAGACAAAAACTAACAAACAAAGGTCAACGCTGTCTTACCAAGAACAGTGTCACTGCTGTTTTCTGTCAGCTGTTTCAATTCATAGCAAGAAGAAAGAATCAAGACCCTTTTAGTCTTCTCCAATCATAATCTAATTTTTGTTTGTTAACTGTACTGGTAATTAATTGGCATCATATTTGAAATTTTCCAGGTTTAAAGAAAAATCCTTAGAGACAATCACCTTTGGTGCATTTTTCTGGTTGGCGTATAAATTGGTACACATTTCAGAAGATTAATTTACAAATATGAAAGTGTGGAGAATGTAGTTATTTAGTTAATTTGATAAAACCAGTGAGGGTACATGTTAAAGCCAAAAGAGGTTAATAAATTAGAAGTCATGAAAATAAGAGCTCCAATTCAAAATTCTGCTATTTACTAGGTATGACACCTTGAAATGTTTCCAAAAACTTCTTCCATCTCATTTTTTTTCATTTATAAAATTGGGTTAAAAATATACCTGAACAGAGATATGTGAATACTGACTCTGATAATATGCATAAAATCTATACAGGTTTATATAAGAATTACAATCAGTGTGATTATTATTATTCTAAAAATAAATCAGGAAATTAACAACTTGAGTTAATTATCATGTTTATATATCAGTACAAACTATTTAAACCTAACATTTTTAAGCCTTTAGGAAGGTATTTTACTATAGTAAACACAGATTTTTCCAATATTTTCCTACTCTTTCTTTAATAGACTAGAAACACTGCACTGTAATTAGTAAAACTTCAAAGATATCAAGTTATATAAAATAAAATGGCATTTAGTTAAACTCAAAGAATAAATATATTCATTTCTAAAGAGTAAATATATTCATTTCTATTCCCTGCATACTACATTCTTGAACCAAGCTGGATATGTGTAAGAAGTGAGGTTCCTAAATTGGATGCCTCTCTTTAATTAGAATCCTCTGTTTAATTTTTGATTTGAGAACCCCATACTTCTATTGAAGTATCCAAGAATTAAACCACTTCAAGTGTATTCACAAAGAAAATTGAAAAATGTGGATGTCAAGAGTATCTAAGGGGCATCTCCTCTACCACGGATAATATATAATGGAAACTGCTCTCAAGGGGCTCATAATCATGTTGATTATATGTATACACACACATATATAAAATATATATACATTATTATTTACATATAAAACATACATGTATAAATATATATGTGTATATATAATGCACACAGGTTAATATATATATGTATATGTATATTACATATATAATGCAAAACAGTAAAAGATTTTTTAAAATGCCATAGGAATTTACAAACATAAGATGTCATCCCAATCCTACTATTTTTAAATGATTAAGTACCACTCTTAGGCTCCTAGAATTAGGAAGTGGCATATTCAAATCTCTGCCATTTGATTTCAGAGCCTATGCTCTTAACCACTACAGAAGGGCTAACATCTGAACACTCCATGAACTCTCTTAGGTCATGTATATATCAGTATGCTTAAGCAGTCATTTCTCAAATGGTATAGAAGTATCCCCAGGGAGTTTGCTGGTCTGATATAAGGTCTTTATCACCAGTCTCTCACAGTAGTACTCCCAATGACAGGTTCCACTTAACTGATTATGATCACTTATCTAGTAACTTTCCAAATAAAGATTCATGTCTCCAAATATAAAGAACAAGAAAATTAGAAAATTAAATATGACTTCTAGCTGTGTCATTAATGCAATGGTTGTGAGGAAAGAACATTACATTAAGATCCAAACACCTGATTTCCCAACCTCTGAACATTCTCGGGGAAATTTCTTTTCTGCTGAGGGTAGAAGCCTGGCCCAAGCCCATACCAGTTCTAAAATTAATAATTTTAATATAATTCAGCTCTTATAAATAAATATATACCCCCGCCCCCGTAGTTTGCTCCATTTATATTCTAGGGAAGATTTAGGATCAGGAAGTATCGATAATGACTCTGAAATTTCTCTACCCCCAAACTGAAGAAGCCACCACTGTGCTTTAAAACCACTTGGGAAGACTTTTCTTGGTGTGTGTATTGGGTCGGATGGAGGGAAGACTGGAAAGGGCAATGGATGAGAAATCTGGCCATTAGAAGGCAAGACCTTTGTGCCAAATGTGTGGCTGTTGAGCCACCTGCCATCGCTGTCATATGTCAGTTGTGCAGTTTAGGTAAATTGGAAGAACATGTGTAACAAAATAATAATAAAAAGAATTTAGCTGAGATCAGAAATAAGATGCATTTTTCTACTTCAATTTGCTTGGTATATTTTACCTCCTTGGTGATCTCTTAAAGTACTAAAATGCATATGAGTAAGTGAGATCTTTCCAATTTGTTTTCAACCTACATTTGTTCGTATAGTAGAAAAGAAGCTCAGTGAGTCAGCACCAGTCTTCAGGGCCAAGAGGTATTTTTAGTTCACCTTGAAACAAGTAGAATATAGTCCCTTAAAAAGCAGATTCATTTAGCAAAATGATACAATTTAAGATAAATGACAAAGTTCAAGAAATGACGGAAAAGTGAACATCTGAAATTTCTCACATTAGACATGGCATTAATATAGAAATCATCTACATTGCATTCTAAGTGGAGTGGGCTTATTTGGTGATTGGCTCAACTAGTAAATTGGAATTGAAAAACTATAAAATATTTTTACAAGGTTTTTTAAAGTTCAAAAGCACTTGAACTCATTTTATTTCATTCATGTAGTCATTCAACAATACCAACAAAATTGTCAAAATGCTTTCTACATACCAGGTACTTTGCTGTGTACTAGAGATGTGAAGATGAATAACCCTTTGTTAGTTCTTGTGCTTATGGAACTTGGAACTTCAGAAGGAAGACATATCACCCTACGAGTACAAGTATGGCCCCCTCCCTGCCAGAAGATATATGTTTACCAAGTATCCCCTCTATTAATTTCCAAAGCCGTCTCTGCAGGTTTTATTATCACTATTTCTGTGCGTTTTATTTACTACTGTAACTTAGTAACTCAGTTAAAATGTACAGGAACTGATTTAAATGCTATAGAATTACATATAATTTAACTAAAAATCTACATCAACTAATGAAAAATTGTATAGTATGTGTGAAAGAAAACTTTAAAAGAGAAGGAGGCTAGAATAGGAGAAGGGGTTAGAGAGATCTTGAAAATGTAAAAGTTTCTGTACACATTACTTCCCAAATTTCTTTAAGTTCTTGCTTTAATTCAGAAAAACCCAAAGCAAAAATTGTTGAGAAAGCAAAAATAAAATGTGAAATTTGTCAGTAGATGCGTACTCACATACATACTTTACCGTTAAACCTCAAAGTAAGTAACCTTGCAAGGAAATAATTTGTCCAAGCTCCATCTGATAAACAACTATACTGAAGCACAAACTCAAACGTGTCTGTAACAGAACTCCTTGTTCTCAGTTACCACATAACAGGCTCCCCATCCCCATAATGAAAAGATAATACGTAAAGGACAGATTAAACAAGAAAATATAATATCACCATTAGAATGTAAGCCCCAAAATCTTAATTGGTTAATTCTGGAAGACTGATTACAAAGTTTTGTAACAAAACAGCATCACAAATTAAAGTTAAATCACTACGCTCTATGTCAGCATTCCACTGATATATCAAATATTCATATATATATATGTATGTATATATATTTTTTAATTACTCAAGAAAACAGTGAACAGAAGTGGGGTACATCCTGGTGATTTGTCTGTTAACATTCTACTGAAAATTAAGTGCCTATATAGTTCTGCTATAACACACTAAAGAAATATACTCTTTAGTCAGTCAATGCATAGGGTTTTATGTTAAGAAACTGTCACACATTCTCAGCATTCACTATGTAATACTCTTAAATTGATACCGTCTGTTAGAATGCTGTGTAATATAACTATAAAACAGACTCCAGCTGGCTCCCTTGGCTCAGAGTTCTGGAAAGCATGTAGACTTTCGGGAGTAGGAAAGCTCTAGATTCAAATCCTTGTGTGACTTTGGGCAAGTTTCAGCTTCTGAGTCTGCAAAATAGGATTGATAAAACCTACCAGCAGAACTATTTTGAGGATAAAATTATATGACTAAATAAAATGCTAATATATAGGAGGTTATCAATAAAATAGACTCCAGTTCCATCAGTAATTGAGTTAGGCTCTTCTTTAGAAGATTATCTTAATTACAGTGAAACCAGGAAAATAAAAATCCAACCTAGTAAGATTTAAAATATGACCTATGAATTTTTAAATATTGAATGTGGTTTTTACCTGTGTTTCATTTATATCAATGGGAGATGTGAAGTAAAGAGAACATGCAACATTTAACAATTTTACACTTAATTGAACATTTACTTTCCACACTCTTTATCAGTGATGAAGTTGGTAGGATTATTACAAATGAAATTGTCATCTCCAAATGGTTAATAATGTCTTGGATTTCAGATTAAGATACCTAAACCTGTGCTCTCTATCTTGGTAGCCACTGGCTATATCTGATTATTTAATTTTAAAGTAATCAAAACTAAATAAAATTTAAAATTCAGTTCCTCAGTTTCACTAGCCACATTTCAAGTGCTTAATAAACACATGTGGCTAATTGCTACCATACTGGGTACTGCAAATATGGAACAGTTCCATCATTCCAGAATGTTCCATTGGACAACTCTGAAACAGGCTTTAATAGCAACTATTTTTAGCTTTGATTTTTTTCCCATACAAAATGGTCCAGTTTAAGACTTTCCAATAAGCTTAAATGGGATGTTTTTAAATAATATGTTACTATTATTATTAAACCAGTTGAGTCTTGGATGCCATCTTGTAAAGAGCGCCAATCACATTTCAACTGTCTAACATTTCTACCAGAAGTTTCTATATACGTTCCAACTCACTGCCTTTGGAATTACCTCTAAATTGTCACCATGCTGTTTCTTCTAATTCTTTTTTTGTCTTGTCCCTCTCTCCACTCTCACTGCCACTCTTATCAACCCTTTTCTCACTTCAATCTATCTTCCTAAGAAAAGCCATAGCAGCCTTCCAAAACACAGACAAGATGACACATCCAAGTACAAAATAAAGTGCAAACTCCTTAGCATAGCATTAAGAGACTTCATAAATCCTCACACACGCCACCAATGCCCTCATAATGCTTTGATAACTCACTACTCCTGAGTTTTTTTAAGGCTATTCCAAACACCTAAAAATAAGTTTGAGATCTTTAATTTTCATGACCTTCAGTTCCTCCATTATAAAGGAAAAAATATTTACTTTCAGAGATAACTTAGAGATTAAAGTTAAAGCATGTAATAAACCACTGCTGTTAATAACATTATCATCACCTTCTTCAACATTATCATTAATTTGGCTCTAGCCTCAGTCTTTAGTTGCATTCTCAAAGTGTTCTGCACAGACAAATTGGTAAAGACCCTTAAATTTCATTTCACTAGTGAAGGAAAATGGGTCAGACAAGGCACCATCCACTTGCCATGACAAATCATATCACTGAGGAGTAGCCGCAGGATACCAATGACTTTCTCATTACCACTAAAGGTTACTCAAAGGCTGTTGAGTCCAATGCTTTAAATGACCGTAAATTGTTTTTATAAGATTTCTGAATTCAGTGGAAAGATTTTTATCATACCTCTTCTATCTCCTGATGCAACAGCTCCCATCTGTAGTCTCCATGCCTTATTGCCCAGGCACACTACAATAACAAACTTATCCAGTTGGCAATGTTATTCTATTACCACTAAATGAAAATTACTGGTGTATTATTACTCTAAAACTTATCTTAGTTTTCATTCTCAACTTTCATTTAAGCTTTTTAATCCTTCAAATTCATTTTTTTCAGCTTTTCATGCAGCAACAATTTAGAAGCAGTCTTAAATGAAAATAGCTGCCTTTTGATAAAATAAAAGCACTTATTATTAGCAAACGCAAGGAATTTGCTGAATGACCGTAACAGGTTAATCTACTGGAATCTCAGCTTTCCTCACACATGGTTGTCTTTTGGGAAACAGTAAAATAATGCCAGAAAAACAATTTATAAAATGAAAGGTCTTAAAAAGTAGTGATTTTATCCTCATGGAAAATAGGTAGAAAGTCAGGTACTAAGTTGCTCTAATTAGAAAATCCTCAGTTTATATGGGAGGAGCCAAGATGGCAGAACAGCATGGAAATTTTTTGTGTGTCTTACATCCATGAAATACAGCCAGACCAACACTAAACCATCCTACACACATAGAAAACTGATTAAAGCATTAACACAACAATCTGCACAACCTGAACCACAGAATTCAGCAGGTACGTGGCACAGAGTGGTGAACTTGGGGAGAGAGAATCCAGCGGCAGGAGGGGAGCCGCCTTTGCAGGCAGAGAGGTCAGAGACTGGGGAAGGGGGGAGAATACGGGAAAAGCACCCCTCCCCAAAAGCAGCTGGAGAGAAAGTGGAAAATTGGAAACAGCCGCAGGGCCTAAACTAAAAAGGGAGAAAGGAGAAAGGAGAGGGTTTAAATTCCATTAAGACTGTAAACAAGGGGAGCGCAAAGGCTGCAACTCCACAGCTTAATACCTGGCGGTGCTCTGGTGGGAAGGGCGAATCCCCAGGAGCAGAGTGGGGTCCGGGAGGTTCTCGGGCCACACGGGGAGAAACAGTTCCACTGCTGGCAGGACATTTGGTAGAGACTGTTGAAGCCACCTAGTCCCAGCAGACCCCAGAAAACGGCCACATTCACTGTTGCTGGAACAAGGTCGTTAAGGGTGAAGCCTGGTGCCAGATGTGTGTTGTGGTTTTCCATAATCCCTGAAAAGCTGCTGCTACACTATCTTGCGAACTTTTTCTGGGGTGGGCTGGCACCTAGCCTCAGTCTCAGGGCACCAGCAGCAGCAGGGTCCAGCAGGCGTTCCTGGTGCAGCTGGCATTTGGCCATTGCTCAGTGAGACCCTCCCGCGGAGGGGCGGAACGGGTCAAAGCTGCAGTCCTTCGGAAGTAAGGGGCCGGGGAAAACAGCTGCATCTGAGACAAAACTCCGGAAAGAGGTACTGCCTGGGGCTTGGTCATGGACAGTGAAGAAGCAGGGAGTGGACAAAAGCTGAAAACAGAGGACGGGTGCGTGACTGCTGATCGGAGAGAACAAAGTTCCCTTACTAGAGACTGGAGAGCTGGGTTACGCCATTTTCACCCCTCCGGCGCATGCGCATACATACCTACGAACGCTGCAACAATCTACCCCAGTAGGCAGGCAGTGCCATCTAGTGGAGAACAGAGCTGTTACACTGAGCCCCACCCAACTGGGCCATCCTCACTCTTTAAGAACACAAGTCTCACCGCCTACTTAGTTTATGGACTATAAAGCACTACAGTCTGACTTCTAGGGGAAAATGAAGTAATTTCAGTCCTATTTCAATCTGTTAGCAGGTCCATCTATTCAATTTTCTTTCCTTTTTTCTTTTTTTTCTCTTTTATACTTTTTCTTGAATACAGAAAGAAAAATTCCTTTTTTTTCCATTTTTATTAAAAATATTTTTCTTTAATTTTTTATTGTATTTTTTAATTTTGTGTAAGTTTTTTCAAATTCTATCTTACTTCCATCATTCTATTTTAGTCTACTTCAGTGTATTCACCTTTTCAAATTTTTGAATGATTTCCTGGTTTTCTTTTTTCTTTTTTTCTCTTTTTTTGTTTCTTTTCTTTTTCTTGAATGCAAAAAGTGAAAAACTTTATTTTTACTTTCAATTTCTATTAAAAATATTTTTCTTTAATTTTTTTACTATTCTTTTTGCTTTTATGTAAATTTTTTCAAATTCTATTTTACTTCCATCATTTTATTTTAGTCTACTACAGTGTATTCACTTTTTCACATTTTCAAATGATTTCTTTTTTCTCTTTTTTCTCTTTTTCATTCCTTTTCTTTTTCTTGAATACAGAAAGAGAAAAAAATCATTTTTATTTTTAATTTTTATTAAAAATATTTTTCTTTAATTTTCTTACTAATATTTTCTTTATGTAAATTTTTTTCAAATTCTATTTTACTCCCATCATCTCATTTGAATCTACTTCAGTGATTTCAGTTTTTCAAATTCTCAAACGATTTCCTTTCCCACCCCCCTTTTTTTTTTTCTCTAATCTGTCAAAACAATTTCAACACCCAGACCAAAAGATACCTAGGATCTGGCATCATTTATTAGATTTGTGTGTGTGTTTTTAATTTTTTAATTTTAATATGTTTTTAATTTTAATTTTTTTATTTTAATTTTTCTACCTCATTAATTCTTTTTCTTCATTCCAAATTACAAAACGAAGGAATTCACCCGAAAAGAACGAGCACGAAGAAATGACAGCCAGGGATTTAACCAACACAGATACAAGTGAGATGTCTGAACCAGAATGTAGAATCACGATAATAAGAATACTAGGTGGAGTCGAAAATAGATTAGAATCCCTTTCTGCAGAGATAAAAGAAGTAAAAACTACAAAGAATGAAATTAATAATGCTATAACTGGGTTCCAATCATGGATAGATGCAGCGGTGGCAAGGATTGATGAGGCAGAACAGAGAATCAGCAATATAGAGGACAAACTTATAGAGAATAACAAAGCCGAAAAAAAAGAGGGAGATTAAGGCAAATGAGCATGATTTAAGAATTAGAGAAATCAGTGACTCATTAAAAAGGAACAACATCAGGGGCGCCTGGGTGGCGCACTCGGTTAAGCGTCCGCTTTCAGCCAGGTCACGATCTCGCGGTTCGGGAGTTCGAGCCCCGCATCGGGCTCTGGGCTGATGGCTCAGAGCCTGGAGCCTGTTTCCGATTCTGTGTCTCCCTCTCTCTCTGCCCCTCCCCCGTTCATGCTCTGCCTCTCTCTGTCCCAAAAATAAATAAACGTTGAAAAAAAAAATTAAAAAAAAAAAAGGAACAACATCAGAATCATAGGGGTCCCAGAAGAGGAAGAGAGAGAAATAGGGGTAGAAGGGTTTTGTGAGCAAACTGTAGCGGAAAACTTTCCTAACCTGGGGAAAGACACAGACATCAAAATCCAGGAAGCACAGAGGACCCCCATTAGATTCAACAAAAACCGACCAGCAACAAGGCATATCATAGTCAAATTCACAAAACACTCAGGCAAAGAGAGAATCATGAAAGCAGCAAGGGAAAAAAAGTCCCTAACATATAAGTGAAGACAGATCAGGTTTGCAACAGACCTATCCACAGAAACTTGGCAGGCCAGAAAGGAGTGACAGGATATATTCAATGTGCTGAACCAGAAAAATATGCAGCCAACAATTCTTTATCCAGCAAGGCTGTCATTCAAAATAGAAGGAGAGATAAAAAGGTTCCCAAACAAAAATTAAAGGAGTTTATGACCACTAAACCAGCCCTGCAAGAAATTTTAAGGGGGGCTCTCTGAGGGGAGAAAAGATGAAAAAATACACACACACACACACACACACACACCAAAAGCAACAAAGATTAGAAAAGACCAGAGAACACCACCAGAAACTCCAACTCTACAAGCATCATAATGGCAATAAACTCATATCTTTCAGTACTCACTCTAAATGTCAATGGACTCAATGCTCCAATCAAAAGACATAGGGTAACAGAATGGATAACAAAACAAGATCGATCTATATGCTGTTTACAAGAGACCCACTTGAGACCTAAATACATCTTCAGATTGAAAATATGAGGATGGAGGAACATCTATCATGCTAATGAACAACAAAAGAAAGCCAGAGTAGCCATACTTATATCAGACAATCTAGACTTTAAAATAAAGACTGTATCAAGAGATGCAGAAGGGCATTATATCATAATCAAGGGGTCTATCCACCAAGAAGACCTAACAATTGGAAACATTTATGCGCCAAATGTGAAAGCACCCAAATATATAAATCAATTAATCACAAACATAAAGAAACTCATCGATAGTAATACCATAATGGTAGGAGACTTCAACACCCCACTCACAACAATGGACAGCTCATCCCATCAAAAAATCAACAAGGAAACAATGGCTTTGAATGACACACTGGACCAGATTGACTTAACAGATATATTCAGAACATTTCATTCTAAAGCAGCAGAATATACATTCTTCTCCAGTGCACATGGAATGTTCTCCAGAACAGACCATATACCGGGACACATATCAGCCCTAAGTAAGTACAAAAAGATTGAGATAATACCGTGCATATTTTCAGACCACAATGTTATGAAACATGAAATCAACCACAAGAAAAAATTTGGAAAGGTAACAAATACTTGGAGACTAAAGAACATCCTACTAAGGAATGAATGGGCTAACCAAGCACTTAAGGAGGAAATTAAAAAATATATCGAAGTCAATGAAACTGATAACGCCACAACCTAAAACCTCTGGGACGCAGCAAAGGCAGTCATAAGAGGAAAGTATATAGCAATCCAGGCCTTCCTAAAGAAGGAAGAAATATCTCAGATACACAACCTAACCTTGCACCTTAAGGAGCTGGAAAAAGAACAGCAAATAAAACCCAAAACTAGCAGAAGACAAGAAATAATAAAGATTAAAGCAGAAATTAATGCTATTGAAACCCAAAAAGACAGTAGAACAGGTCACTGAAACCAGAAGCTGGTTCGTTGAAAGAATTAACAAAATTGATAACCACTAGCCAGTTTGAAGAAAAAGGAAAGGACCCAAATAAATACAATCAAGAATGAAAGAGGAGAGATAAAAACCAACACAGCAGAAATAAAAACAATAATAAGAGAATATTATGAGCAATTATATGCCAATAAAATGGGCAATCTGGAAGAAATGGACAAATTCCTAGAAACATATACACTACAAAAACTGAAACAGGAAGAAATAGAAAATTTGAACAGACCCATAATCAGTAAGGAAATCGAGTTAGTAATCAAAAATCTGCCAAAAAACAAGAGTCCAGGGCCAGATGACTTTCCAGGGGAATTCTACCAAACATTTAAGGAGAGTTAACAACTATTCTCTTGAAGCCGTTCCAAAAAATAGAAATGGGAGGAAAACTTCTAAACTCTTTCTATGAAGCCAGCATTACCTTATTCCAAAACCAGACAGAGGTCCCACAAAAAAGGAGAACTATAGACCAATTTCCCTGATGAACATGGATGCAAAAATCCTCAACAAGATATTAGCCGACCGGATCCAACAATACATTAAAAAAATTATTTACCACAACCAAGCGGGATTTATATCTGGGATGCAGGGCTGGTTCAATATCCACAAAACAATTAACATAATTCATCACATCAATAAAAGAAAGGAAAAGAAGCATATGATCCTGACAACAGATGCAGAGAAAGCAGTTGACAAAATACAGCATCCTTTCTTGATAAAAACACTCAAGAAAGTCGGGACAGAAGGAGCATATCTCAAGATCATAAAAGCCATATACAAATGACCCAAAGCTAATATCATCCTCAATGTGGAAAAACTGAGAGCTTTCCCCCTAAGGTCAGAAACAAGACAGGGATGTCCACTCTCACCACTGTTATTCAACATAGTATTGGAGGTCTTAGCCTGTGCAATCAGACAACACAAAGAAATAAAAGGCATCCAAATCGGCCAGGAGGAGGTCAAACTTTCCTCTTTGCAGATGACATGATACTCTATATGGAAAACCCAAAAGATTCCACCAAAAAACTGCTAGAATTGATTCATGAATTCAGCAAAGTTGCAGGATATAAAATCAACGCACAAAAATCAGTTGCATTCCTATACACCAACAATAAAGCAACAGAAAGAGAAATCAAGGAATCGATCCCATTTACAGTGGCACACACACACAAAAAAAAACATAAAATACCTAGGAATAAATCTAACCAAAGGGGTGAAAAATCTATACACAGAAAACTATAGAAAGCTTATGAAAGAAATTGAAGAAGACACAAAAAAAAAAAATGGAAAAAGATTCCATGCTCCTGGATAGGAAGAACAAATATTGTTAAAATGTCAATACTACCCAAAGCAATCTACATATTCAATGCAATCCCTATCAAAATAACACCAGCATTCTTCAGAGAGCTAGAACAAATAATCCTAAAATTTGTATGGAACCAGAAAAGACCCCAAATAGCCAAAGCAATCTTGAAAAAGAAAACCAAAGCAGGAGGCATCACAATCCCATACTTCAAGCTATACTACAAAGCTGTAATCATCAAGATAGTATGGTACCGGCACAAGAACAGACACTCAGAACAAGGGAACAGAATAGAGAACCCAGAAATGGACCTACAAATGTATGGCCAACTAATCTTTGACAAAGCGGGAAAGAATACCCAATGGAATAAAGACAGTCTCTTCAGCAAGTGGTGCTGGGAAAACTGGACAGCAACATGCAGAAGAATGAACCTGGACCACTTTCTTACACCATACACAAAAATAAACTCAAAATGAATGAAAGACCTCAATGTAAGACAGATATCCATCAAAACCCTCAAGGAGAAAGCAGGCAACAACCTCTTTGATCTTGGCCGAAGCAACTTCTTACTCAACACGATTCTGGAGGCAAGGGAAACAAAAGCAAAAATGAACTACTGGGACCTCATCAAAATAAAATGCTTCTGCACAGTGAAGGAAATAATCAGAAAAACTAAAAGGCAACTGACAGAATGGGAGAAAATATTTCCAAACGACATATCAGATAAAAGGTTAGTGTCTAAAATCTATAAAGAACTTATCAAACTCAACATCCAAAAAACAAATAATCCAGTGAAGAAATGGGCAAAAGACATGAATAGACACTTCTCCAAGGAAGACATCCAGACGGCCAACCGACACATGAAAAAATGTTCAACATCACTCATCATCAGGGAAATACAAATCAAAACCACAATGAGATACCACCTTACACCTGTCAGAATGGCTAACATTAACAACTCAGGCAACAACAGATGTTGGCAGGGATGTGGAGAAAGAGGATCTCTTTTGCATTGTTGGTGGGAATGCAAGCTGGTACAGCCACTCTGGAAAAGAGTATGGAGGTTCCTCAAAAAACTAAAAATAGAACTACCCTACAACCCAGTAATTGCACTATAGGCATTTATCCACAAGATACAGGGGTGCTGTTTCAAAGGGACACATGCACCCCTATGTTTATAGCAGCACTATCAACAATAGCCAAAGTATGGAAAGAACCCAAATGTCCAACAATGGATGAATGGATAAAGAAGATGTGATAAATATATACAATGGAGTATTACTTGGCAATCAAAAAGAATGAAATCTTGCCATTTGCAACTACGTGGATGGAATTGGAGGGTATTATGCTAAGTGAAATTAGAGAAAGACAAAAATCATATGACTTCACTCATATAAGGACTTTAATAGACAAAACAGATGAACATAAGGGAAGGGAAACAAAAATAATATAAAAACAGGAAGGGGGACAAAACAGAAGAGACTCATAAATATGGAGAACAAACTGAGGGTTACTGGAGGGTTGTGGGAGGGGGGATGGGCTAAATGGGTAAGGGGCACTAAGGAATCTATTCCTGAAATCATTGTTGCACTATATGCTAACTAATTTGGATATAAATTTAAAAAAATAAAAAATAAAACAAGTTAAAAAAAGAAAATTCTCAGTTTATATGATGCAAACTATGTTTCTGTTGTGTTTTATATTTTCTAAACATAGTTTAAAATTTTTTAATGTTTATTTTTGAGACAGAGACAGAGACAGAGAGACAGAGAGACACAGCGTGAGCAGGGGAAGGTCAGAGAGAGAGGGAGACAGAATACGAAGCAGGCCCCAGGCTCTGAGCTGTCAGCACAGAGCCAGACACAGGGCTGGAACTCACAAACCAAACCGTGAGATCGTGACCTGAGCCGAAGTTGGACGCTTAATCGACTGGAGCCACCCAGGTGCCCCTCTAAACACAGTTTAGAAGTTGTTGGAATATGTGGATAACTCTCTCTCACTGGTGGAAAAAATATTTATGGTCCTTAAAAATAACCTACAAGTGAGTAGTTCCCTATATAGTGCTCAAATATAAAAAATATGTTGTATTCAGAAAACAGAATGCCATAAGGATTGCAAGCAAATCTAAAACTAGGTCTTTTAATATATATGCAAATCCTATCCATTTTGGTTGTAAGCCAGAATTTATAGGATCTCAGTTATTTTATCATTTATGGCAAATGTTCAACCACTCAACTGTGCTTACTAGTTGATTAAAAGGAATAGTATACATGCTGTATTTCTATATGATTTCCTTCAATTACTAGCATTCATTCTGTTACCATCATGTGTCTCAGAATGTGCTCCCTGGATCAACAGTATCACATCCACCTAAAAAGCTTGTTTGCCTGAAAAAATCTGAATTTTGGAGGTGGGGCCTGATCTGCATTTTAACAATCTCCCCAGATAAGTCAAATTTGAAAACACTGCACTATATTATTTAGAATTAAAGCAACTGAATGACAAAGCCAAAGGCAGATGAATGGCAAATAAATGTGGAACTTCATCTCTTTCCCCAATACTTATTTTAGATATAGAATGTAGTCAGTCTACATAATTACTCTTTAGAATAACAGACGTGGTTTTCAAATTTTCTTGACAAAGTTTCAGTAGTTTAAATAGTAAAATAGATTAATGCTTATATAGCCAACATAAATTTATTTGTAAAAATATCTTAATCAATGTAACAGTTCTCTGCGGGGGGGGGGGGGAGCTTATTTTTCATTGCCTTGCAAATATATTCAAATATATTTTACTCAAGTTTGCATTAAAATTCATTGATGACAAGTTATATAAATATCTTCAAGGCAAATTAAATAAAGACATCTATTCCTGAAGAATGGGATTTTTCCCTTGGGTAAGCTATGATTATGGTAATTTTATTGTATAAAACTCTAAACAACAATGATAAAAAAATTAAAATTTTATACTTAAGGAAAATACATGAATAATTGTCAATCTTCCCTTCCCCTACCTCTTCATATTTCTGTCACAATCTCTAAATGAAACACACATTAAATATTACAACTTAGTCCTAAAAGAAACATTCTTTGAGTAAGAGGCACAAGTTAATAGCTTTGTTTGAAATTAAATCTAATATGGACATAGGCTTATTATATTCCAGTAGAAGTCATTCTTCTCTGTACAGTTCAATCAGTTCATCACCAATTTTTATCACAAGATATGCCTATGACTTTAAAAGGTCAGGAATCCTACTTGTAATTGTAATTTGACCTTCAGATTTTATTAAATTGGTTGAATAGCTATCTGTTTCTTCCTCTTCTATTTAAAACCTTTAAGGGAAATGAAAGTGGACACTGGGGAGAAACCAGTGCAGTAATTGAAATTGTACCTTTTTATCATTTCATTAATACATAGAACCAAAATACTCTGTCAACCATAAACATAAAAAGAAGAGTGCATATTCAGATAGAATGGTAGCAATTCATAATGAAATAAAATTCAGGAAAGTCTTCTTTGAAATCTGTTCTCTTTTTTCACAATGTCAATTGTCTCAGCAGTGCTAATTCTGTATATTTTACAAGATTAGTTTATATCCATAAAAGGGAAAAAAATATGTCAAGACATGCTCCTATCCTCATGTGATTGTGGAAAATCAATCTCTGAAAGAAGCTAATGGCCCAGAGGCCTTATTTCTTCAGATGCAACATCCACTCCCGTGGAAAATCAGACTGACTATTCACCACAGATTGTTCACTCGTGGATCAGTGGGATACGAAAAGACTTGAAGCCTTTTCCAGTTTATTCAGGGATAGAAGCACTCATTTCATCTAGAAGTATGGATAGCAACACATTACAAACTAAATTATTCTTAAACTGGAGACTGAATGAAGTTGTCAACAATGTTTACACTACAGCTGGGGCTGTTATTTGGGTAGGGAAATCCTAGCACAGCCCGACATTGACTAGAGCTTATTGCACTAATTTTGCTTCCACGCAAATGGCCAATGGCAACTAAAACCCATGGTTACCCACAAAATATTCAAGATTTTCAGAAAAAATTAAGTTTAGCATCCTTATTACCTCCAACAGTAAATATAGATCTACTGACCAGCAAGAAAACTGAAGTAATGTAAAAGATGAAAGAAAGAAAGAAGAAAGAAAGAAAGAAAGAAAGAAAGAAAGAAAGAAAGAACGAAAGAAAGAAAAATGAAGGAAGGAAAGAATGAAGGAAGGAAGGAGAAAACTGAGGTAATGTGAGACTGCTTTGCTAAAAGGTTCTACCTAAAGAGCTTCATTTAATGTATTTGGAGTTATAACAATGCATACGCTCAGTGTAGTGCTTTACTAGATATTTCTTTTAAATTTTTTATTATTTTCCAGTTACTGAAAAAAACACTCTTGCCTCTCTTTTGGGTTCAGAATATCAGTGTTGCACATTTAGTTACTGTTCACAATTTGGGTGGGTACAGCTTTCTGTTTGTTAAAAGTAACATTAGAGATGCTTGGGTGTTGGCAGGGATGGTTGAGTGCTGGACTTTGGCTCAAGTCATGATCTTGTGTTTCCGGTTCCTGAGTTCCAGCCCCATGTCAGGTTCATTGCTGTCACTCCAGAGCCCCCTTTGGATCCTCTGTCCCTCTGTCCCCCTATCTCTACCCCTCCCCAGCTCACACTCTCTCTCCCAAAAATAAACATTTTTTTAAAGTAACGTTAAACATGATTTCTTTTTCAAAGTTGTCTTTCAGTTTTTCAATTACACGAAATTTAAACAAACATGAAGTACATATTAAAAATTAAAAGTTAGCTGCTCCTCCTACACCAATTGCAAGTAGTCCATCAACTAACATTATATAAATGGACCAGCATAAAACATTGCTCTACCAAGAAAATACAGTTAATGAGTTGTTATGTTCAAGCAGAGCAAAGTAATAGCCTGATTTGTTAAAGGTGATATAGCAATATAGCAAAAAATACTCTGCTCTTGTACACTTATAAATAAATGCACTTATCCTCATACTCTCCTAGCTTAAAAATTGAACCTGAATAGCAAATTCTCCCCCAATCCCTCAAAATTATATGCAGTAGTATTTTGTCTTCTCATTTCTTCTTTTTTAAATGTTTATTTGTTTATTTTGAGAGACAGAGCAGAGGAGGAGCAGAGAGGGGGACCAAGGGAGAGAATCCCAAGCAGGCTCGGCACTGTCCGTAGGTGTTCAATCTCAGGAACCATGAGATCATGACCTGAGCTAAAATCAAGAGTATGACACTTAACTGACTGAGCCACCCAGGTACTCCCTCTCCTTTTTTTTGAATCTCATTTCAATCAGTTGTAAACATAACCCCTCCCCAACTCAGGGAAATGTCTGGCTTACAAAGTCCTTTTTTTCATTTAACAAGAACTTTCACCTAACAGCAAGGTTTCCATAAGGACAATTCAAGAAGACATTGAGAAGTTTCCAGGAATTTTTGAACTGAATCAGAGCTGATAAGGATTAATTAGCTACATCTGTCCTCATGACAGTCCTGATTTGAGAACAATAATCAAATGAAAACTCTAGCAACAGAAATAGGCAGTGATAAAGACTTACTGCATCTCTCTCTCTCAAAGGTAAATCCCCACTGCAAAGACTCTAGAGAAACCAATGTTACAGTGGGATAGAGGATACATGACCCACTGTGCTTGGAAACACACCAATGAAGTCTAGGAACACCCAGCTCTTTTTAAAAGTTTAACGATTGGTGGGGCGTTTGGGTGGCTCAGTCAGGTGTAAGTGTCCCACTTCAGCTCAGGTCATGATCTCAAGGTGGTGGGTTGGAGCCAGGGTCGGGCTCTGTGCTGACAACCTGGAGCCTGCTCTGGATTCTGTATCTCCCTCTCTCACTCTGTTCTTCCCCCACTCATGCTCTCTCTCTCTCTCTCTCTCTCTCTCTCTCAAAAACTTAATAAACATTTAAAAAATCTTTTTTAAAGTTTAGCAATAGATAAAAACAGAAATTAACAACATCTCCTGTCCCCTTGATAGAAAAAAAAAAAGAGGCTTAAAGTCATCATGCTTTACATAGAGTGGACTATATATTGTCAGCTTTCCAGTACTGACAGAGGATGATCTGTGTTTACTCATCTATATTTTACAGATAACAAGTATAACGACGGAAAAGTGTAAGAATGGAGAATGGTTTATAGCTAATCATCAGTCAAGAAAATTACACAATCATACTGACTGCTATCATTTCCAATTTATGATCTTAATCCTTAAGTGGCCCCTTAGTGTTGTCAGGCAATTCTATTATATAGCATTATAATATATATTATGTTCCTTAATCAGGTAAAGATGCATGAGTGTAGCCGCACAGGGCCCTCACTTAGAAGGTCCCATGCTTGGTGTAATGTTCAGCTGTCACTGTCTTGAATTTTTAACAATTTATTAACAAAACTCTCACATTTTGCATTTTTCTTCAGGCGCTGAAATTTACGTTGCCAGTGCTATTCCTAATCAAATCACTTTTATACTCTTCCACTCCCCCAAATGACTATTCCACACATTATTTTCTTTTATTTCTCCAGTGTCCTCTCCCTCTTTCTTGCTCTCAGTTTGATGGTTTGGGTGTCTTATTTTATTACCAAGAAGATGAAAACAATCAAAAGACAATTTTTACCTTTTCCTACAACTATGTTCGACAACCTACCTATATCTGTACCAATATAAACTTGGGTTTTCTCCTGTTAAATTGGGCAAATATTTCTTCCTTTCATCTAAAGCCACTTCTAACACCCAGGGAGCATGAGTTCTACCCAATGTTTGGTTTACTCCATCCTGTGACAGGCCAGTAAACCTGCCTAATTCTGGAAGACAGTATTAAGAAACCAATTTTGCCCTTACACCCGAACCACACTCTTCATTCCTACATTTATTAGTACTAAAGATAATATTTTTGGATCTCCATATATTCATTCTTTGTCTTATTTTTCAGAAAAAAAAATTGAGTTTTAGGAGTCTCTCAAAGATTTCAACAGAAATCAGTTAATAAATATTTGTTGAGTGAATGAATGAATGAGGTTAAGCATGTTTTTAAATATTTGATTACTTAATCTACCAAGTAACTTTATATTTAAAAATATAATCCTGAATTCCTTACATAATTATGATATTTTATTCTTATTCCATTAGACAGGAATATGGATGGGTACTTTACCTGTGATTTCACCAACTGTAGGAATCCACTTCATGTAAGACGGTGGTGGTCAAAGACTCAATTTACTTGAGAAAGTAATTTAGAATGAATGGCTTTTGGTAAAATGGTAAAGTCATGTATGACTCCATACAGCTTTACCCTCTCCCTCCCACAAGACATCTACTGCTTGAAGTCCCTAATTTTTTTCACAAATACCATGATGGATAAATCCCACAATTTGTACTTCCATTACACCACTTTGAACCAAGTCGACTGCAAACTGCTCAGCTCAATCTTATTTCCCGTTAGAAGTAAATATTCAGTTCAAGTTCCCCATGCCTGTAGGAGATTCAATTTACACATGAAAACTGAGAAGAATAAACTAGATGAATACTTTCTAATAGTGTTGGTTTCATGATAATATTTTAGGAACAGTGTGGGCAAAGTGGGGAAAGTAGTAAGTAATCCCAGTGGATTACATTCTATCAGAACAAAACTGCATTTACTTTCCTTATCCATTGAGTTTTCTCATAACACTTGTTTAAGATATTCTTCTGCTAAAAATTATATAAGCTCCTTTACAGTTCTAAATGCTTAAAATATTTTTGTTGAGTATAGGAAAAATTATATGGCCAATTTGTTACTCAAAGGATCTATACCAAAGAAAGAAATGGTATTGTTCTTCAGAAGAGGGAGTAACAGCAAAAAACAAGTGATTATATGGAAGAACAAGAGCAAAGAAGTGACTAATGAACAATGGAAGGAGGGGAATGAGAGCATATATGGAACTCTCTACACTTTCTGCTAAATTTTTCTATAAACCTAAACTCCTCAAAAACAAAACCTCGGTTTGTCCAGGGCTCAAAAACAAAACAAAACAAAAGAAAACAAAATGATACTAGCAAAGTAATTCTACCTTATTAAAAAAAATGCATTAGAAGCCATATAACATGATTTTTAACAAAGACTTTGAATACAGTAAGACTAGCCTTGCTCTTTACCATCTGCCTGACCTTGAAAATAAAATTTTTTAACTTCTCAAAACCTGTTTCATTATTTAAAAATAAAGACAAAAAAAATAAAGACAATATTTGTACCTATGTCCTTGTGCTTGTTTTTCTTAATATGAAGTACTAAAAAATTAATGGTATCCTTCTATTTGTTCTTATAGAAATAAGAGCAGCATCAAGTTATGAAAGGGTTCCGTTTGAACCATGGTACAAATTTACTACCTTCTACCTACTAGAGTTCTGAAATAATTTTTATTTTATTATTTTGTTATTATGAGTATGTATAATTAAGAAGTTTTGCTCATTTTCAAGCCTTAAAGAGGTGGTGAATTAAGAGCAATGAGACTCCAACCTGAAGTTCGTAAGCAGATGCTGTTCTTATCTAGATAAGAGCAATTTAAGAATATGGTTTGCTTGCTGAATATTTTATGTTAAAACACATTACCAACATTTAATGAAGAGAAGTTTGCTTCTGTTCTTCCTAATAAGAAGCATGAGAAGCTCTTTTAGTACCTACAAGTTTCACTGGGCACTTATGTTACTGTGCAATCTGTTGCTATTTGTAAAATATTTATTTCACATTACTCTGGTTGGTTGATTCAGGTTTTATTTCCACTGAGAACTACAGAGAAGCTTCTCAAACACATTCTAAACCTATCTAAAATCCCTCTTCTCTGTGGAATTCTTAAATTGTGTTGATCTGCTATGAGGAATTATTTCTCGGCAATCATACTGGAGGAATTCTGAAGTTATATAAAAGCATAAGCCAAGTGTGGTCTGAGAAAGGCTCACAAAGCTGCTGATACACGGAGTGGGGCTGTGACCTCAAGGAACTTAGGAAGGTTCTCTTCTCTCTGTCCAGCTGATTCACTGTTTGACCTTGCACAAGGACTCTTTCTTATTGGATATAGCAAATGAGCAAAAGGTGTCAATGTCTTCTACATTCTTTCATAACATCTTAGGAGTTGATAACCTTAAGATACAAATCTTAGAAAAGGAACTGCTGGAAAATGCAAAGCATCACTATTATTTATGCAAAGCAAGATGTGAAAACTGGAATGTATTAATTTGAAAAAAATGTGAGTAGTATCTACAAGGCTGGCACAAATGCAAGGTGCCATCTTTCTGAAATAAATTTACTTTCTATTTCTAAGGCTCAAATGAGAGAAGGAAATTAAATATTGCACATACAAAGCCACAACTGTACAAGGCATTCAGAGATTCTGGACTTCAACCTGGTTCACATTCAAATAAAGTTGAGTTGCTCACACAGTTTTGCTTTGTTTTGTCCCTGAAAGGCCCAGCAGCTTGCCCAGCTGTCTATTGGTCATTCTTGATCATAGCTTTATTAGAGGAATTCTGTACTCCTGATATTTCCTTTGGAACTAAAAATGGTTACACATTTATATTGCTTCTGATCCTATGAACATGAACATTACAAAGGAGACATTACTTAGAAATTCTTATACAAACACATGGCATTTATAAGAATTCAACCTTGACTGAGTTATTATGGCTTCATTAGATAGCTGTTGAATGATTAATCATTTCAAGATAAAGGATTTAACTTTTGCTCAAGTACTAGATTACTATCACTCCCATCTCAATCTCAAGTCCCTATGGAATAACTTCAAATTAATAAACAAACAAAACATATCACAGGAAAAAAACCTGCCATATTTTGGACTTATAGCATTTGTCAGGATGAACAGAATAACTGTGAGCTGTGGGCTATTAGAGCAGTAGTCCAGAGTCAGAAGAGAGTTCTGACACCAATTGGTGGACTGACCTTGGGAAAATATCTGAGCTTCCATTTACACATAAAAATTGAAAGTGTTCACTTCCCTTCCTGTTAGAACCACTTTGCACATAACTTTCTTATTCCTGAGGTTCATCAGAAGATTTAATTTAATAAAAATATTTCTTTTTCTACATACTGTAAATAATCATGTGATTTCTAATAGTCTTTTGCATAACTAAGAGCTAAAATAGAAAAAACTAGCTGATGAATTGAAGATAAAACATGGTCAATCTGTTCCTCAAAGAGATCTACATCAGCAGCTTGCTTTTCCTTTGGTTTGTTTGTTATCACTATCATATACTTATTTTACAAATTTCAGGGTGTTCATATAGCAAAACATACTCTAAGAGTCCAAACTAATTGACAAAGTCCATAAGAAAAAGTGAAAATATATAAGTAAATAAAGTTTCCTATGGACATTACAAGTTGGATATATAATTTCACATATTGAATATGAAATCGAATTTGATGTGGAAATAATGTTTCTATAAAACAACACACATATTTTAGATGTCATTAAGTACTCATGGATCATATTGCTATTATCACGTCAGTGTTCTCCCTTCGTAACTGAATAGTGTTAACATACATTTAGAAAGTCTTAATGTAGTACAATGACAATGATTAGAACAAATCCAGAATTATAGCACATTTTTATACATTTTTTTGTCTTAAGAATAAACCTGAAAATTTTCAATATAAACACAACACAATTTTTAGATTATAAATTATAAGCTCTGTTACTGATCAAAGGGAAATTCAAAACTTAGTAATCAGATATTAAAAGAAATATAACAGAGAAAATAGAGGGAATTATGAAGCAGTAAAGGTGTTTAAATAAAGCAGATTCCCAAATTTCATATACAAATATCAACTCAATTTGGATAATAGACCTGAATGTAAGAGCAAAGCTATACAACTTCTAGAAGAAATACGGAGAAAAAATCTTTGCGAAATTGGATAGACATTTTTTCTTATATAGGACACAAAACCCAGGAGTCACAAAAGCAATATATAATATATATATTATATATATTAGTATATATTAGTATATATATATACTATATATATACTATATATATACTAGTATATATATATTAGTATATATACTAATATATATAATTAGTGTATATATATTATGTATTAGCATATATACTAATACATATGATATTATTTATAAACTAATTTATTTATATATCTGATAATGAATTTGTATCCACAATATGTAAAGAAATCATAACTCAATAGTATGAATCAACAACCCAATTTTAAAAAAGGACAAAATATTTAAACAGACAATTCATCTAATAAGAGATGATGATAATGAATAGGCACATGGAAAAATATTCAGTATTATTAGTCATTTGGAATATGCAAATTAAACCACAATGAGATATTACTATAAAACTACTAGAATGCCTAAAATTAAGGGAGGGAAAGCAGACAATAAAAACTGCTGACAAGGATGCATTGAAACTGGAACTCTTATACATTTCCTAATGAGAATGCAAAATGGTACAACTACTTTGGAAATGAGTTTGACAGTTTCTTACAAACTTATAAACATATCTACCATATGAACCAGTAATTCTATTCACAGGGTAATTACCCAAGAGAATTGGAAATTTGGGTCAAAGGCCTATACACAAATTCTTCATTCACAATTTCCCAAAACTGGAAGCAACCCAAATGTCCATCAACAGATGAATAATTAAACAGATTGTGACAGATCCATACAGTAAAAACCTATACAGCAACAAAAAGCAACAACATTCATGAATCAGAAGCATCATCCTAATTGAAAGAAACCAGACACAAAAAGGTACACATTATATAGTGCCATTTATATGACATCTGGAAGAGACAGATCAGTGATTTCTAAGGGCTGAGATGGCTGGGCAGGGGCAAGGCTGAATATAATGGGGCATCACATTTTGGAATGATAGCAATCTTCTATCTTGAATCAGGTGTTGCTTCCAACTGTATACATTCATCAAAACTCACCAAATTCTGACCTAAAATGGGTTCTTTTTCTTTTTTGAAAGGAAAATTATACATCAATAAACATTTATTTTTAAAAAATAGGTCTATGGTTCAATCATAGAGGGCTAGTTTTTTAAAAAGTCATTGTAGAAATATATGCATAGGTACAAAATTCCTGGAATAATTCAGTTAATCAGACCTTTTCAGTATTACTTTAGAGAACCATGTGTGACTTCGACTTGGGAAAACTTATAGAGAAAAAGAAAGAGAATATTGCCAAACAACAACCAAAAAAATCTGGTAGGGAAGACATGTAGAAACCATAAAACAAATGTTGGAACACAAAATGCATATTAAAAGAGAAATATGGGGGCGCCTGGGTGGCGCAGTCGGTTAAGCGTCCGACTTCAGCCAGGTCACGATCTCGCGGTCTGTGAGTTCGAGCCCTGCGTCGGGCTCTGGGCTGATGGCTCAGAGCCTGGAGCCTGTTTCCGATTCTGTGTCTCCCTCTCTCTCTGCCCCTCCCTCGTTCATGCTCTATCTCTCTCTGTCCCAAAAATAAATAAACGTTGAAAAAAAAAATTTAATTAAAAAAAAAAAAAGAGAAATATGGCTTTAGACAGCATTAATTCTCAGGACTCTTATCTTGATTAACTCTAGGGTGTCTCTAACCACACTTCTCTTCCTGCTGCCCTTCCTGGTGGCTGAGAATCAGTTATCTTCTCATGGGAATTGTTAATCCCTCTCTCCCTACAGTTTTTAAGGATTGGCACAGGGGTCCTTCCAGGTCAGACCAGAATTTCAAGAATAAGCAATGCAAATTGGCCTGATTAGAAGGTCATAGATTTGGTGGACTGTTCCACAAATTTATTTGCTTATTTCCTTATTGGTTGACTTGGGGAGGGAGAGGCACATATCATACAGTTTGGTCCATAAAATTACTGCTGATATGGTGCTTTGAGAAGTCCTTGGAAAGACAGGATTGGGTGAAACATAATGAAAATCTTATGAAGAAGCTTCTATCCTGCCCTTTGGTACACAGTCCAAGATGCCTAGAGTGGCAAAAGAAATGTCTCCATTAAAAATATAAGAAAAAAAGGGAGGGGCATAGCTTTTCAGTTTCCTTTGGCATTAACTCACATATAAACATGATACTGTATTTTTTGGGTGGGATCATATGGACAATTTGATATTGGTCATGAAAATACATTCTTTCCAGATGACTTGAACAAAAGGGGAGTGTTTGTTCTAGAGGTTATGAATCAAGATCACTCTGAAACTGCAGGATCATACCCCCGTGTAACCACAAAAAGATCAATGCTTAAGTGGCAATTGACAAAGATTGGATTAATTGGATTTAACTCACATATCACATATTTGTCCATCTGCATTAAGAATTTTTTCTGAAGCTTTACATGTTTTAACACATTGCATCAAATTCCTATCCTTCTCCTTTTTATGAGATTTCTAACCTTGGGTCTGGTCACAAGTGAAAATTATATGGAAATATTGCTAAATGGGGGTCAGGAGACTTAAGTCCTTATCACCTCTGCAAATCTGAGCAAATCAATTAACCTCAATGGCACTCAGTTTCTTTTTAAGGGTTCTTTAAATGTTAAAATACCTAACTCTATTGGATGATAAATGAAAAGGAAGAAAATTTAGCTTTCTAAGCCTCTATGACATGACATTGAATTCAGATTATATTATTTATAAAATCTTAAAGTCATAAAAATCTTTAACTTTTCAAAGTAATTTCACCTACATTACTTCATTTTTAGTTCACAAAGTTATTGTTTTTATATATTTTGAAAAAATTGTTTTTGCTTGCAAATGTTAATCATTGTATTAGTGAGAACTAATAAATATTATAGAAATGATATAGAAATATTTAGAACTACATATATTTATGATATATAAAAATATATTTACCATATATTTATCAATATAACTTACCAGTGAGAACTCACTACCTAATAGCTTAGAGAAAAATAAACATATCCTGTATGTTGTCAATATAGCATGACTTATGATGATTCCTAATTCTTCTGGACAATAGTAGTTGTATCTCTGCGTTGGAAGAATATTAGCCAGTTTCACCAACATATATGCTACATACTTTTCTATGGTATTGAACAAGGAAGTCAGCCTTACCCTCCTGAGGAGAGCTGGCTGAAAGACATCCTCAATCACATTCTGGCATGTTAGTAAATTATAACACTGAATTATGTATGATAATTCTCTTTTAGGGAAAGAAACCACAAATAAAAGGAGAATGTTTCCTCTTCTCCATTACAAGACTATTGATAATTTTAAATCAATATTTCAACTGTGAATTGTTATTTTGGTGGCAGACTCATTTGGCATTTTGTACACGAGACTTTTCCACCTACTTTTAGGTCCTTTGTGTTGGGACTGCAAACCTTACACATACACAAAATTGGTAAGATAAGCTTTCTAATTAAGGAGATTTATAACCCATGTGCCATATACCTACTCAAAAATTCAAGCCAACACAGACAGGAGGGCAGTTTTATCATGTTTTACTTGATAAAATATGGCTATTTTAATTACATTTTTCACTTTGATGAGATTGGTTAAATTTCAGGTCACACAGTGTGCAGAGACTTACTATTTCATTCTGGGGCAGTATCACAGGTTGGAATTATTGTGGGAATACCTGAAGGAAGTTTTGATGTGATTTGCCAAGAAGCCGCATCTTGGTTCAGAGTTGGCCATTTGGTCTGTTACATCCTTTGAGAGTGCAGCTCTGAATTTAACAGAACAATAAATAAGAACTAGTTGATGCAGTGTGTGAGCCTAAAGAAACCGTGACCTCCACAAAAAGAACATCTCTAAAACAGAGGAAACTTAGCTAATCCCTAAGACAACCTTTTCTTCCTAAGAGCTAACTAATGTAAACATACTTCTTCCTTAGGAAACCAAAAGGACCCAAACTAAAGTTTCCTTGTTATCCACTCTAATACAAATTTTTCAAAGCTTTGGGTGTGCTACTGGTAATGCTATGGAGTTTTTCCTTATTCTCGGCACCAGGAGAAAACGATGAGAGTATGAGCAGAAAAGGAAAATAAAAATTGCATACATATTCCTCTGTGGCCAAATTTAACAAGCCTTGAAATTGCTAGAAAATGAGATTTCATTTAAGAGGAAGAGATGGCATTTAAAACACCAAATCATCAAGTTCAAACTGCTTATCCCAGCAATGCAAACTGACAGCATATGCACACACATAATCAAATGGGAAATAATAATAGTACATCTCGATGGACTGCCCAGCACAAGAAAGTCAATGGCCCAAAAGATATGTCAAGAATAATTTCTTCACGTGCAGTGCTCTCATGCTGTGCTTTCGCAGCATGATTTCATCAATGGAGAGTATATGAAACTCTTAGGCAATGAGACCGGATCTTTATTCTCACCCAGCCTCTTTATAAGGGAAGAAGAAATCAGGTTATTTTCCTAAAACAAGCAGCTCTTTTCTAAGAGGTAGTGGTGGCAGCTTTTTCTAAACAGCCATATTTCTGTGTATTCACACGAATCAAGAGTGAAGGAAAATAAGCTATTTTCCCAAAGAGAGTAGGGACAAAAAGAGAGAATTATACAGTGGGGCAGATTTGACTCTTTTCTTTTCCAGAGGAAAATTCCATCACTTGGAATAGTTTTTCAAATATAATCATTACATGCTAATTAGATGACTAAGGTGACATCTGCACTAGTTACATACCTCTAATTTTGGAGAGCCCCAGTTGCTACCCCAGGAAGAAAACACGCCAGCGGCCAAAATGGCCTTTAGTAAAAACTATATGTTGCCTGGACATTTCCTCAGAACTACCCCCATAATATTTTTTGCTAGTGGCCAAAGAAAAGTAGGGTTTCTTTTTTTAGAACTACCTCCATAATATTTACTACCAGTGGCCAAAGAAAAGTAGGATTTCTAATTATAGATGCTTATGTATATGTACAAACACATTTCTAATTATATGTGTGTGTGTGTGTGTGTGTGTGTGTGTGTGTGTGTGTGTGTATACACATACACATTCATGTTGTTTTTGTGTTTTGGGTGTTTTTTGTTTTTCTTTTAATTTTTAAGATCAAAGAGCTTATCTTAATGGAAGTAATTAGGGGTAGTGTAAAAAAAATTAAGTTCTCACCTACATGGTGAGTTTCAGAAGTTTTTAGAAAGTGCCCACTGCCTATGGAATACATCCCTTTCCTATACATGGTTACTGACAAATAGATTTTTTAACAGAGGGCAATGCAATTTTACAAGATAATTTGTTCCAAATAGCAATATATGAAAGGGAATGTTTTGATTTGAACCTCACATATGATATAAAAAACTGTGACTAGTACTTTCCTCAAGACAGGTCTTCATAGTTGGGAGAAGAGCACTGGGACATGAGATGCATCAGCGAGTGCCAGCAGGACAGTCGGGATGCCAGGGCAGGAGATTGAGAATGTTGAAGACATGTTCCAGCTTTTCCTAAGAGGGTACTGAATTGCTTGAAAAATAATCTCCAAGGACAAATAGAGGCTCTCCAAATAAAGACAATCAAAAGGGTTAAATCCAATTCCATGGAAAAGAAACAAGCCAATGAATGTTACTGGAAATTTCCAACTGTGAGTCAGAATGAATGTATGGACTCTATATCCACTATTATTGTTCCCAAATGTATGAGGTTTCTTTCTTTCCTTATTGTTATTGAGGTAGAATTGTTAAATAAAGGCTATGATTTGTCCTTATTCACTGTCTTGAAACCTGAAAATATAGCCATTCATAAAATTCCACCAGTTGAGCAACTTTCTGTAACATATTGAAGGAATAGTTATACGCTCTGGGGACTGATCCTTATACTTCACTGCCAGAGTTATTGAGTTCTTGATTTACTTAATATCAACAATCCTGCAGAGCACTCTATATCTGTTGTCTCATTTGCTTATTATACCAGAGCTTTACAATGCATAAATATTCCATTTTAAATTTTTTTTTCAACGTTTTATTTATTTTTGGGACAGAGAGAGACAGAGCATGAACGGGGGAGGGGCAGAGAGAGAGGGAGACACAGAATCGGAAACAGGCTCCAGGCTCTGAGCCATCAGCCCAGAGCCTGAGGCGGGGCTCGAACTCCCGGACCGCGAGATCGTGACCTGGCTGAAGTCGGACGCTCAACCGACTGCGCCACCCAGGCGCCCCTAAATATTCCATTTTAAAATGAGGTGCATGAAGTTTAATGTTAGTAACCTAAAGCCACACAGCTAGTATGAGAACTGGGACCAAAAATCTGATTCCAAAACCCCACATTTATTGAACAATGTAACACTTATATGCAGGGATTGGTACAGTGTGTTCTCTTCCAAAACATGGCCTGAGAGAATCAACATTAATGGTTGAATATAATCAAACTATCAAAATATATGTAATATAATCGAATATAGCAATATATAAAATGTAATCAAATATAACAATATATTTTATTTCTGAGCATAGTTTTGAAATATGTCTAGTTCATATATGAATTTAGTAATAATAAACTTTTACTTTGGGTTTATATTACCAGGTCCTGTTTTAAATGCTCTCCAAATATCCAAATGCTTTCAAAATACCAGCTTGTTTATCTTTATAACAGCCCTGTGCAGTATATATACATAAAGAAATTGACATACAGAATAGGTAAATAACTTGCCCAAAGTGAAACAAAATAAAAGATAGAGCCAGGTACAGCTAACCAAGAAGGTACAGCTCCAAACTCAAGAATCTTACCACTAGGTTGTATTGCCCTTTAAGTAATAAAAGCATGTTCTCAAAATTAATGACAATTATTACAATCAATTTATTCAACAAATATTTTTTGAGCACCTACTTTACATCAGGCCCTAATCTAGGTGCTTGAGATGAAGCTAGGATCAAAACATAACAAAGCCTGCCTAGGGAAGTTGTATTCTAGTGAGGAAGTCTGAAAACAGGCATTATCAACAAGTGAAATGTATAGTATGTTAGTCTTTGGAGAAAAAGAAAGGAAATCAGTGGAGTAGGAAAGTCTAGGTGTACAGGGAGTGAAGATTTACTATTTTAAATCTCCCTGCTGCAAAGATGACATTTAAAGAGAGGGCTGAAGGAGGTGAGTGTGTGAAACATGCAGATATCAGGGGGAAGATCATTCTACCAAAGGGATCAGCAAGTGCAAGGACCCTGAAGCTAAAGAATGCTTAACCTCTATGAGTAGCAACAAGAAGACCAGCGTGAGGGGCATCTGGTTGGCTCAGTCAGTTAAGCGTCTGACTTTAGCTCAGGCCATATCTCATGGCTCATGAGTTCGAGCCCTGCTGAGCTGTGCTGACAGCTCAGAGCCTGGAGCCTGCTTTGGATTCTACGTCTCCCACCCTCTCTGCCCATCTCCCACTGTCACTCTGTCTCTCTCTCTCAAAAAATAAATAAACATTAAAAAAAACTTTTAAAAGAAGACCAGTGTAACAGAAGCAGAATAAACCAAGGGATAGATTAATAGAAGTGAAATCAGTGATAAATGGAAACCAAGGTCCATAGAGCCTTGGAAGGACTTGGCTTTTACTTTGAGAATAATGAGATGCCATTGTTGGATTTTGAGCTGAAGGGTATTCTGTTCAAGAATGGACCAGGAAGAAAGATGTCAAGGTGGGGAGGCCTGGTAGAAGGCTATTGTACAAATAAAAGTGAGATGATATTGACTTGGACTTGGGTAGTGGTGGTGGAAATAGAAGTAAGTATCAAATTCTAGATAAATTTTGAAGGTGCAGCAAATAGAATTTCCTAAAGAATAGGTTATAGGGAGTAAAAAGAGAGAGAGGATGGGGCATCTGGGTGGCTCAGTCGGTTAAGCATCCGACTTTGGCTCAGGTCATGATCTTACAATTCGTGGGTTTGAGTCCTGCGTTGGGCTCTATGCTGAGAGCTCAGAGCCTGGAGCCTGTTTCATATCCTTTGTCTCCCTCTCTCTCTGCTCCTCTCCTGCTCATGCTTTCTCTCTCTCTCTCTCTCTCTCTCTCTCTCTCTCTCTCTCTCTCTCTCAGAAATAAATAAATATTTTTTAAAATATTAAAAAAGAGAGAGAGAGAGAGGTTAAACTTGACTCCAGTGTTTTTGGCCCACACAAATCACAGGATTAAGTTGCCATATTTTGAGATGGGGAAGACTTTTTAGAGAAGCAGGTGTAGAGATCACCAGAATTTCTTTTGGGGACATGTTAAGTCTGTCATGGAAGCTAAAAGGCAACTGGGAAGAGATGTCAATTAAAGCAATTGAATACAGGAATCTAGAGTTTAGAGAAAAGGCCTATCTGCATCAGCCTATTGGTAGAATTCAAATATCTTGGACTGGAAGAAATCACTACAGAGAGAAATAGAGTGAACTATTTGAGGACTGAGCTGCTAGAGAACTCAATCATTAGGACATTGGGCAGAAGAGAAAACAGCAGGAGAGACTGAGAAGAAGCAGGCAGAAGGTGGAAGGGAAACTAGATGACCTGTAGAACAAATGCTTTGAGCAGGATGGAATGATCAATTGTACCAAATGCTGTTGACAAATGTTGGTGTTGTCAGGGATTGATGACGTCACATTCGTTTTAGCAACGGGAGGTCATTGGTGACCTTAAAAATAGTAGTCTCTGTGAAACTGAGGGCTGAAAGCCTGAGAGTAGTAGGTTCAAGCAAGACTCGTAGGGTAGGGAAGATGAGAGGAAAGAAGGACAGCTCTCAGGAAATGTTACTATAAAAGAGAGCAGAGAAATAAGGTGGTGGCTGAAACAAATTGTAGTATGTTTCATGCTGAAGAGAATTATTCCAACTGTAAGAGACAAAACAGTGAGAGAAGAGAGCAAGAGAGAAAGGAAAATTGTTGGAGAGGTGTCACCAAGGAGATGAGATAAATGCATGTACTTAACGCAAGGAGAGAATGTTATCAGATAGAAGGAAAATTCATTCTTAGGAATAGGAGGGAAAGCAAAGAATGAGGATATGGGCACTCCATGCAGATACATGCACACACAGGTTTCTTTCAGATGGTGCTATTTTCACAATGAAATAAAAAGCAATTAAAAAAACATCACCACCACCACCACTAGTACTGACTGAGTATCAACTATGTAGTAGACACAGGGCTGAGTCCATTATTTATGTCATGATCCTGACATTACTATGGGGAAAACTGCTATCAGCAATAAAACAATTCATATATTCAATTTCAAAAATACATTTTTAATTCATCACATGTTAATATTTAGGGAAAGCCAATATATGCAAGCACCAGTACATAGTAATGAATAGTAGTTTTTAGAATCAAGTCCATATTCTGTCCGCAAATTTTTTTCATTTATGTTAGCAAGATAAACCAAAAAAAAAAAGAATATAACCCAAGGATATGATAAGAGTTGAAAGATTGGGGATAATTAAAAAAGCTTTTAATATGAAATTTATTATTAAGTCAAATACACATGGAAATAAAATATTTTCCATCTTTTACGTATTATACAAAGTATTTAGTCTATTTTACTAATCTGTCAGAAACAGAAAGATTTCTCTAAAACTAATCTCTGATTAATGGCATGGCCAGTCAATCTTCTCAAATCTCTTTTAGATTTATGGTTTCAACTGAAGAGTGGAAGGAAAACAAAATGCATCTGTTTATTCAAATATGTTTGTCGCAAATAACTTCATGTAACATTTCTATAATTTTTAAGTGTAAAAATCAGAAGAGTAAAAGGAATATGACGATGGCAACCATAAAGAATATAAATTTTTAAGTAAGCAGAAGAGCAAACAGAGAAAAATAGGCCTAAGTCATTGATTTCTAAAATATTCAGGAAAAGCTGCAAGAGAATTACTTTTACCCAATGCATATTAAAACATAGAGCTCTCCAGACACTTTTATTTTCTGAAAGCAGCAAGCAGAATCCTGCATATGAACCTCATTTACTTTGAAATCATGTATTCACTTCAAAAAAGATAAAAAAAAAAAAAAGATAAAAAGAACAGAAAAAAGAAAGAAAACAATTGCAGAGTAAAAAAAAATAAAGTCACTTGAACCGTCCTTCGGCCCATGACCTCTGCGAGCTGACACCTTATTTTAATCAATAGTAAGAATGTTCGCTGAATAAATTAATAAATAAATGTCAAGCAGATATCTGGTACAGTGTTTTGGGTTATTTTCCACCCACCTCTTTGTACAATGACCTCTCCACAGCTACCTGAATATATCCAAGAAAATTAATTTACAGTCTGGATTATGACTCAGAATTACTAGTGTTAAAAAAAAAAACAGATATGCAATAGACTGTGTGACCTTGGGTAAGCTACTTAACTTTTCTGATCTTTACTTTCCATATCTACTAAATAGGAAAAAACTGTTTTAAATTTAATGAATCACTATAGGATATCATAGGATAATAATAATATTACAGGATAACAAGATAATACAAACAAAGTATTTAGAAAGGGTCTGGAACAACACAAAATGAGATATCTGCTGTCATGATCATACCATTGTTTGCCTCATCTTTCCTAACCTCATTGTAACGATGCATTTCTCTCTCCTGCTTCATAAGTTTTAATAAGCTCAGAAACAACCATGTCCATTCTTAAGCAATTCTACCTCCCCAACTACTTTGTTCCTTAATACCTTATATTATGGCAGTGAGTTTGAGAGCAATTTTTAATGAAAAATCAGAGGAAGAAAGAATAGAGGGACTAAAATTGTTTCTGATTAGAGCTATGTAAAATAATTATATTTTATAATTGTATTTGCATATTCGTGTTTATCCTGTCTTTTTCATGTTTATGAACTGAAGACTGTTTAGGAGCAGGAAAAGGAGACCCTGCCATCGTTTGCCCTCCAAAGCCTCTAGAACAATTTCTCCAATATTGTTTAACCACTCATCTTACAAGCAATTATTTGAAAAATAAGCTCAGAATTGGGACTACTATTTACCGTGACTAAGCCTTTAACTCCACTTTCCATTCCAAAACAGATGCTGAATTTCACAAACCCAGCAATTACAACTTGCCCCCACAAGCCCTCACAGCTCTTATAAGTGGATTCTTGGCTTAAATCTATTCTAAACCAAATAGGAAGCAGTGTGTTCATGAATCCAATGAGACAGTTTCAAGGCTGAGATAGTTTTCTTGGGCATGAACATTCAAGCAGTTCAGGGGAAATTCAAACTACTAGATTTAGCCATTAAACTTGACATTAAATATCACTCCAAAGTAATATTTTCATATATATGCTAGAAAGAAGAGATGGACTTTCACAATTTCTCTGCAATCAAGTTTAGGGTAACTTGGATAAAGAGTTATCTATCGGAAAGAGTACAAAGTTTAGAATCCAGACAAATTGGAGTTGAAATCTTAGGCACTTCCTAATGCAACTGTGGGCAAATAACTTATTTACTTATACCTCAGCTTCTTCCCTTAAAATAGAGCAATTATTATAGATAGATAGATAGATAGATATATTGATGTGAAGATTTAAAAGCAAACCTAACATAATAAACCTCACAAATGGTATTTACATTTTATGTATAACTAATCAGTCTTAAAGAAAGACCTCAGAGATTCTGGAGAGACAGCATCTCCTGAACTTAAACCTTAATTGCCACTATTCTGCTTGTGTTCTATGGTTCAAGACAACAGCCACTGAAGACAAATGGTTTACACTCCTGTGTCTTATTGGAGTCCAGAAAACAATGGCCTTGTTCACCCAAAGATAACTTCTGAGAAGACCTGAGTTATTTTAGGGAGGTCATGTTCATGTGGGGTCTGAGAACTTATAGGGGAGCCATAATTAAGGACATGTTGCTGACCATCTTTGAAGTTAAGTGGATATTAAGGCTTGCATTGCCCCCCAGCAGGTCTGGCAGCATCTGAGAAGATCCTTCATGGTGCTTCATCAGATTTCAAGTCCACCTCTATTCACTGAAGACCCAAAGGAACAAAAGTCTATTGGGCTTATATCCTTCCCTTGGTTGGCCAAGCACTTATGAGCCCTCATAACCTGACTTGACGGCCACCAACAGGCAATGAAACCCAAACACCTGTGGGAGGAATTTCAAGCAGGACATCCAAACTGAAAGCTTTTATTTTCAGTAGTTTGCTAAGAAGAATCTGATAATAACTTGAAGCTAATAAAAAGCAGTAAGACCATATACGGGTATTCCTTAGGTCTTAAAAAGTAATCTGGAATTAAAAAAAAAATCAGTATAGGAAACAAAAGTGAACATGACAACATTTAAGAATTGGCAAAGATGAATGAACAAGAATATCTCAAAACAGAAAAAAAATACAAGAATATAAAACATCACGGGAGAAGAGTTAAGAGTCTGAAGGAAAAATACAGATTTGATATGCAAATAATAAGAGTTTCAGATGAAAGAAAAGGAACAGATGGAAGAGAGAGAATAATCAAGCCAACAATAGACAAAATGTTTTTTGAGCTACAGACCGAAAAATTCACCACATCCCAGAAAGGACTAATGGAAAAGAAAAATCTTATTTTTATATGTATTCCTGTAAGTTATTCTGAATTTCTAAAATGAGGTAAACTCTTTTAAGTTTTCATACAAAGTAACTAACTTTTGCAATAAAAAAGCATCAGACTAGCCTTCGAACTTACCTGGCATCCCAAAAGGGAGAAGAAGCTAATACAGACCTGTGAGAAAAGGACTGTGATCAAGAACTCACCCAGACAAGACACCTATCACCTGGGAAAATAAAAATGTATCTCTGGATAGGCAGAGATGTCACCCATGTAATCCCATCTGAGGAAAATACATGCGAAGGTGCCAAAACTCAAGTGAGCAAGAACGGAGACTATGGGATAGGGGCAGAGGAGAGGAAAGAATGGAGAGCCATAAGCCTTGTAAAGCACAAAGATAAATCTACATGGATGATCTCCTTGAAGAGGCTGACAATTAATATGCTATGTAATAAATATACCTTCCTTTTCTAAGATCTTTTAACATAGTGTGTTTACCTAAAAAATGTTACATGTATAAAAATAAAGCACAATAAGAAAACGAATACTCGTGAACCAACCACGTGACTGTCCCCACACCTTGACTAGGCTACAATTCCTTTGGCTGACTCTACCAGCAGTGACCACCATCACTTTCTTGCTCTTTCTAAATTTATGGTTTTTTTTAAACATAGGTATCTCTATGTGATATACTCTTTGCTTTTCTTGTTTTTTAAGATTTATAAAAACTAGTATTAGATTATATGCAATTTTCTGGAACTTATTTTGATGCAATAATATGCTCCTTAAATTCATGCATGTTTTTCTGTGGATGATCTGCTTTCACAGCAGGAAAACAACCCATTGCATGAACCCACTGCAAAGTTTGTCCATTTTCTTTTTGGAGAATTCTGGTGGTTAGCAGTTACAAACTGTATTGCTATGAAAACTTTCATTCATACTTCCTGGTGTAATAGTTTCTCTAAGGAATATGTTTAGATAAGTATATCAATTTATTGTATATGAATAGATATTCTACCAGGTAATGCCAATTTTCATTGGGGCTTTCATTGGGGCAAATCTAGGGCTTTTAGCTCATTCTTTCTATTCTGCTGGTGCTTACTTTTCTATTTGCATTGTTACTTTTCAAATTCATATTTTGTGATTATTTTAAAAAAGAAACAAGTACAATGTTTCTTGGATTAAGTAGGGCACTTGCCATGATGAGCACTGGGTGTTGTATGGAAGTGTTGAATCACTATACTGCACACCTGAAACTAATATTATACTGTGTGTTAACTAAGTGGGATTGAAATAAAAAGCTTAAAAAAAAGAACCTCCTTACTTAGTGACAATACCAAATTTTGACAACTTTTAAATAAAGTTTATATACTATTGCCGTCCAAGTATTAAATAGGCACAACATGTAATCATAAAAATCATAATTTACAAAGATCTTCTATAAGCTTTGCTTATTTTATATTTAGCTTATATTTATAAGTTAAATATAAAAAGTTAAATTTGATAAAAGTACCATAAGCCTTGATAATTCTACAACTACAGTATGAGAGGTTAATTTACATCTTTCTGAGTAGGACAGAATACAGAGCAAAACGATTTTTTAAGGAATGAGGGGTCTGAAAAATACAACTAAAAAACTCAGTTATGTTAACCTATACTTTCTATCCATCTTTGAATCTATCTAATAATGTTTTATACTATTAGTACTGAATTTCTATTCATGTCTCAGGACCAAGTAATATTTATAAAAATGCACCATGTACTTGGCAATAAAAAATCTACTACATGTTTTAAATTTTTTAAATTAAGAAATTTTACAGGCTATCAACAAATAAGTTTAGAAATGATGAAAAGATAACTGACAAGCTTACTAAAAGGACATTTTCTAAATGTTTTTCTTAACCCCTGCCATAAAAACTAATCAAAACTAAATGTACAAAATGTTTTTTAAAAATAGAAAGAAAGTTTATTTTAGAAATAATTGGAGATCTACTCAGAGGGAATCTTACAGATCTGAGTATCATAATTATTAATAAATAAGAACTGAAAAAATAACTTGGTACTTGTCTTAAGAAATAGGAAGATAAAAAATAAATAGACTAAGGAAGATGTAATTAATAAAGATAAATACTAAAATAAAGAAGTACAAAATAAAAAGGGAACTTCTACTTTCCAAAATATCTTTTGATATTCTCTTCTAGCTGCCTTTATTTTCCAAGTGTCCATTAATTACATTTTATAATTAACTATGATAACACATTCATAATACTGAAGGGTTTGAGTTTTTAGAAAGATGGTCATAATTAATTTATCATTGTTACTTTAGCTTATTACAGGTCACAAACTCAAGTGTCTGAAGAGATCAGGTAAGGTACATAATTAGGTGCAGGAAGACAGGTGGAGGGTACATTAGGAAAGGCTGTGCACTCCCTATGCGGGGGGAACATACTGGCTGATCTTAAAGGGGCTGCCACCAGCATCAGGCAAACACTGCCACCTGGGAGTGTGGGCCCAAGACAGCCACAGCTTTCAACTTTTCAAAAGATGCCCACTAAGTCACTTTTGTTTTATTTTGTTTTGCTTTTACATGAAATTACTTGGCAACTAACTTAAAATTTTTTAAATAGAGTAAGACACTATACTGTGTTACCTAAAACTCATGAGCCAAATAAAGCAAACCTACAGCTAAACTTGGTCCATGGGCAACTTATTTTCACTTTCTGCCTTTAAACCTAAAATTTTGTGCTCCAAAAAGTGTTATAACAAACAGAAAGAGCAAACGGTGATTTCATTTTTAAAGTTCCCCCAACAAGTTATCCCATACATTTTGTTTGGAAAATTAGACAACTTTTACACACTCCTGTTGTTTAAAAGAAAATAGGCTTTCTATAGATAAAATTAAAAAATTATGAAAATATTGAATATCCAAATCACATTAGACTTTGTATCTTTAAGTAATTTTTAGAAAGCTTTTCTATTAAAACAGAAAATGTTATAATTTCTTTTTGGTTAAATTTATCACTTTATGTAATGTGAAAAAAATTATCATAAAAGATTACTAATATCTAATCTAATATTAGATTACTAATATCTAATCAAGAGTATCTAATTCTACTCTATGCTTATGAAACATTATTCATAATTCACAAATTATTCTCCAATGACCAAATACTAAGAAAAGAAAAATATTTCAATTGAAGGAAAGTTCTCTGAATTAAGCATAAAGATAATTCCTCCCTGATAGCGAAGAAAATTACATTTAGTTTTAATAGGACTTCTAAGAACCAGAAGATTTTTTAAATATTAAATATTGAAAAATTGTTTTGTTTTGTTTTGTCAATCCTTTCTACAATTGCCCTGTCCCTGTCTGTGCTCTATTACTATCTCAAATTTGGTCATGTCTACTCTACCTCATGTAAAAATTCTATTATGTCCTTCCTTTCCTCATTTTCTCCTTTTTGTTTATCTTTGACCCAGTTTTCAGCATAAAGAAACCAAGAGTCTAATAGAAATCATAAGTACATTACTTTTGAATAATTGTAACCATATGAAAGACAAATACTGATAAAAGGCATCATACCAAAACTAACAATTTGAAAATGTCAGAGATACTGTTAGCAAAGGTGACCTAGAGTACACAAATATCACACAAATATAAAGTCTTTTCTTGACAATCAGCATTGCCTTGATAGTCTAATGACAGAAATATCATATGATATTAGATACCATTCTTTTATAGAATTCCATAAAAGAATTCCCAAGTCTAAACAAAGCAGAATCAATGTAGTTTAACTAGAAAACCTGAATTCAATTTATCATTTATATTAAAGGATAAGCAATAAGCAACCAAGTGTAGTTCAGAAGACACCACAAGCAAGAAAGCACTTTATATGATAGAAAATCATGCTTGTAATTATATATCTCCCAACATTTGAACATCTGGAGTGTTCAAGGTGAATATATACACATAATGGTGCACGATTTGACAAATTTAAATGCTTTAAAATTAATGCACTGACATTAATCACAATTTTCATACCAAGAAATTTGGACCGGTAAGGTAAATGTACTTAATTTTTATAATAAAAGAGCTTAATCTCTTGAATGTTGAATTCCCAACCTCGATGTGTTTGTCATTTGGATATGCAGACTCTGACCATCCAGACATTAAAACCACTATTTCCCCTGTAGTTTTCCAAAGAAAAAAAAAGATGGAGAATTTAGTTCAGTGTAATCTCCCCAAATACGCTTGAATTTAGGGTTTGTACTTATAAAAGAATCACACCATCCTATGCCAGAAATCCTGGCCTGTTAACTTCCTCATGCCACCCCCTAACCTCTTTGCCTTCAGCTCCAAATGTCATACCTACCTTCTCTTCCAATAGAATTTAGCATAAGAAAGAGTACATGGGCTGCTCATTATTTATAAGAAACTGTCACCTAAGTCTCAGAAACTTGTCTACCGCCATAGCACCCTGAATGCGCCCGATCTCGTCTAAATCTCAGAAACTTATTGTTGTACATTCACAATATAGTTGTGTTTTGATCCTGAAGTTAGTCTTGTCCATGGTTCAGCACATGGCATATGGTGCTTCTGTCTTGGGTCATAAGACATGGGGCATCTGGCCAGATGACTCCTGGAGTCACTATCTCCAGGAAAGAGATCTTTTGTTTTTTTAATCAACAGAATCCAACTTAATTATGGCTTATTAATTTATAAATCTACTTTGGCCTTACCCAAAGTAACTCCCCATAAACACACACACGCACACACGCACAAACACAAACACACACACACACACACACACACACACACACTTTATGAAAGTTTAATTCAATAGACCATGGTTTAAGATAAAAGAGAATTCAGAAAATTTAATTAATCTAATTTACATTTGAAATTCACTCAACTTAGTTTTTAGTTCGAACCTGAATGAAAAACTCAAAATCTGATGGAGTAGTATATAAAATATTCAACCAAAATGATAGTTCTTTTGACATTTTGGCTTAGGGGCTCAAAACCAGTTTATAGGGACTATAAAAGATAGTCCTAAACAAAAAAATTCAAAAACAAAAAATAAAATTGTGGATGGTTGCCAAATTGGCCCCTTCTTCTTTTTGTCAGCAAATATCATAGATTCTTATACCCAAATACTCTATCTTACAGGCATCATTCATTTATTCAAAGAATATACAGGGAATATTTAATAACTACCAGACACTGCTCTGGCAGCAGGAATATAGCAGGGAGCGAAATAGACTAAAACTCACCCTCTTGAGCCTGTGTTCTATAATGTACTGCTGTGTAAGTGCTTTCAGGAAAAGTAAATCAGGCCAAGGAAATGTTAGAAAACAAGATTTCAGTTAGGGGATTACATCCCAAAGAGGTAACATTTGATCAAAGCCTAAGTGATGTGAGGAACTAAGCCTGCTTCCAGTTTTGTGCAAAGGATCTGGATCTTCTAGTCTTGTGCAAAGGATCTGGAATCCTCTCTGTTCCGAGAGTTACTCACATCATATTACTTCCTTTATCTACACTTTTACTTGTATCATTCTGTCCCCCAAATGCCCTCTAATTTACTTCCGCCTTTTGGAATCCAATCAGTTCTTTTCATGCTTCCATGACCCCTTCTCTAAAAACCCTTGTCAACACTCCATTCCTGCCTTTCACTGCCACTTACTGTGATCTGTGCCAAATGTCATCATACTTAGAATCTAAAAGAGAAGAGAACTGATACTTATAGAATTTCTACTATGAACCACAATCTCTGCCAGAAGTCTTTTATATATTATCTCATTTAATATTTATGAGATTTCTATGAGGTTAGGTATTACTATTCAATTTCACAGGTGAGAGAACGGAGCTTCTGAGAAATTCTGACCACACAGCTAGTAAGTGGCAAAGACAAAATTCATACCCAGTTTCATATAACTTCATACATTTCATTCATTGTACTTATTCACTTATGCTTCTATATCAAAAACACAGTGTGTCTTATGTCTTTTTCCAAGTTTAGGATGTAGATGATTTTCAATGCTTTTGTCTGAAATTCTATTCACTTTCCCCTCTGCATATCAGATTTTCAGGGCCCAGCATGCTATAATGCTTTTCTAAATTAGTGAAAGCCACACTGATGTCTCTTCTCTAATGCCTGGTACACTTGGAATCCCAATTGAACAGATTGGCACCTATTGATTTCTCTATTTGTGTGATTCTTAATTTGTTTTCTACACATAATTATTTATGAATCTAATGAGACCCCTAGATGGCCTCCCCAGAAAAATAATGAATATAATGACAATACTGTGCATTCCTGAAACTCATCCCTGGATCAAATTCTTTGAATACTTTTATTTAAACTACCCAAGAAAATTACGTGCTCCTTGAGAACAGAAACTATAATTTATTTTCTCTTGAGCTCCCTGCAGTGCCTGGCACAGTGCTGAACAAATATTAAGTGACTAGCTTGTCAAAGAACCTGTGCTTTAGATTATGCAAAGTGATAGGTTTTTAGCATAAACCCATCTAATTCCATTTGCTGGAATAAAAACACGTTGTTTGCATTTTGCAGAACCCAAAGGTTGGGGGATTATAACTTTAAAAAGGGAGCATAATATAGTTCAGTCCCACTGTCTTGGGGTTACTGAGCTGTGAATTCTGAAGCTGGCTAAAGAATCTGGATTCACATGTTGAAGAGGCATGTCTGAAAGGAACCATAGAAACAGTGGAGCTCAACTAGGGCTTCATGCTCCCTGCCTGTTCTCTCAAAGAGAACATCCAAAGAATATTTTCTCCCAGTGATATTATTGGAATTTCTCATAAAATAATAATCGTAATCATGATTGTAAAGTGAAAGTAAATATTATTAGATTTTAAAAAGAAGACTATAAAAGCAGCTACTAAAAATCACTGTGATGAATTCTTCCAACTCACGTAATATCATTTTTTTAATTTAGATTCAAATAAAATGAATATTCTGAGAGAATTGGCTGAATATACACATTGCAATAGAGGAAAATCCTGTAAAAGCAAACCTACATTTTAAAACAACCAAATAGAAACAGTAGGAATTAAAGACGAAACACGATATTTCATCCTGAAATTTAGATCACTAGGTAACAAACAAACAAAAAAAGGAACAAAACAGTAACGTAGGAAGGGTTAGACTGCAAGATGCCCCATTCCTAACATTGTCTGTCCTGGAAATCTCATCCTGGACCCTCCCTCAGTGGATTCCACATGCAGGGTCCATGTACACACACCTGCAACTCATGGTTGGTACAACTTATTTCCTGAAGCCCACCCACCTCCAAAGAAACAGCCTTCCCTTAATTTTCTAAATCTAAAGGATGGCATCTCACTTGCTCTCGCTATAATTTCCAGCCCAGCATAAAAAAACTTTCCTCTACAATTGTCTCCCTAAGATTCCATTCACATAGCAACACATTTTTTCTTCTGTTTTGGATACAGTTACTCCCTGACTCTCATTATCACTGGTAATTGGGCTTTTTTTTTGTTTTGCATTGTAGTTAAAAAGAAAAGAAAAAAGAAAGAAAGAAAGAAAGAAAGACAAAAAGAAAGAATATCCAGATTTAATTACACATTTGTCACCATACTTTAAGAACTTTCTGGGTTTAAAGGCTTAATGTTTCTTGCTCTTTTGATAGTTTGAGAATGTTTTTGTTTTGAATTCATTTTGCCTGCTCCTTTCAAAATATACAAAGGAGGAAAAAATGGGGAAGATACAAGCTGCACTGTCAACAGGCTGGTCCTGCGTTGCTTTTATTATCTTGACTACAGCCACCAATAAAAAAACAGACAATTTACATAAATTACCTATAAACACTGTCCCAAAAAAGACTGCAATGCTGACCTTCTTGTTGACTTGTAATGTTGACTTGTCTTGGGAATTGTTAGGACCATGGGTAGTCTTGGAAACTCCAAATGACTTTTATAGCCAAATGTTATTTTTTGACATCTCCAACCACTTTACTACAATTTTCATCATTGCTCCTTAACAATGGTAATGCTGAAGAATATTCAAAGAATATAAAAAAGAAAAGGAAGAAATCAGAAATATATAAGAACAAACTAAAATTCAGAACTAGGTTTGGAAGGATTAAGATAGAGAGGGCAATGATTACAGTTCATATTCATAAAATACGCAAATAATAATAATAATAGCATATAGAGTAAAATATATATATGTATAATATATTCCATAGTATAATGAACTAAATATATGGAAATTATAGTATCTTTGTCATTTTTTATGGAGGGCATATGAATGAACTTTAGGGCAATGAAGTTTGTAGGCACTCCATACTACAAATTGAATGGCACCCTGGAAAGAAAGGTGCAACTCGGTGTTTCTGCATAGTAATTAGTGTGGGCCAGTTATTTCTCTATGTACTTGCCTACATCACTACACCGTACCTTCCTCACAACAGGACCTATTGTTATCTTTGTAACTTCAGTCCCAACACAAGGCTTTAAAATGTCAATACTAATATTTGTAGAGAGCTTCACAAAATCCCTGCGAATAAATGGAAGAGATGTTATTATCTACTTTAGACACATAAAGCAAAACAAATCTCAGGCAGTATAAGTGACTAGACCAAGAACTCTCAGTTAAATGATCATTGGTCATTTACTAACAACCATTACTGAATGACTAGTATGTACCAAACTCCAAGAGTACAACCAAGGACGAGGCATAATCGTTACTGTGGAGTGGCTAACAATCTAATGGGGAGAAAGACATAATGCCCATGTAAACAAATAAGTAAAATAACTTCAGATACTACTGATAAGCAAAATGAAAGCAACATGGTGGGACAGTAGGGTCTCAATTGCTTTAGGTGGCAGGCTTACAGAACGTACTTTGGGAAGGCCTCTCTGAAGAGGTGACCTTTGAATGTCAACCTCAATGCAGAGAAAGCTGCCTGTAAGAATCAGGAGAAAGAGCATCCCAAATAGAAGAAAATCAAAGATCAAGTCTTGAAACAAGCTGGTGAAGAGCAGAAGGACCAGAGTGGCTGAAATGCTACGAGTAAGCAGGAGCTTTTGTTAGAAGGAAAGGCTGGGCATTACAAGTAAAGAGGATAGGTTTTATACTGGCTACATTGGAAACTGGCCTTAAGCAGGGAAGCAGGGGGATATGGTTTAAACTTTAGAAAGCTTACTTTAGCCAATATGTAGACAATAAGGTAAGAAAGGGGCAGAAGTTACATTCAGGGCCCAGTGCAATCATTCAGGAAGGAGATTGTGTTGTGCATTACATCCCTTTCAAACACTGTCAGAGAGAGAACATCTAACTAGAAGAAATGAATATGATCTCCCTGAATTTTATGCTTTACCAATGTCCAAGCACAGGAAAGAGCCCAGGAGAAGGGAATTAGCTTATAAGCCAAATTTAGTATTTGCACCTTACTTCTGATTAACTTTACTGTAAGTTACCACGCCTGGTGAGAGTCCACCTAATCTTGGTGAGACACCAAAATTACAAAGAATAAAACAACACTGAAATGTTACATGGAACATGTCTGCTTGACATCCCCTCTCACTGTATCCTTTCAGGCATTTCCTTTTCACTCAATGGCCCTGTTGAACAGATTAATATATTCAATGCACAACATGATAACTGCAGTTCTGAGATATGAGACTGCCCACAGTTGTTTCCAGGAATACAACAAAAATGCCATGGAGAGACTGCCAAAGAGCCATTTCACACGTAACTTCAAATTTTAAGTTTTCTTTGAAAAGTGGCTTTTGCCAAATGTAAGCACAGCAAGAAGGTGTGAGATATCTCTAGTGGAGATAAGGAAAAGAGTTTGGTTAAAAATAACTAGCATTATATATTATTTTATTATTTGTAAAGTACTTTCCTGTACAATGCCTCATATGATTCTCAAACTAACACTATGAAGTAGGATAAGAATAATAATAATCTCCAATATGGAGATGAATAAACAAGTTCAGGGAAGTTAGTGACTTAACCAAGAAAACTCAACCAGTAACTAGCCAACTGGGCCAGAACTTGAAACCAGTTCTTCTGACATTCAAGGTCATGCTGGTTCCATCACTCTCTACTGTTTGCATTGAGTGAAGGCTCTCTTGTCCAAGAAATCTGCATAGTTCTCAAGTTAAGAGCATAAACTTTGAGGTCAGGAACAGCTCCATCGATTGATCTGTGCCCCAATTCTGCTACTTGATTGGCATCTCTCTGTGACACAACAAATTTCACCTCAAAGTCTTTTTTTGAGGATTAACACAATGTATGGAAAGAGTTCATCATGCTTTCTTAAGCAACAGCAATAACTCTATAAATGACAGTTTTAGAAATGGATGACCATCACAACTAAATGAAAAATATACTCTAATTGGCTTTAAAATACCGCTGTAAAACCAAATTAGGGATCAGGCGACTCAGACAGGTACTACACCCTGCATAAAGCTTTCAAGGAAGATTTCCAGTCCATCCTCTATATCTCACTTATAGTTAATAGAAGGCTGGGGATTTAAATGTAATGTATTAAACATAAAACAATAAAAACAAAAGGTTAGGTCTCTTAGGAGCTTCAGTTTAATATTTCTATCCATCTGCATGTAAATGGGTGTTCAAAAAAACTCACTTCCAATTAATCCCAAATACTTTATCATTTCAATAGTTGCAGAGATTCCACAATATGGCAGCAGTGTCTCATTGATATTTAGGATTGATTTATGTTGGAGGACAGACCACAGATTCCTGGGCATCCTGGCAAAGAGGCTTGTCATACTCAGCATCCTGTCCTGGCTTTCCCCCAGGAGCTGTGGCCTCCCCCTGCTAGCATCCTTCAACCCCATATTCTAAATCAAGCAGGACATACAGCTGGGATTGCATGTAGCAGCACTTCTTTATGATGTCATTCCTTGAGCCCAGCCAGTTCTGCTTGCAGCTGTAACAAATCTGTATGCTATCTCCTAAGTCCTAGGGAATGGCACCCTTTTGAGGTTCTAAAGCTCTGCTTGGACTGAGGCCACAAATGAGGCCAAAGCCATCAAAGAATTGTTCTTAGCCCAACACAAAAGTGCTAAATTTGATGAAAGATTCTGGCAACAAAGAAAGTCTCTGACAAAGCATTGCTTGGCACATGGCTATTAATTATCCTGCCAGGAAAAGCAGTTGCTGGTCCTCAGAAAGGATGTCTTTGAGAGACGTGGGAATGACTAGAGGGCTCCACTGCTTTTCAGAGGCTCTGAGATTATGCTACCATTTCTTAGCTGCATATGTCTTTTCATTTGCTTTTAATCATTGCAACATTTTCTAAAAACTAGATCTAACTATGAATCCAAAAAAATACTTTATGTATTAATAGGAGATGCTGGATTCTATTTCCTTCTACTCATCTCTGCAACTGATATAAGCAATTTCCCAACAGCAGCCTCTCTACAGAGTCTGCCTTCTATCTATTCTAGACATCTGTGTACATTTCTCTGTGAGCCACATGATCCACCATTCCAAGATTGGCCTTGATGCCTTCTGTTGTTCCAATCCTAGTCCTTACAATGTTTCTAGTTCTTAATTCATCTCACCCCTACTTCCCAAAACTATAGACCTCTATGACCAGTACTATTAACTTCCCTATTTGGCTCTTAAATATATATCTGATTTTGATGGATTTCCTATTCATTGCACTTGCTTTGTTTCCAAAATTCTCCATTTTGGGAGTCTTAGAGGAGCCAAGAATTGTCTCTACCAAGTCAGCTGATTTAGGAAAATTTGCTAACAACTCTCCTTTTTCATTCTGCAATTAGTTACTTAGCAGAGGGCCAGGCATAGGGAGAGATACTAAGGACATGGCGGTGAAAAAATAGACACGTTCCATACCCTTGGGAAGGAGCAGATGCTAAACAAGTAATCACACATATAACTAGAAAATGAAAGCTGTGATAAGTGCTAGGAAAAAAATATGGGGGTGGGAGGGAGTCAAGGAAGGTCCCTGAGGAAGCGATTGCCTTTGTCACAGGACCATAATCACTCTGTGTTTAATTGTGCTTTTTGATTAGTTATTGAAAGCAGAATGTTGTATTACTTTGGTTAATATTCAGCATGTGATCCAGATACTCTCTGCAGCTGTGCCCAGAGAGCTTGGTCTTATTTCTTTTGGAATTTCCTGTGGAGTAGAAGCATTCATTTCCCATGGCCATATTTGATGGATTAAAATAAGTGCTACTCATTTGTCAGCTCAGCTGTAATGTCAGAGGAAAATTCTCCATTCCATTTCTGGTATTCCCTGTGATCCTTGGCTATATCTACTTCATAGAGGAGAAAGGTGAGATCCTTTGTGTTTAAGTGATCTCACCCAAGGCCTCTGCAGGTTCATGATAGAGAAAGTTTCAGAAGACAGAGCTCGGGGTTATTAGTTCTTGAACACTGACTCAGTGTCTATAGTGAATGACCTGAATTCTCACATGCAGCCTGCTGACACTGGTAGAGGCTTATATCCTGCAGTGACCCATCCAAAGTACTTAAGAGGATGATGCATGAAAGAGAGAAACCATTTGGGGAAATCAAAAGCCAAGTTCCACCACCACCACTAAGGCAAGAACATTAGTCATTTCACCCAGAAGAATGAAGCCATTTCTGCCCTCCTAGACTCAGGGATAGAGTTCAATAAAGTTCACTGTTAGTGTGAAGGAAGAAGAGAAATAAGACCCATTTCATACAATCATGACCAGGGGCACCCTACAAGATTTGTCATCCAAATCTTACAACAATCCTATAGGACGGGCATAGGATCTTGCCATGATGCAGAATTGGAGTCCCAGAACAATTTATATGGTGGAAAGAGATATGGCCCATTCTATAGTCCATCTAGGTGAGAACCCAAAGCCCTTAAGCTTCCCACTACACCTAACCATGTTGAAAAAAATGAAGTATGAATTAAGAGTTAAGTTTGTTGTAAGATATGTAACATTTTCCAGTAAATTTCCTTGATGAGTGTCTTTTTTATATATAATGATTTATCAACAGAAAGTTTTATTTTTAAAAAATCTGAATAATAGTTCAGAGAATATAATTCAGAGAACAATAGTTCAAAGTTGAGGGCTTTGAAGTCCAATATACTTGGATATATATATATCCAAGTATATAATATACTTGGGTTTTCATTCTGTTGCTTCTGTTCACTGGCTTTACTATCTTCTTGACTTTATCTCACCTGTAAAGTCAGGCTAATAACAGTACACTCTGGGGCACCTGGGTGATTCAATCAGTTTAACATCTGACACTTGATGTTAGTAAGATCTAGCCCCATGTTGGGCTCTGCACTGAGCATGGAGCCTATCTGAGATTCTCTCTCTCTCTCTCTCTCTCTCTCTCTCTCTCTCTCTCTCTCTCATTCTCTCCCTCTGCCCTCTCTGCCTCACAATAAATAAACTTAAAAAAAAAAAACAACAGTGCACCCCATTAGAAATTTTTCAAGTGTTGTATTGAATAATGCAGGCGTATTGCTTAATGTCTGACACATACTCAAAAAATGGTAGCTATCTTTTTATAATCTATATTCACATGAATGAAATTGTTTCCTGAAGCTGTGTTAAGTGACTGAAAAAAATAAGCCAAATAAGCACACACCATTACATAATTTCAATAAAAGCTCAGATCTGCAGTACATATCCTATATTCCACTGTTTAAGTCTCAACCTTCTAGAAAACCTAGCTCACACATCTTTGAAGCAAAACATAAGAATGACCATGTAATAAAAAGATCACAGAATTCAGGATCCAAAGAGCAAGGTTCTAGTCCCAACTCCCCACCTGTGATTATATGATCTTAGACTTAATTCTTATGAACTGATGAATAATCCCATGTTTAACATAAAGAAAAGAGAATTCCCCTTCTCTACATAGCTTCAGTATCAAAGTAGGTCATGTCAAAGCATATAAAAGTCTAGTAAGTATGTTTTTTTAGTAAGTAAAACAAAAATTCAAGAATTGTCTTAGTTGATCTGTGAGGGCAAATAGGACTAATACAATTAAAAGACATCAAAGCAAGGCAGTAAGTACAAAATTTTTTTTTTGTTCATCTATGGACTATTCATTATCATCCAATGTTTGCTTAGATTATATAATGAACCATCAGATACCAGTTGAAATCAGAAAACTGGGAAAATATCAGGTAGTGTTGTAGGTCATAGCTTCGCCAAAAGAAATTTATTGTTGGGAACTTGGATTTATTTTAATCCGAGGATATTTTAATTCAGGTCTTAGGCCAATCTGCCTCGATAATTTATAAGTATATTTTATCAAGTAGTATATTTAAAAAATTGAGTGGTTAGCAAATTCTAGATGCAAAAATCCCTAACAAGATCAATTATATTAAATTAAATAAATTCCTTCAAAGAGTAAATACAAATTTTGTAGAGAAATAATTGAAGATTGGCATATAAACCTTGCTCATTATTTTAAAGGATAAATGTTTCTCTAACATCATTATATGAATTTAAGGTACTACTTAAGGACAACAGTGAAAGCAGTTTCATAAGATTTCAGCTTCAAATTTGGGTATAAAGAGACATGCATGACAAAACATTCAGTTTTTTAAGTCAATTTTTACTAAATAGATTAAAGCTAAACACTAAGATTATTTTAATTAACAGAATCAATGATATGCAAATCTTGGTAGACTATCACTTGAAACCAGTTCTATTCTTAATAGTACAAAAATAGATACAATGAAATACTTTTCTTCTAATTAAATGTTTTAAAAATACACTTAAGGAGAAGAGCAAAACAAACAGCTTAGTATCTACCCACCATCTTAAGCAAGAACCTTTCCCAAATGCCTCCTTTAGGGTTAAATAGGCAGTATGTTTGTAATCCTTAGTCCTGCCTAAAGTTCTCTTCCCAAACTCTTTATTCTGCAAAGGAAACCATTATAGCAGCATCCATCTTTCCTTTCATATGGGAAGATTCCAGTTACATTTGAGGACAAGCTTTAAGGTCTTGATTCTAGACCAATAGATTCCAGGGATAAATAGACCAATAGTGTCCAGCTGCCTGTCAGCCCAACACAGCCTGACTATAGCTCTGTCTCTGGGATGTACTCCGCTCCACCTCCTTTCTCTCCTTCAGTTCTTTTCTACCCTGGCAGAACCCTTAGGGGTTTAATTCTCAGGGACCTTGGGGTCAATGAAAAATCTTTCAAAATCACATAGAAATCAGGAGAAAGTTCAAAATCAGCCAGCAGTAGACACATTGGTTACAAAGTGGAGGTTCCAAAGGTTATTTGTCAAAACCCAAAATTGAAAACCACTTTTGGAACACAATGGAACCATTCTTCAATAAACACTACACTTTCTAAAGCCTTATATATTCCTCCTTTATCTAGTCTAGAAAATAAAATTTCACCTACAAATACTAAAAAAAGATAATACAAAAAATTCCATAGAAGAGCCCAAACCTTTCAAATCTTGCCACGTAAAATTTGTTTTATGTATAGCAGGTTTAGTTCCATATGAACTTAAATCATGTTCATTCTCCCAAATCAATTTTCACATTGTACACAAGGACAGAGAAAAAAACAATCTCTCCTCTATTGATCAATTATTATGCTTCAACAACAACAACAAAAACACACAAAAAACCCACAGATATGATTATTCCCACCTCACAAAACATATCTAGGGGATTTATACACCCCAAAATGCCTTGATACCATATTTTTTAAGTTAAAAGGCTATGGGTTTTACTTGATCATAATCTTCAGCTTTATGAAGATTTATTTTATAGGAAGAAACCAGCTGTTTTATACCTTCACCGAGGCCTGATAAAGAATTTAGGTTGAGATGAGAGGAATTGTATGAGCTGTAAATACAAATTGTTGGTAGAGGGGGCTTTTAAGATGCTTTAACAGGTTATTAAGGATTAGCTGTCTGAGATGATTTAAATATCTAATCATACACAGAGACAAAAAATGAGCTTTGGGGATTGCTTGCAGACCTATGATTCTGTAGAAATAGGCCATGACACAGGTGTCTTTCAAGATAAATATGTCTTCTATGTATTGGAGAAGGATTTAAAATGTTGAATTTGCATATATTGTGATTAAATCTCTACCTCCTAGCAGGCTCATACAACTTTAAAAATATAAAATATTTTGTGTTCTCGTTAGTGATTACAATCTTCAGCAAAAATGTTTATAATCCTCTCACTGAAACTTACCATCTTTGATATCTTTATTATGATTCCTGTTGAGTGGACCTTAATCAAAATGCATCAAAAGTTGTAGGCAAAAATGATAACCAAGCTGGCAAAGAACATCAAATATGTTCATGTGATTGGTGCATATTCCCCCACAATGGGGAATAATTATGCCAATTGTCAGACTCATGAGGCTACACTTTCCTGCAGCAATTTGTACCTAGAGTGGGTGATATGGATGAACAAAGCACACAAAAGTACACATCTAAATTGAGTATTCTGGAAAATAATCTCTGTGTTTGACTTGAGCCAAAATCAGACCAACTTACCTTAGCCAATGTACCAAGAACTTAGGGCCACATGATTATATTGTTATTCATCTAGATAGAAACTTTTTAATATGTTTATAATAAAATGTAAGCGACTGTGTTTCTGAACAGAAGAGTCAACCCAAGTGAAGAATCAAAGGAGCAGATGGGCTTCTTAACTGCACTATTTGCATATCCTTATGGAATGGCAGAATCTTTCACGTTTGGTTCTTTCTACTTTAGAAAGTGATCATTCTGAACATGAGTCACAGCTCTATGACTTCTATTTTAGTATTACCTTGTGTAAGGCACTTGGCCAAGACCATTAGAATGTTTGGGGTCAGTCATGGAGAGAATTGTGAAGTAGGTTTATGTCATTGCCATTTTATGTGTCAAACGCTCTTTTTGTATTCCTTTTACTCTTTTACAAGATGCGCTGCGATCAAACTCACACATACTCAGTCTACTGGCCTGAACCTTCAAACGAAATTCATTTCTTTTTCTCATTCCTTGTCAGAATTCTGGGCTTTCCTGTTCCTAGACTCATCCATCAAGTTTTCAAACATAAATTTCATCTTGAATATTATTGAATATTATTATTTAGATATATAGAACAGCTAGATACATAGATAGATGCATGGATAGATCTCATTTTACTCCTTAAAATAACCTCATGGATATTATTTTCTGAGTGATAAGGGAACTAAGGCCAAGATGGTTATCTAGTAGATTGTGGAGCCAAGAATAAAAGGCAACTCCCTCTTCTCTCAACCTCACGGCCTTACTACTCTTATAAAGTAAAGCATCTTTATAGACTAGTCCAGTGCTACAGGAACTAGTTTTAAGTGGAAATTTACTGCACTAAAGGGTATAAAACTAATAGTGAGTTAATGTGTTATCTCACTTATAATATGCGCACTTAGAATAATTTGGTAAATTAGACCTTTAAAACAAAGAAAAAAGAATTTCCAATTTTGAAATATCAAGCATTAATGTATACATTCATACATTCACTCAACAAACCTTCACTAAACACCTACAATGTGCCAGGCACTGTAGAAGGTACTAAAATTACAGCCTGTATAAAGACATTTCTACATCTCGAAAAATTTTGGTCAGGGGAGTTAGGCAATTAGACATCATTGATTACAGTGAAGTGGCACATCATAAAAGACAGGTTTACACTGGCCACTAGGAACACAAAAGGAGTTTGGAAAAAACACTCTGTAAGGTTTCACATGTAATGTGACAAGTGGGTTGAGTTTTGTAGAATGAGGACGTTGATATTGCTGACTTTCAGGACTACGTGAAGAAATCCTATACGCATGAAGAAGTGTGAAACAACATGAGATGAGGCAAGAACTCATCTCATTGTCAGAATGGCCCTGGACAATGTGCAAGGCACAAAGAGAAGGCTGAAAATAAAGGGACATAAGCTGAGCTTAAGAGTCTGCCCTTTATCTTGAATCCTACAAGAAGCCATCAAAGGATTATTAGCAAAAAAGTTCAGGTTAAGATTTTTGTTAGCAAAAGTTTAGTCTAGCAGTAAGAAGAATTAGAAACAGGCCTTTGAAGAAGCACTTGGGGCAGGAAGGACTTGCCAGTGTTCCTACATCACATGGTAGACGGCCAAGGCTTCCAAATGACCCTGACATATTAAAAGAAAAACTCATGTATAGTAACCAACCTTTTCAAAAAGTTTTCCATCATGTCTACTTAAACAGTGCTGTGTTAAGCATTTCCTACTCTAGTTAATGTACTGTATATTGTTTAAGAATTCTGCTTTCTAGTTTGTCTCAGTTAATGTTTTAGGTTTGGCACTTGTCTCAAAGGTTTATGAATGAGAACTTACTGTGGAAATTACGGAAGACAGGTAGTAACAATCTCTGTATTTTGGTGAAAGCCTCATTTTAACAAAGGGAGAATTAGTAGCTACATGACAGCACTAGTTGAAAATGTAGCTCAAATTAAATTCAAGCAATATTGAAAATTATAGGATCCTTCACTTGCTTTTAGAGAAAAAGGTCAGTTCTCCAACTGTTGACAGGAAGAGAGAAAGGAGCTTGATATTTAAGGAAAATTGCCTACAGCTTTAAGGAACTATGGAGAAAACGACAGTCTCAATGGTCTGTTTTATTTAATTCTAGCAACGGTTTGAAACTAATAGTTGAACATGTCAGTTGGAAAATATAAAGAAAAAAGATGGGAAAGAAGCTAATCCTTTACAAGGTAATCAAAACACATAAATTCTCATCCCCAAATTGGAAAGCGTCAGAGGATGATGAGGCAAATAAACACATTGTCCTTAAAAATGAAAGTAACAAAAACTAGAAATGATGGAAAGGTAAAAGGGGAGGGGGGCGCAAAGAGTATTTGTCTAAAAAGAGGAGGTAAGTGGAAAAATAGAATTTAACATTTAAAATAAAGATGATTATGTAAACATGTTTGGAAGACAAATGCAATGAGAAGATGGCTGAACCCATTAAAAAAATCACAAGAAAATATTTCTATCTTACAATTCAATGTAGCTTTTCAAATAAGTTATCAATTATGGAATTGCTAATGGAATTCCCCTGTCATCTTTGAATAAAATGTTAAAGATTTTTCATAGTCTTTACCTGTAGAGGAACAGACTATAATCATAAAAATATATGGATATGACATTCTCCAAACTAAGAAGGAAACATATCAAGCCAAAACCATTAATAAAGGTCATAGTGATGAACATCCTTCTAATATTAAAGTGACTTACAAGGAAATTTCTAGTAATGCAATAGGATGTCCCTGATTCAAACACCATATTGTAGAAGATTCTTATTACAGATTACCCTCTGCAATCTATTTTCTATTACTTTTTCTCCTAATTAGACTACTTTTCTTATTAAATATTTTTAACCTGAAAATATTTACAATATAGATGTTTTTAATGAGCATTGGAATGCTAAAAGAAAATCTTTGGTATAATAATCACAAAATTAACTAATAAAGAAAGTAACTCAGAGTATGTTTCATTCTCTGTGGCCAACATTGGAAATCTTTTCCCTTTATTATACTCATTCTGAAGTAGGAATATATTTAACATAAAAAAGATATGCATGTAAGTTTCTAATAGCCTTATTTCTGCAGAACACTGTCAATGACTGAAGCGGTGTGAGGATTGAAAGGTGTAAATAAATTCTTACAACTTCATACTCAGTGTGCTTTAAAACATGTCAGGGGAAGGCAAGAAGATTAGACTGGTGTATGTGGACCTCTTCAAGTTCCTCATAATTCCATGATTCCAACACCTAACTTACAAACTGAGTTAAAACAGCAAGTCAACAAACTCCACTAGTAAATAGGTATTGTTAAAAACAACTGAATACTTGGGGCGCCTGGGTGGCGCAGTCGGTTAAGCCTCCGACTTCAGCCAGGTCACGATCTCGCGGTCCGTGAGTTTGAGCCCCGCGTCAGGCTCTGGGCTGATGGCTCAGAGCCTGGGGCCTGTTTCCGATTCTGTGTCTCCCTCTCTCTCTGCCCCTCCCCCGTTCATGCTCTGTCTCTCTCTGTCCCAAAAAAATAAATAAATAAATGTTGAAAAAAAAAAAAAAAACAACTGAATACTTAATGTAAGCTCCCTGTAGTTTTAAGTGTAGAAAGCTACTTTCCCCATTTGGAGACTCAGAGAAATAAACTGTTATGGAAAAAAGTAGCTCATATTTACATGTCAGGAATTCTAGACTTTTACATTTATGTATACCCAATATCAATCTCCTTTGTTCATAACAGGAAGAGAAAATCACATCTAGGATTTTGTCCATCAAGTCCTACAAGAAGAAAAAATAAAACAATATTCAAGCCTCAAGAGGATTTTCAGTGCCTGGTTATGTTATTCAAAAAGAAAGTTAAGCTTTAAAATCATTAATTTCATATAGGAGGTAGAGAAATGCATACAATCAGATGTTCACCAGTTGTGAGTCCCATTAGCTATTGATTCATGCTTTATTTATTTCCATGTTTTCTTGAGAGAAGATGCAATTAGCCTCTCACCTGCTAACCAGATACATAGCTTCATACCCCTTAGCATTTCGATGGATATTGATTTATGAAACTCAGGTCAAATTGTCACCAAATATGAAAGTCTTCACAGACTTTTATAAGCCAAGTTATTTTCAAGTAAGAAAAGCAGGCTGAATAGTCATTTAAAGCATGGATCATACTAAGGTTGCCAAGGTACCAACTTAAAATATTCCTAAGCTATTTATGCTTGCTCTTTCCTATGGTTATATGCTTCATCCCAAAGTACTATCTTATAAAAGCAAGCCATGGGTCAATGGACATGGTGGCAGATCCTACTCCTGATTTTGGCTGAGGTCATGATCTCTCAGTTTGTGAGATCGAGGCCCGAGTTGGGCTCCATGCTGATAGCACGGAGCCTGCTTGGGATTCTCTCACTCCTTCTCTCTCTGTCCCTCCCCTGTTCGCTCTCTCTCTCTCTCTCTCTCTCTCTCTCAACATAAATAAATAAACTTAAAAAAATAAAAATAGGGACACCTGGGTGGCTCAGTGGGTTAAGCATCTCACTTCGGCTCAGGTCATGATCTCGCAGTCCATGGGTTCGAGACCCACATCAGGCTCTGTGCTGACAGCTCAGAGCCTGGAGCCTGCTTTGGATTCTGTGTCTCCCTTTCTCTCTGCCCCTCCCCTGCTCTCATTCTCTCTCTCTGTCTCTCTCTCTCTGTCTCTCTCAAAAATAAATAAACATTAAAAAATTAAAAAAATAAAAATAAAACCATATATGGTTTTTATATCTTATAAAAGATCTCATAGTAATAAAAGAACAATGCATATGCTCAGCATGGTAAAAGTAAGGCAGGATAGCCAGATAGGGAAGTTCGGATTTAGTCCACAGTAAAATCCATATCAGCTCACTGGAAATTCTGAATGAATGACCAACATCTACCATTCACAGATAAAATCAATCCCATCTGTTGTGCCTTCTGAATTATAACTGTTTGGATGCACCAATGCAATGATGTGTAGAATACTCTTCAGCATATAACTGGAATACATATGTTGAGAAAAGACCTAATGAAGGCTTGAGAGTAGTTGTGGTACTTTGTATATGCTCCACCAAAATAAACAAGATGAGATAATTATAAATTTTCAGACATGTGATGGAACAAAGCCAGCTAGAATGCCTCAAATAAATACAAAATGACTCACAGGATAAAGAAGGGAATATTTCAAAGGAAAGATGACCACTATTTTTACTGATATGGCTTTCATTGATTTGGCTTTCAAAATCTACCCAGAAATTGAAAGGTGAATAGAAACTTTACAATAATTTCTTATAGATCTTATCCTCAAATATTAATTACATTCTTTATGCTTTAGTATGTAGTAGCCTTAGTAAAGTATGTTTTTAAAAAACTGTTGGATGATCAAGGACCCTTTTTAAAAATAGAGGACTACTGGGATGCCTGGGTGGCTCAGTCCTCTAAGCATCCATCTCTTAATTTCTGCTCAAGTCATGATCTCATGATTCATAAATTCAAGCCCCATGTCTGGCTCTGTGCTGTCCGATTCTCTCTCTCCCTCTCTGCCACTCCCCTTCTCTCTCTCTCTCTCTCTCTCTCTCTCTTAATTAATTAATTAAGTAATTAATTAAATCTCAAAATAAATAAATAAACTTAAAACAAATAAAATAGGGGTGCCTGGGTGGCTCAGTCAGTTGAGCATCCAGCTCTTGACTTTGGTTCAGGTCATGATCTCATGGCTGGTGAGTTCAAGCCCTGCATTGGGCTCTCTGCTGACAGTGCAGAGCCTGCTTGGGATTCGCTCTCTCTCCTTCTCTCGCCCCTCCTCTGCTCATGCTCTGTCTCTCTCAAAATCAATAAAATAAACATTTTTTAAAAATATCTTTAAAAAAATAAAACAGCACTACTGAAAGCAGTGGCATATTATTGTGGTTGTAGTAGGCAGAATGACAACCCTCTCCCCGCAATGTCTTCAGACTTGTGCATATGTTATGCTGCCTGGCAACAGGGGCTTTGCAAATGTAATTAAGTTTACTAAGCTTCAATTAGGGAAAATATCCTGCATTATCTTGCGAGTCTAATCTAATAACATGAGCCCTTACAGGCAAAGAGCTTTCTCTGGCTCAAGGTAAAGAGATGAAGCAGAAGAAAAAGTTAGATTCAAAGTGTGAGAGAAACACCTTCTCATTGTTGGAGTGGGGGTAGATGGCAAGCAGAGAAGGAAACCAGGCATCCTCTCAAAACAAAGATGGTCTCTGACTGATAGTCAGGAAAGTCAAGATGTCTGTTCTACAACCACATGGAATTGAATATAGCTAACTCCTGAGTGAGGCAGATTCTTCCACAGAACCTGTAAAAGAGTGCTCAGCCCAGATGATACTTTGATTTCCAGTCTTGTGACATCCTGAACAAAGGACCCAACTGAGCCATGCTCTGCATGGAGTTCTGACCCATGCATGGAGTCATGAGGTAATAAATGAATGCTGTTTCAAGCCACCAAAATTGTGATAATTTATTACAACAGCAATAGAAAACTAATTCAGAAACTCTGGCTCTGGACTCAGACCCTCTACGTTCAAATCCCAGACCAACCACAAAGACATAATTTCAGAGAAAGTTTACTAATTGACCTGTACAAGTTTTCCAATCAGTTTTGCAAGTGATCAACCACTACAGCTAAGCATAATCTTAAGAAAGTTATGTCTCCATTCCAAGGCTCTGTATTTTGACTTGGAAAGTTGATTTAATAAAAACAATACCTTCTGCATAACTTTGTTGGGGGGTATCAGGCAGATACTGCAAGTAACATATTTAGCTTAGTGGTTGGTATATAGTATGGGCTCAACAAATATTAGCTATTGCTATTTAAATATCAAATACATTTGCTGACATATTTAGCTAGATGTGTATTTGTCTATAATTTACATTGAAATATATCAACAATAAGTGGATTGATGGATAGAGTGTTGGATAAATGGATAGATACATACATGACAGAGCATGTATAAAATGGAGCTGGTGGATATATGGATGCTCATAGTGAAATCCCTTTCAAGTTTTTGATAATTTTTATTATGAAAATATCGGAACAGGGGTTCTTGGGTGGCTCATTCTCTCTCTCCCTCTCTCTCTGCCCCTCCCCCCCACTCATGCTCTCTCTCTCTCTCTCTCTCACTCTCTCTCTCTCTCTCTCTCAAAATAAGTAAATAAACATTTAAAAAATATATTGGAAAAAAACAAAATTCATGCCAGCAGGCTTTCACTAAGAAAACACCTTATGTTAGGGTAAAACAGTTATTATTAGCAAATTACAAATTTTGAAAATAAATCTTGCTTTTAGCCCTTGCTATTTCTCTCTGGCCTGTCACTGAGATGTTAAGGGAATCAAATTATATAAGGAATGAAAATTCTCAGTGCAAAATGGAACTATTATATGGTATATTTTTATTATACAATTAATAATTCTTCACAAAGTGGTACATTGGTATGTTTTAAAATAGACTCATTCAATCAAATTAAAGGATTCCACCACACTGCTGAAGAAATGTAACATAAATTTAATGACAGCTCCCTTGCTAATCCATGCTCCCTACCTGTCACTGCATTATCACTGCTGCTCAGTATTGCTTTCATTAATTCCTCGCTGACTCCCTCCTACATCCACATTGACATCCACATCCTCTAGTTGATTAATTAGCATATGAGGTTGCTTTGAATCTTGGATCACTGTAAATGCTGAATTATTAAAGAAAGATTAATACAGTTACTACACAGATTGACTTTAAACTTCACCAAATGTATTATATACCTCATTTTTATCCAGATACCAAAATGTTTAGTAATCCTTCTTTTAATAATTAGCTATTTGTAACCAAGGATTTTAATCTATACTTATTATAGATGGTTGAGTCAAGGATTCTGAATTTACAAATATCTTACCATGACCCCCACCCCTCAAGTCTAGAATACATGTAAAATTTCTATGATTTAGCAGTTGCATTTCATGTGAGTATTCTTAGATAAACTGTCAAAATTTTACTTTCATATTTTACTAAATCTGAAGTAATTTTGAAATTTAGTACCTAAAAATTTGGAGTCTAGCTCGTATATGCAGGTTCAAAGCATACTAAAAATGGAAGTTAGGAAAATGTTTATAGGTCTTAATAATCAAATGATAATTACAAAATTCCATCTTTATAATGCATGTTCTGGATGCTATAAGAATTAATAAAAAAATGAGTAGAATACCAAGACTGCACAAGCAAGTCAATATGAAAAGGTGTAAGCACTGGTTTTGATTTGCACCTGGTTCCCATCAATAACCCTTAGAATAATACTCAACAGACCTAGTTCTAGCAAGAAAAAAAGTCTGTGTACTCTTTTCAAACTACATGGGGAGAAAGCTAATTTAAATTGACATTTTTCTAACTCATTTATAATAAATTACTTGCTCTCCCAGATGAGTGGGAAAATGATATTCCTAGTGTTTATATTACAGTGATTACGACTGATTATTCATTAGATTTTCTTTAAAATATGCATTCCCACAATCAGCTAAAATGTAAAGAAAAATTTTTAACCCCAAGGACAATATATTTCATCATAATTAAAGAAGTGCTGAGGAAACCCATTGATTCTACAAGGTTCAAGTTGATCATAATGCACAGAAATAGCCTAGCTACTAAAACTGAATGTGGATGCTCCAAAATGTTTCAAATTGTTCCCAGTAACAACTACATTTCAGTTGCACAGAGATCATTAAGACCAAGTCAGTAATCATTCTGTATGTTGAAAGATGGCACATACAAGCCAAGTGAATCAGCTGTATTTCCTGGCTCAGCAGTGCTAACTAGGTGAGTAGGAAATAAGTAAGGAGGGGAGGGGGCGAAGTAGAGTCCAAAGAGGGTATTGACCCCAGCAACACCTTTAGCCAGTGAGTTAGGAAAAGGCTCATGGAATAAACATACCAGTGACCTCTTGGACTCTTCAGTCACATTTTCACATGAACAATATCAAAATTAACATCAGAGCCAGATGTATTTGAATTTTAATTCATCTTTCTGCATTTGAACTAGATGATATCTTAATTCCTCTCTGTATCAGTGCAGTGGCCCAATCAAAATGGATAAATGAGGATCCTTTAATGAAGGAATGAGGAGCTATTTATAAAGGTGTGGGAAAAGTTAAGGAAATGCACAAGGGATGGTGAATCAACCCAGAGATGGCAATAGCAGAAAGTGTACCATCCCTAGTCGTGAAAAGACAAATGAAGGCACAGTATCAGGGAAAGCTGCCCCTTTAGGGGAGAAGCAGTTGGTGAAGAAGCACAGCTATTGCCAATTTAAGGTCCAGCAGGGAGGCAGGGACTTCTGGTCTTCTCCTTCTGGACTCATGCTAGCTCCTCCAATTAGCTGAACCCTACAGGAATACAGAGGGCAAGGAATGTAGCCCATTGAATACACCTCTAGAGCACAAAGAAGGTGGGCGGAAAGGATCTGGAAAGGCAAAGAATATCCTATATGTTCTACACAACCCAACACAATTCATTATTTTAAACAGTAGAAAAAAGAGAGATGAGCAAAACTAGTGAGCAGGAATAAAAACATGACAGAACTGTCTACAGCTCTCCACCAGTGGCTGATTCAAGTGGCTCAATAATTCCACAAATGTAAACTAAGCCAAGTCAGCCCTCTTTCAAAGTGGTAAAATATTGAAGTGATAAAAGCTACTGTTCCTCATCTGAGTGGAAAGCACTCAGGTTTTTCCCATTAAGTGCGATACTAGCTATAAGATTTTCTTATATGCACTTTAACTGATTGAGGGTATTCCTTTTGTTCCTAACTTATTAAAACTTTTTATCATGAATTCTCATTCCTTTTTTTTTTTTTTTTTGCATCTGTTGAAAACATTAGATCGTTTTCCTCTGTTAATGTATTGATATGGTGAGTTACATTGCTTTCTTTTCAAATAATAAACCTACCTTGCATTCCAGGGAAAAAACCCAGTTGGTCAGGATATATTATCTTTTTTACATTTTGTTAAATTCTATTTGTCAACATTTGATAATGATTTTTTTAGTCTACACTCATGAAAGATATTGATCTATGGCTTTCTTATAATGTATTTTGTTTTGAATACATTCTTTGAGGGGCGCCTGGGTGGCGCAGTCGGTTGGGCGTCCGACTTCAGCCAGGTCACGATCTCGCGGTCCATGAGTTCGAGCCCCGCGTTGGGCTCTGGGCTGATGGCTCGGAGCCTGGAGCCTGTTTCCGATTCTGTGTCTCCCTCTCTCTCTGCCCCTCCCCCGTTCATGCTCTGTCTCTCTCTGTCCCAAAAATAAATAAACGTTGAAAAAAAAAATTGAATACATTCTTTGAATTTGCTTTGAATAATACTGGTCTCATAAAGTGATTTGGGAAACATTCCATCCTCTTCTATTTTTCATTAGAATTTTTTGTAGAAGTGATATTATTTCTTCCCAAATGTTTTATAGCATCTACCAATGAAGGTATTTGGATCTGAATTTTTTTGATAGGAAGATTGTTTTAGATATAAGTTCAATTTCTTTAATAAATTGCAGGCTATTCATATTATCAATTTATTTTAATTCTTTTTAAAAAATCACATACAATTCACCATTTTGAAGTGTACAATTTAATAGTTTTTAGTATACTTACAGAATGTAAAATTGTACCTACTATTCTAATTTTAGGATGTTCTATCACACCAAAAAGTAATTCCATACAATAGCTGTCACTTCCTATTTCTCCTTCCCCTCAGTCCATGGCAACTGCTTATCTACTTTTGTCTCTATAGAATTACATATTCTGCACCTTTTTCTATAAATGGAATCATATAATATATGACCTTCTTGGGCTTGGCTTCTTTCAATTAGCATAATGTGTTCATGGTTTATTCACACTGTAGCATGTATCAGTATTTCATTTTTATTAACAAATCATATATTATATGGATATGCCACATTTAATTTATCCATGCATCAGTTGATGACCTTTTGAGTTGATTCCACTTTTTGCTTAATATGAATAATGCTGGGGCACCTGGGTAGCCCAGTCAGTTGGGCATCCAACTCTTGATTTGGGCTCAGGTCATGATCTCAGTTTGTAGGACTGAGTGCTGACAGCACAGAGTCTGCTTGGGATTCTCTCTCTCCCTCTCTCTCTCTCTGCCCCTCCCCTGCCTATGTGCACACACACACACACACTCGCTATCTCTATCTCAAAATCAATAAACATTTTAAAAACATAATGCTGCTATGAACATTCGTGTACAAGTTTTTGTATGGACATATGTTTTCAAATCCTCTTGGGTATACAGCTAGGACTGGAATTGTTAGGTTATATGGTAACTCTGTGTTTAACCAGCTGAGGAAGTCCCACACTCTTTTCCAAAGTTGCTACATTTTATATTTTCACCCAGAACGAATGAGGGTTCTGATTTCTCCCCATCCTTGTCAATACATGCTACTGTCCATCTTCTTTATTATAGCCATCCTTCTAGATGTTTGGTGATAATCTCACTGTAGTTTTGATTTGCATTTCCCTAATGACTAACAATGTTGAGCATCTTTTGATGTGCCTTATTGGCTATTTGCATGTCTTTTTTGGAGAAATGTCTATTCAGATTCTTGGCCCATTTTTTAAATTGAGTTCCTTTTTATTATTGAGTTTACGAGTTCTTTATGTATCATGAATGAATACCAGTCCCTTATCAGATATACAATTTGAAAATATTTATTTCAATACGTAGGTTGTCCTTTCATCTTTCTTATTACTGTTATAACTTAGTTTTTACTATATTTACTTTATTTTGTGTCATTGATTTTTCTGCTTCTTTGCATGACTTTTGATGATTTCACTGAATTCCCTGAGTCTTAGGTCTTTCTACAGTTCCCTGCTGGAGCAGGAGCTATCCCCAGTTCTATATGACCTCTGGGATTATTTCACAATCCACTTTCCAGTAGTTCTTTCCCCACATATGCATAGTGTATTCGACCAAAAATTGAAAAATTCTAGTTTTCATATATCCAAAACAATACGGGAAGTTCCATCCTCTTTCATATTTTGCTCTGCAAATTACAGCATCCCTGGCCTCTCCACACACTACACTCTTGTCTCCTCTAATAAAAGAGATTATTGGATTCTTTTAGATTCTCTCTCCCTGCCCACTAGCCTGGAAACTATCTCCAGGGAGTCATCTGGGACAGTGGCAGAACTCACCTTACTTGTTTTCCTTCTCTCAAGGACCATTACCCTGTGGCCTGGATATAGTTAAGATAAAAGAAAATCAAGAGTTTGGAAAATGAGTTTAGAAAGTCAGAAATCATAAGTTCCCTTCTAAGGAATTTATCGCTGTTGTTTTTAAATTGTTTTTGTGCTGTTTTTTTCCAAAAAGGGATACAATCAGTTAGTTAGGTAATTAAAAGAATCACCAAATAACAGTGTGAAAGAAGGTTTACAGGACAAAAATTATAATGGGGACCTGAAATGGGGTGGAAATTTTTGACAAGGTGGAAAACTGCACTTATAAATCACTCTAGAGGGGCTCCTGGGTGGCTCAGTCGGTTAAGCGTCCGACTTCGGCTCAGGTCACTATCTCGCGGTCCGTGAGTTCGAGCCCTGCGTCAGGCTCTGGGCTGATGGCTCAGAGCCTGGAGCCTGCTTCCGATTCTGTGTCTCCCTCTCTCTCTGCCCCTCCCCCGTTCATGCTCTGTCTCTCTCTGTCTCAAAAATAAATAAAAAACATTAAAAAAAATTTTTTTTAAATAAATCACTCTAGAAATAAATTGCTCTGATGGGTATACCATTAAATCTGAAGAATGACACAAAGGAAAGATTCCATGATGATGTTAGATTTATAACCTAAGAAAGTCAGTGATAATGATTCTAGGGAAAAGATTAAAGAATGCAAAAGAAGAAGTTATTTTTTTAATGGGGGAGGAAGCTAAATAGTTAAAATCTAGATTATACACATTGCATGTGATATACAACTAAATGTATTAAGACCTCAAAATATTTCTCTTTCTTTTTAATGTTTAGAGAGAGGAGGTGTGTGTTCACATGAGTATGGGAGGGGCAGAGAGAGAGAGGGAGAGAGAGAATCCCAAGCAGGCTCCACTCTCAGCCCCTGGACGTTGGGCTTGATCTCACAATTACAAGATCACGACCAGAGCTGAAATCAAGAGTCAGTCACACAACTGACTGAGCCACCCAGGCGCCCCAAGACCTCAAAATATTTCTTGTTGATATTTGTAGGCATTATATTTTAATTGATAATCCTGTATTAATAAGTGGAAAGATGTTAGAAATTGGTAAACAAGTGATTTTTTCATCCTTTATAAACTTTATCCAAATCCTCATTCATTAGTAATTCCCTTATCATAATAATTACCCAATTTTTGGACATCCTGTCTAAATTGCAACACAATTCAACTTTGGATACAGCAAATGTCTGCTTTGAAACCAGTGTGGATGAACTTTCATCTACCTTGAGTTCATCTGTGAGGTTTTGGCAGAAGAGTCAAGATGCCTAAAGACAGTGTTAGAATCTTTAAACAAACTAAATTAAAAGATGACTCTCACTTAAGCATATATTTAGAGCAATGTTGAGACAATTTTAAAATAAAATCTTCTTTTCTGTACTTTTCAAAAGTACATCTTTTTCCAAAGATGTTTTGGACAAAAACAAAATAAGAAAAGAAAGAGCATGTGCTAGGGGATGGATAATTCCCCACACTGCAATATCTTTTTTTCTCCAAATGCAACTAGCATGGTAAGTTAGTTCCTGTTTCAGAAGAAGACTGTAATTCATCAAAATTTCCCTAATCTAAGTTTTTGTCCCTTATCAAAAGAAAGTGAGTTCAACTTACACTGAGACCAGAGTGCCAAAACTTTTTCCTAATTAATCAACTGCTCATTTCGGGCTTCAAGGCTCCTTTAGGGATTTTTACCATGTCTAAGGCCCATGGAGGCATCATCTACAGATCATGATCTTTTAAACAAATGATGAGAATTTCAGCATTACAGACTTCCAACAGTGAATTTTCTATTTGACTGGATTTTATTCCCCCAAGAATTCCTACTAGCTGGTGAAATATGAACATTTGTTCAAAGTTATAAATGACTTCCTGACTTCATTCATTACTGTAGAAATATCTATCCAGATTTGCCTTCAGGAATAAAAATTATTAAATAGATATTTTCTGTTTTAAAATATGTATAAAATTCAATAACTTAAGATCAAATAACCTATACAAATTTATCTTTTGGTCTATTATCTTCCATGTTAAAAAACAACTTCAAGATCTGGCTATCAGGTATCATACAAATTAAGAAAAGTGTAATGGAATGATTTGTAAACCGGCATTTCATATTGATCAATCTTTGTTTAAGAAGGATTTGTAGCTAAACTCAGAGGTTCAAGTGTCCCTTAATTTTCACTTAGTTGAGATGACTAATAATATTATTTTCTCTGTGAAAGTTCTTCAAGAATTGAATGTCAGTCACTAAGTACCACATGTAAATTTGGTTACAATTTTGGGCACTCTAATGGAAGGCTAAAAAGTATGAAATGGCCCAGTGGGGTAGGGGAGAAATGAGACCCACAAATAAAAGAAATAGATTCTGGTTCTGCTTCTAGACAGACATAAGCAAACATTTTGACTTCTTTGTAATTCATTTTTTGATAAAATGGGAATTCATTCATCCAACAATGTGCCTCGTGCAAGTAATTGGGCTAGACAGCCGTGACATAGTGATGAACCAATCAGACATAGTTCTTGCCTTAAACAGAATAGTAGGGATGAATAACTAAAGCAAACAATCATAATAAAATTTTTAAAACAGGAAGAAAATAAAAATGAAAAAAAAAGTGTCAGAGGTGAAAGGAGATGAGTATTACAAAAGTGTAAAACAGTGAGTATTGGGTCATATTTATCCTGCTTTTCTCAAAAGTGTGTTGTGATGTGCAATATGTTTAAACAAAACTCGTCATACAAATGGAAAGCTGCCTATTATTATCTCCAAAGGTGATTAAAATGTACCTGGGCAATTGTTAGAGTCACCTGACAGGTTTAGTCATTATCCACTTAAATTGATAAAATTAAAGCATAATGAATGGCCTGTAATAGATATTAAGTGATTACTTGTTGATAAAGTATTGTGATTTTCCAAAGATATAGTTACATTGTGTTGCTACTTATACCGTGAAAGCACATGATTAATACAGACACACATATACAGGAAGGTACAATATCTGTGTTGTCTGAAACAAGAATAATACAGTTCTACTGAACATAAGTTATTTCAAATATGATGCTGGAATTCCAGAAAAATAGACATAAAGTTATCTTTGTGATGACTTGAGAGTGATCAAATGTCTAAGTTCAGTGTTGGAAGATGTCCTGATGTAACACTGCACATATTTACAATAATGTTGCCAGCCCTATTCTATTCATAGACCTAGCAAGGAAGAGAAAGCATTGTTATTCTCCATTAATAGATCAATCAAACATATTGATTGAGTTATATATTATACACACTCAGTAGATTTTTCAAAGCACTAAGATTTTAAACTCTTTTAAAGCAGTATCAGTCTTTCTAAAAACATCTATTCACAGATAATTAATTGATATAATTATAATCATCTTACAATAGAGTAAGTTTCTCAACGCCTACTCTTAATATTAAATGTGATATGCATTTGAAAGTAATAAAAATCACATTTGCTTTAAATGTTCTAAAATTCAGATTCGGGGTGCCTGGGTGGCTCAAGTCTCTAAAATGAAAACCTCTCAAGATGATTGTACTAAAACAGAGTTGGAAACATACAGACAACTCTACCTAGAAGAATTAAAAGCTAGAAAGTCATTGAGAAATAAGCTGAACAGAACTAATGAGAGACTGTCAGAGAGCAATACTAAACTTCTGGTGGAGAGACAGCAGAACCAAACTTTTCTCAGCACTCTTACTATGAGGTCAGGCCTGGAACCACTTATGTTGGACATTTTGAAAATAATTTAGTGCTCAATAGAAATCTTACTCCAAGAGGAAACTTAGTGATTCCTACTTCAAACCCACGGCCTTCAAATGACTACAGGAAGACTTACTTGATGAAGCTGCTACTGAATTTGAATAAGGATCCTGTAGAACTCCTTTAGTATCTACTGATAATTCAATTCTAAATCAAGATCTAGTATGGAAAGCGTCATATTCCAGGCACCTAAAATTCAGATTTGGGCCACCTGCGTGGCTCAGTTGGGTAAGCCTCCGACTTCAGCTCAGGTCATGATCTTACGGTTCGTGGGTTCAAGCCCCATGTCAGGCTCTGTGCTGACGGCTCAGAGCCTCAAGCCTGCTTCGGATTCTGTGCCTTCCTCTCTCTCTCTGCCCCTCCCTGCTCACACACTGTCAATCTCTCTCTTGAAAAATAAGTAAGCATTAAAAAAATGTTTTTTAATAAATAAATAAATAAAATAAAATAAAATAAAATAAAATAAAATAAAATAAAATAAAATAAAATTCAGATTCATACTAGAGTTCTCCTCAGTCTGATCAACCAGGTTTCATGTGATTATCACATGAATCACAAAAAGGAATGACTTTTAGTAAACTCATTCATACCAATACCAATAAATACAAAATAAATACAAAATATTTTCCTTGAAATAAATACAAAATATTTTCCTATTCACAATCTTAAATGTTACATAGCCCAAGTCACTAAGCCAAGATTTTACTGATTCTTGTGACCTAGGGTTACAAATACCTGTTCTCCTTAGATTCCTTATCCACAGTTACAAAGCAAATGGGAATAAATCCAGGACCAAACAGATGGAGAATAGCTGGGTTCATTAGGCAACACTCCAAGTGTTTGTTTCTGGCAAAAAAATGTAAGATAAAAAAATATGCCACTGAATTTCTAACCATTATGCACTCACCACTATGTGTGAATGTGATAATGATGGTAGTTAAATTAATGTGTCCCTCTTTGCTATAGGGCAGGTCTGTGTTATTTCAATCATACATTCAAACATTTACTGTATGTAGACTCAATGTCTAACTTTCTTAGTATTAATGTCCTTAAGTCCTTTCTAGGGAAAATAAGAGAGGTTTAAAAAATAGCTAGGTAGGGGTGCGTGGGTGGCTTAGCCAGTTAAGCATCTTACTCTTGGTTTCAGCTCAGGTCATGATCTCACTGTTCATAAATTCAAACCCCACATGGGGCTCTGCACTGACAGTGCAGAGTCTGCTTGGGATTCTCTCTCTCTGCCTTTCTCTGTGCCCTTCCCCGGCTCACACTGTCTCTGTCTCTCTCAAAATAAATAAATAAACCTAAAAAATTTAAATTTAATTTAAAAAATTAAAAATAGCTAGATAAAAATAAATGATAATTACATACATACATACATACATACACACAAACTTCAGACACTGTTTTGAAAATAAATATTTTTAGTCTAAGAAGGAATTTACAAGCTAGGATATAATACTGATGTTACAGAACAGTCTTGTAATTGCAGAACTCTACATTGGTTTTGTGACAAATGACTTCCACACCTCATAGGATTATGGCTTTCACAGTGGACATGATCTCTGCCCACTCATTTCTTCATACCAGTGACTTATCTTAGCTCTTTGGAATGATGCAGGTTCCTTCTAAGTCCACATTTTCTATCATTAATTGTGTCCTACAGATAATAGCACCCTACATGCACCTGGGGCATGATGACATTCTAATTTAATATGGTTCCTTCCTCTGACAAGTTTGTAATCATTTGAGAAAGATGTAAGCATTTTTCATTATATACATTAAATTTACGTTCAACTCCTTTTCTCTAATCTCAGAGGAAAGGTGCCCTTCCAGTGAAAACTAATTTGTCAGTTTAAACACTCAGGTCTCTCCATAACAACTGGGCCTCAGTTTCATCTATTATCCTTTCTCTCCTTTGTATATGTGACCTTTCTCTTCACTATCACCTTCTCTGAAATACCTACAATGAACCTAAATTCCTCATACTCTTTAATAATAATTCTTATGCTTTCACTCAGTATGCTCCCACTACAACTCTCCCAATCCACTGCAATTTTCTCTCCTCTTCCCTCCTCAATCAAATTTGCAGTAATAGCCTACTCTAGCTGTCTTCCTTTTTGGTCATTGTTGCGCATTTCATTGCATTCAGTTTCTTCTGAAAATGCCTTTGTGAAGGCCACCAGTGACCACCTATTTGCTAAATCTAATAGATACTTTTAAGGCATTTCTTTTTTTAATTTTAAATCTTTTTAAAATATTATTTATTTATTTTGAGGTGGGAGAGGCAAAGAGAGAGAGAGAGAGAGAGAGAGAGAAAGAGAGAGAGAGAGAGAGAGAGAGAGAGAGAGTTCCAAGTAGGTTCTGCGCTGATAGCAGACAGCTGCACACAGGGCTCAATTCCATGAACTGTGAGATCATGACCTGAGCAGAGATCAAGAGTTGGATGCTTAACTGACTGGCAAGGGCTTTTCTTTTCTTTTTTCTTTAGCCCTCAAGATGCTGTTTCACTTAGCTCTATCCTACTTCACTGACCATTCCTTTTAAGTTTCCAGCAGTAGGTGTTTTCCCTTTTTGTCTTATAAATACTAATTCCTCAAGGATTCTATCCTTGATTCTTTTTACATTCTGTGCACACCTACTGGGAAGTCTTATGTAATCTTCCAGTTTTATCTACCACCTATATAATAAATACTTTTTTACAACTGCATCTGTGTTCCTGGCTTCTTCCCCAAGTCCCAGGATCCTATGTGCAGCTACACATGATCTATAGAATATACTTTATTTGTCATAACCAAATTCTTCATCAGAAAAAGAAAAATGGTCTAATCATATTTCTGAAAAAAAAGATGGCTTAAGAAATTATGTCATAATCACATCCATTAAAAATAGCAGGATTATAATTAATGTTTTGTCCCAATGCACTGTTTGCACATGCATCTCTACACTAAAACATTGCTGTACAGATCATTTCCATTTCTGAATGAAGAAAGCTTTACAGTCATTATGACCTTTGGGAGGAAAATAAGACATAAAGAAGACATAAAGCCAACTTAAATCCTCTTGCTCAGTTCACATTTCCATAAACAAATATTCATCACCATGGAATATTTTCAACTCCAGCCTAGCAAGGAGCAGGACACCAATACCTCTGATTTAACCTCGACATTAGCAGTTCACATTTATTTTAATAGCACCAAAATGAAAATACAGTGTTAAGTTCATTTCCTGAAGAGAAAAATCTAATTCATCAAGATTCTGAGCACTACTAGAAGCCCACTATGGATATGTAGTGGCTTCTTAGAATGTGTTGTCCTTAATCAACAGTCATCTATGCTATGCCCTCACAGGGACTTACTTATTACTGGTATGGACATAAACAGAATCCTGCTAATTCCATTTTCAAAAGCAATGTTTATTTTAGAAGGATTGCATATCTGGAATATTTCTTGACATGAGAGTACAGCAACCATTTGAATTCTTTGCTGTTGCATTTTGGCTTTGCCAAGGGAAATAATCCACTGTTCAGTCATTTACCTGTCTTACAAAACACTGCAAAAACTCTACCACTGCTTATTCTCACTCCCATTATCATAAGTCTAAAATATCTCTTTATACATAAGTGCGAATTACCAATACCAATTGGAAGAAGAGGATGACAATATCTATACACATGAAGTTATGAAATTACATTTTAAGGGCACTTGTTTCAGAATTATTTGGGTGCCTGTTTAAAAACAAAACAAAATAAACAAACCAAAAACAGATTTCTGGACCCCCCAGAAAATCCACTGAATCAGATATTTTCAGTAGAGCAAGTTTAATAGACTTTCAACGTGATCCTTATAAACATTAAAACTTGACAACACGCATTTTTATTGCTTTTACTGAGTTGACCAATACTTTGAACTTTGAACGAGAAATCAGAAAGAGGGATTGAAAACAGAGGAGGTTGTCAAAGATACTTTTTTTTAAAGGGGGGATCTTATTTAGAAAATGTTCAAGGAGATGCATGCCAGGGCTACTCACCTGAGAAAATGCCAAAGCAATGAAGGCATTCTAGCATGACGTTTGAGAGACCTCAGGGACCTAATAAATCACATTATTTACTGTCTACATCTTTAAGATCAGCTTGACTACCTTTGCTCTCTTTAGAGTTAAAATAACCAACTCACTTCACTTATTTCTGCCATACAAAAAGCCGTCGCTCCAAGCATCCAAGTTGGCCCAGATATAATAATAAGGCCAAGCCTTGGAAAGGAAATGAAAAAGAATAAAACATGAACCAAAATTTTACCTCTTTCTCAAAGGAAACTGTGAATTATGGTTAGAAATAAGCTGATGAAACTGTAAGTGATGCTCTGCTTTAAAAACAGCAGCAAGCGAAATACAATTTGGCAACCAGGAGGAAGAACACAAAATTCTCTTAAAAAAGAGATCACGATTGAGGGTGAAATTGTCGTATGTGGACAAGAATTTTTGTGTGAATTTAGTTCAGCTCTAGCTGCTATTCCACATCCATAAATACTACCCTTATTCAGGCTTTCTATCTTTTTCTCTAAATGCGTTTTCTGGTAGCAGCTAATATAACTCTTCTCCAGCACCAAGGAGGAGATGTCTAAGCAGAAATATGGTAAAGCTATCTTTTAAACTATCAAAATGATTTTGACTTTGGAAATAGGACTATTTTGCTTTAGAATTTTTTTTGTAATTTCAGAAGAAACCCATGACTCTTCAGTTGTTAGGCTTTATTTTTCTTTTAAACCTGCTAAAGAATTAATAAAGTATCATAGAAGAAAAACTAATAGCAACCCATATTTGAGCCATAGATTCCCCATAATGAAAACTAAGCCAATATCTTCCCTAACTACTTCACAGGGTTGACATCTCTGTATGTTCTGAATGGCAATATGTGCATCAGTTACCTACTGTTGTATAACAAGCCACCCTACTATAATTTAGTATCTAAACCAAAACCATTTTTAGCCTAGTATTCTGCCTCGACTGGGGTTAGCTGAGGGGTCTTCTAATGGTGTCTGGTACGGTCATTCTTGAGAAGGATATCTTGTACCTGGCTAGTTTACAATGGTCTCACTCACAGGCTGGTGTTTTGCTGAGACTTTTGTTCTGGGCACTTCTGTTCTTCCTATGTGACTTCTCCAGCATATCCCAAGAGAGTAAGGCACCATGTGCACGCATCTATCAAGCCTATGCCTGCATTACCCATAATAAACCCATAATAAACTGGGTTTATTAAAACCCAGTTGGCCAAAATAAGTCACATGGTCAAGCCTAGCATCACTGTGGGAGGACACTGAACAGGATGTAGATGCCAGGGACATGAATCATCAGGGACCATTATTATCACAATCTATCAAAAGTGTATTATAATTATTTTGTAAACTGTAAAGAATCATACAAATATAAAAACTATAATATTAAAAGCAGTGAAATAGTAAAATGTATAATAAAAATAGTAAAATTTAACTACACTAGTAAATTTAAAATAAGCCTATCAATGCCTTCCCCCCATCTTTGACCATTGACCTTGTTTGCTACCATTCAGTAAATGTGATTGATTTAAATTTCACTTTAAAAAAATGTCCTTTCAAGTACATGTCAGTGGAGATACATTTGGTATACACATCTGCTCAAGAGTAAATGGGACAACCAAAAGGCAGGCAGATAGAAAAGAATACCTGACACTTAGTTGGCAAAAAAAAAGGGGGGGGGGGGGTTAGACAAATGAATAATCATAAACTCAGTGAAATAAAGATTAGAAGTAGAGATATATAATTTACCATTTTTTAAATGATTGTCTTGGACTCAGAAAGATGGGGGGATTGGGGGTGGAATGAGAGATTGTCTGTCTCCTCCAGAACACTATTTAATGTCATTCCAAAAAATAAAAAACTATACTTATGCTTTAAAAGAAGTGAAAGGGAAAAAATAATTTGTTTCTTCTGTTAGCTCCCCTCAGTAGTTAGTAATTGTCACTGAGGGAAAGACCTTTCTTGTGTCTAACCTAGGCTTTTCATGCTAAAATTTGAGCTTATTACCTTTGTTTCTGTCCTTGGGCAACCTGCATGAATAACACCAGTTACCTCCTTTCCACAATCACATAACCTCTCTACACTTGAGGGCTGTTCTTATGGCCTCTCTTACTTTTCTCTTCCTTGCAGTTTTCTAAACTGTTTCTCAAAATGTTTTATTTTCAAGCCTTTGAACCACTTTCACTACACTTCGAAATCCTCTCAAAAATGTCAACACTCATCTCTAGGGAGTAAGGCTCCTTAATCTTAGGTTTTGATTAACCAGAGACAGCTATAATGCAGTTAAACTTTCCAACATTAGATTGTCTTGAGGATTTAAAAAGTTGATAAATTTACTTAGAATGAGCTTAAAATAACTAGTATAAAATATGGTTAGCAAGTACCACTTACAGTAGCAGTAACAGTAGTCATTAGGCACATTAGTTTTAAACATCCTCATGCACTGGCATTTTACTAACTGTTCTATACTCTTGACTAATGTTAGCTTCTCAGACATTATGACTACTAAATCTTCATCTTTACTCAAGCAGAGTCAATGATTTCCATTTAAGGATTCCATTTCTTAAAATTTATTCAACTTTCAAGGTTATTCAGACTTTGAATCTATCCTCTCACTTTCAAAGCAATGTTTCCATGTTTGGGTAAGGTAACAAGTACTTATTTATTATAGTGGATTGAATGACCGGTGATATCTTTAGAAGGGGCTGGAAGAAGGGCAATACTCCTTAGGGAGTATTACTAGGTACCAGAGTAGGAAATAGTTGTGTGCTTTCAAGGATTATCTGATGGAATTCCAAAAATAATAATAATAATAATAATAATAATAATAATAATAATAATTCACAAATAATGCTATCATGTATTAAATATTTACTATGTACCATACTGTGCAACATAATTTACATGGATTATTTCTTTTATCCTCACGAAAATGTAATGCTGTAGTAGGTACTTATAACTGTTCTCATTTACAAATGAGGAAGTTCAGTCCTAGAGAGGCTGAGTGACTTGCTTTAGGCTGCACATCTTATAAGTGTCAATGTCTGAATTCAAATCCAGGTCAGACTGAAGAACCTAAATACCTAATCCTTAAAAAAACTTCCTGCACAACTGCTACAAAATAATCCTGTGGGAGTTACTGGCTATATTTTGTAGGTGAAGAAATTGAAGCAGGGAAGTTTAAGTAATTTGTCCAAGACTCCACCATAATTGGCATACCTAACATTTGAACCCAAACCAGTATGACTTCATGATAAAACAAACAAACAAAAAATTCATAAGACACTTGTGGTGCTGGAAAGTACGACTCTGCAAATGTGAATTTCTTGTTAAACTATTTAGATAGACTTCTCATTTCACAAAGGTTTCAGGTTTGTGAAAAGAAAAATAAGGGGCACATAGGTGGCCCAGTTGGTTAAGCCTCGAACTCTTGAACAGCTTGGGTAATGATCTCACAGTTTGTGAGTTTGAGCCCCGTGCTGGGCTCTGTGCTGTGAAATTCTTTCTCTCTCTGCCCCTCTCCTACTCATTCTCTCTCTCTCTCTCTCTCTCTCTCTCTCTCTCTCTCTCTCTCTCTCTCAAAAATAAATAAACTTTTTTTTTACATTTTTTAATGTTTTTTTTATTTTTGAGAGACAGAGACGGAGTGCAAGTGGGGGAGGACAGAGACAGAGGGAGACACAGAATCTAAAGCAGGCTCCAGGCTCTGAGCTGCCAGCACAGAGCCCTTTGCAGGGCTCAGACTCATGAACTGTGAGATCATGACCTGAGCTGAAGCTAAATACTTAACTGACTGAGCCACCCAGGTGCCCCAATAAATAAACATTTAAAAAAAGAAAAATGATAGAAACAGTGAAATCTGTATCATAAATCATCTTTAAAGCTCTCTTGAATATATGATCTCAACTGATCACTACTACTCAAGCAAGCAAGCAAGCACACTGTACCTGACATGACAAACTACCCCACAACACCTAGTGTCTTAGAACCATCATTTATTCTGCTCATGGATCTGCAGTTTTGAGATGAACAGGCTATTCCTGCTTCACATGAAATCATCTGTTGGAGGTTCAAATAAGGACTGGAGAGTCTACTTTCAAGATGGTCATATAGATTGAAGATAGGTGCAGACTGTCAGCTGGGCAGTCATGGATGTGAAGCCCCTCCATGGACTGCTTGGGCCTTTTCATGGTGTGGTAGCTTGATTCCAAAATGAGAAACCCGACAACTACACAGAAGCTTGGGAAGTCACAGAGTGACACTTTGCTGTAGGCACAAGTCAGCCCGCCCGCATTCAAAGGAAGAGAACACAGACACTTACCTCCTTTTTTTTTAAATTTTTTTGTATGTTTATTTATTTTTGAGAGAGAGGGAGAAACAGAGCGTGAGCAGGGGAGGGGCAGAGAGAGAGGGAGACACAGAATCCAAAGCAGGCTCCAGGCTCTGAGCTGTCAGCACAGAGCCTGACGCAGGGATCGAACTCACGAACCGTGAGATCATGACCTGAGCTGAAGCCGGACACTCAGCCGACTGAGCCACCCAGGCGCCCCGACAGACACCTATCTCTTGATGGGAGAAGTGGTGAAGCAATGAAGTCATTACACCCTTGCATTCCTTTTACTTTAAAAGCCACTCTCCTTTAGCCCATTAATAGCCTCATCCCACTCCCAGTTCTGAAATCAACTCTATTTCTAACAGAGAGGAGGTACAAATCCCTGTTCAAGCAGTTCAGTAGCTTCATGATGAGTCAGTCTTGCAAGGTCTAAAGAAATAATGATGTTGATCAAAGAACACTCCCTCTGGGGGTTATAGCTCAGTGGTAGAGCATCTGACTGCAAAGAACACTCCCTCTGGAAGTTAGATCTAAGATCCAATTCCAGGAGGTTCTACCAACTAAGATATGTGTTTAAAGCCTGAACAGGCCTCAGTTCTCTCACCTGTAAACTGAGGGGGTTGGTCTAGATGACCTCCAAGGCCTCTGAAGCAACTCTTTACCCACTTATTTTCCCATAACTGCATCTCATAACTCATACACTAGTGCCCATCCAGATGCAGCATTTTTCTGTCTCTAAAAATCCACGCTGTGACAAAGCACCAAGGACCTGCTCCTACAACCTTCTCAGAGGACAATGAGCACCTATCACAAGCACCTCTGTCACTCAGCTGCCTCACTTGGCTAGGAAGATAGATGAGTTTGGTAAGTAATCTGGATGAAGTGCTAGTAACCTGTCCCTCTTTGGAGATTGACTTGTTAGACTTACCTACAGACTCAGGCCCTGCATACATTTTCCTAAAATAACAATCCCTGTCTTTGATCCCCTATTCTCCTTGACCTTCACCTGATCAAAAAGTTCTAGTAGACTCTCTGATTTTCTGGCTTAGAATTCCCACTGCCATCTGATCCTGGGTTCTCAAGTTTATTCTGCATGCCTTTCTCTTTCTATAACTGCCTTTAACAAAGCACGCTGTGAGCTCTTATATATTTCACCTTGATCTTTGCTTCTTCCTGCAAAATAATAGCAAAACCTTTCTACAAAATCTTCTGTAAGTCAGCCTAAAAACTCCTATTATGTATGATATGTTTTGATGGGAGTGTTCATTACACATATAAAACTAATTTAAGTGTCAGCAATATTTGTTCCAATATGCATGTAGACATACTCTTCATCTGATAATAAAAATGACACACAGAAGGTAAAGAATTGTTGCGTAGGAGTAAAGTTTGCCTAAGAAAATATCGCAATTCATGGTGAATACCCATTTTTATATGACTGACATTGTGTTAATAATTATAATAGTTTTACTTGTCACCAGAAGGGGAAAAAGAAGAATACTAGCTTTAGTGTAAAAAGATAGATTCATAAAATGTACTGTCTGATGAATTTAACCATGATTTCTTTTTAAATTATCATCTTTAAATTAGTTCTTTAAATTAGTAAGTCATAATATCCACAGCATATTTTGAAATACAAGTTATTGAAAGACATAGATATTATCCTTAAATATCCTTAAAATGCAACATGGTAGGTGCATCATGCATTCATATGTGATAGAGCAGATATAATCAGTGAATTGGTAGAGTGTCCATTAGTATCTTAATGTTTTGTTTATTAGAACTTCTCTATGTTCTCTTTAGGATGTGCACACTTCCCAGTTTAAAAGGTCTGGGCTGGGGCGCCTGGGTGGCGCAGTCGGTTAAGCGTCCGACTTCAGCCAGGTCACGATCTCGCGGTCCGTGAGTTCGAGCCCCACGTCAGGCTCTGGGCTGATGGCTCAGAGCCTGGAGTCTGTTTCCGATTCTGTGTCTCCCTCTCTCTCTGCCCCTCCCCCGTTCATGCTCTGTCTCTCTCTGTCCCCAAAACAATAAATAAACGTTGAAAAAAAAATTAAAAAAAAATAAAAGGTCTGGGCAACGATTTCTAACATACTATGCATAGGCATAGATTCTATAATACACGTTAGCTACTGCTTATTTACGAAGTGGGTCCAAGCCAGTTGCACCAAGTACATAACCTATTTTCTTCGCACATATAGAGAATCAAAATGACAAATATCTTTTTAAGAGTTGTATAAGATATTGACCACATCCTGTCTTTCCTAAATCATTAATCTTATGTCATATGACCAAATTAATATATAGTTTTAATATTTCCTTGATGAGCATATTTTTTAGTTGTGAAATGTGAGACCAAAATTGAATATAATGACTTAAAAAGATTTTATCACTGTCCAAGATAGTAGAAAAATAATTTTCAGAGTCCTGCTTACCATATATTTTATAAGTAGTGTAATATATGTGTTCTAAGTCTTTTTGTAACTGTAAAATATTTCAAAATATAAGAAAATACTGAATATAGTATAATGAACACTTACATGCCCACCCAGCATTAAAGTGTACTTATATCATATCATATTTGCTTCAGGTCTTTTGTTGTTGTTGCTTATTTTTATTTAGGAGATAAAATGTTTGGCCACAGCTAAAGTCCCACAACCTCATTCTTTTTTCCTTGCTCACCAGAATTAATTACTTTGGCATAGCCATTGCATTACCAAGACTCGGGAAACAGAGAATCCTGTAATGGCCTTTTTTCACGGGAAAGAAGACAATCCTTACTCTATCATTTAATCCTTAAGCTACCATTAATTCATTAATCTATCATTTCCATGCTGCTTGGATCTCTATCTAAATGGGGTCTTCATAAAATTTTACAATCTCTTCATCATATTCATGTGGAAGATGAAGGCCTTACACTAAATCAACCCATGATTCTAATTTATTTGAAGTCATTTGCACATGAAAATGAAATGATAACAATTAAAGAAGTGATCAGCTTTAAAAGAATAGTACAAAAAATGAAAGCAATGGTCATCCTAGGAAAGAACTTGCATCTAAAGTGGTCACAAAAGATGTTTATATTGATTAAAGTAGGGCCTAGAATTTGGATAAAATTTGAATGGATGAGAAAGGGGAAAAGAACCCTTCCTAAAAGGTGAAGTTGCCTGAATGCAGCACAGACATGATACTTGTCTTGGTGGCCAAGACCACAAACCTGGGACTTCAAGAAAAGGAAGGGATAAGGTCCATATTCCAGTTTCCAAGCTCCATCCTTGAAAAGACCAAAGCAACCTAGATTTCAGATAAGCAAGGTGCACAACAATTTGGGAAGTAAAAGGTCTTTCTGGGGCCAAAAGCCAAGGTTTACAGTTTAAGGGATAGAAACTAAATATGAAAAATATTTCGCCCAAACTATAAGAGCTCTTCAATACCATACTTAGGAATTTAAACTTCTAGCAAAATTTAGTGAAATTGTATCTGTTGCATAAAACTTCAGTAAAGAATGTAGCATCCTAATTGTAAATGAAAGCACAAAATGCTCCAAAGGATACAAATCTAGGATTCGTTGTCACATGCACTTTTAATAAAATCCCAACTTTATCCTTTACTTGGCTATAAAAGAGTAAATGAGATAATCTCCATTGAAACTGACAAAATTTTATAGGTCTTCCATGACATCCCATCTGTAACAACTATTCATTGCAAATGAGTTCTTAGGAGACATTCCCACTTTGACTAGATTTTAAACTATGCATGTTTAGCTCAGAAGGTCTACCTGGTCCCATTTATATAGAAAAAATAGAGAAACCAGGGTTTTTATCTGTTTTTTGTTTTCTTCTAGATGTGTCTTCTTATCGCGAAAAACAACTTGTCATTTAATTTAAAAAAAACTAATTCGGTGACTATAACTGCAATATTTTCACTTGACAGATTAAAAGAAACAGACTTTTGGGGTGCCTAGGTGGCTCAGTTGGTTAAGCATCTGAATCCTGGTTTCAGCTCAGGTCATGATCTCATGGTTCATGGGTTCAAGCCCCACATCAGGCTCTGTGCTGATGGCACGGAGCCTGCTTGGGATTCTGTCTCCCTCTCTCTCTGCTTCTCCCCTGCTTTCACTCTGTCTCTCTCAAAAATAAATAAATAAACATTTAAAAAAAATTTTTTTAAAGAATAAAAAGACTTCTTACGTTTATTTTATATTTTATTTTATAGGTGAAATAAAATTGTATCATTTAATTGCTTTTACCAAAAATATAATGCAAGATCATTGGCAAGCATTGCTGTGGATTTATAGTTTCTCATCAATTTTTGGACCAATTCTTCAAAGAATAGCAAAAAAAAAAAAATTGGCTCAATTCTCCCTTAATATCTATCTAGGGAACAAAGAATGAGTCGGCATTTCTAATTCAGGTTTTTGCCTCAATTCCAACTCAACAGTTTGAGGATTTTTCTTGTCTGCCAACACAAACATTTTTTTAAGATGGTTTTATTTCTTACAACACTTTTTACATCATATTGCACTTCATGATGTAAATGAGTGTGAATATCTTTTTGAGCACCAAAGTACTAAAAAAAAAAATCTTGGTTGAAAATTGAAAATTGATATCATCTTAATCACTGTGTACCAAAATATTAGAATGTGATATACACGTGATGAATGGCCAATTCCCAGTAACTCAATGAATCAAGTACGCAATTTAAGGAAGCCTTTATCCATTCATTTAAAAATGCAGTGGTGTGGGAGCACCTGGGTGGCTCAGTTGCTTTAGCACCCAACTCTTGATTTCAGCTCAGGTTATGATCTCACGATTCCTGAGATCAAGCCCCATATCAGAGGGGCTTGTGTAGAGGAAGATCTCCGTGGAGATGAAACACAGGGCCTACCTACTTGGGATTTTTCTCTCTCTCACTCTGTTCCTCCCCTACCCTCTCAAAATAAATAAATATGTTTTTAAATGCAATGGTGTGGAAAAGTTGGAGGAACTGTGTGTGTGTTTGTGTGTGTGTGGGGGGGGGGTAAAGTATGCATTTTATTTTATGGTTTTCCGCTTACTCTACTCCTTGTATTACTAATATTAATTTGAAAAATTAAGTGAGTCCTGGGTCCACAAATTTCCATTCACAAATTAAGACTGTGTATTATTTATTTTTCATTATCTTTTGGTCTTCTGAAGACCACATATTCACCTTTCCTTCAAAAAACGTTCAGTAACATAGGGCAAGCCAAGAAAATGCACACCATTGAAAATGAGAATAGTTTCCAGTTCAGCTGGAACCTTCATCAGCAGAAGACAGTTTTCTTTGCCAGTCTTCTAAGAAGCTATACTAATGAAATAAACAATCACTAGGTATGGCAAATATTTCCATATACATTCTAGTTCAAATCTCATATTAGGCAACTTATTCTTCATTAGTGCTTCATATTTATAAATTAAACAGCTAAATGTTTGTTTTCATTTAGGTTTTGACCTGTGTCCCAGAATTTAAAGTATTCATTGGAAGGCATTTTAATTATCTGCCTAAAAATAAGAAGTCTAGTATAATTATCTAATAATATAAAAAGGAGAATAATAAGTCAAAATATATATGTGGTTATCAAAATTGGACAGAAAAAAACTCAACATCTTCTTGCTCAAATTTTGGGCATCTTAACTATAAGCTGTTACCAAGGATTACTGCAACAAATTCAGTAAGAATTCCTGTTTTATTCAACTAAAAGTTTTAGTGCTTTTAAAACACTAAATTTGGACACCTTTAGGTTGGGATAAACATTATAATTTGCCACAGTGCCCAACACTCCTTGGTATCTTAATATAAACCACTGTCTGTTACCTGTCTGACCTCTGAAGGCATTTGATCGCATACCTCAAATCTAAAGCAATATTCTGCACCTCTATCCAGAATCTACTAGAGATTGTTTCTGCTAAATATATATTGATATATTTAGGTTTTATGTTATTACGTATGTTACTTCAAAATTTTCAGAAAATCACTCAACCTCATTAATTTGGGTGATTGAGAAAAATAAACAACTTTAATTACCTCTACTTAATAGTTTACTCTATTTTTCACTACACTCTCATCATCCACACTAACACACGTTATACTCACTAGTAATGGTGAGCTTATGGTTTTATGAAATATAACATACTGCCTTTACAATGTCTAGTCTCCAGGCTAGAACCATCATCACCACCATCTCCAATTTATTCATTTGGCAGATACCTACTAATATACAAATGTCAAAGCCACTTTTAAGAATGCTTTAACTCTCACAGGCAGACTGAGTTGATCTTTCCTCTAAGCACCATTAAAATACACATATCTTTTCATGGTTATAGTGTGATTATTTGATTGCATGGCCATCCACTTATTAAACTATGAGCTCCAGCAAGTGCCTTGGGCAATACTTTAGACATAGTATTCATTAAATATTTTTCAAAAGAAAAAATAAATTGTTGCATAAATAATATCCTCAGTTTTCCAAGTCACTTAGAGAATCACTGTAATAATGCATTTAAGAAAATTGGATTCTAGGGAGACAAACCATAAGAGACTCTTAAATACAGAGAACAAACTGAGGATTGCTGGCAGGGTGTTGAATTAGGGGAAGGGCTAAAGAGGTGAGGGGCATTAAGGAGGTAACTTGTTGGGATCAGCACTGGGTGTTATATGTAAGTGATAAATCACTAAATTCTATTCCAGAAATTATTATTACACTATATGTTAACTAACTTGGATTTAAATTTTAAAAAATAAAGAAAAAAGAAAAAAAGAAAAAGAAATATGTTTCTAAAAGAATGAAAGAAAATTGGATTCTGTGGGTGCCCAGGTGGCTTAGTGGATTAGGTGACCAACTCTTGATTTTGGCTCAGGTCATGATCTCATGGGTCATGAGTTTGAGCCCTGCACTGGGTTCCACACTGACAGTGTGAAGCCTGCTTGGGATTCTTTCTCTCCCTCTCTCTCTGCCCCTCCCCCACTCGTCCCCCCCCTCCCCCTCTCTCCCCCCCTCAAAATATATAAATAAACTTAAAAACAAAGAAAAAAAGAAAGAAAAGAAAATTAAAAAAAGAAAAGAAAATTGGACTCTGAAACTAGACTGTCTGTGTGCTAATTCAGGCTTGGCTACCACTAGCTGTGTTAACATAGGTGAATTACATAGACTCTCTGACCTCCTTTTCTTATCTGTAACACAGGTATAAAAAAGGTAACTTCTTTAGGGCGCCTGCGTGGCTCGGCTGGTTAAGCATCTTACTCTTGATTTCAGTTCAGGTCATGATCTCAGGGTCATGGGATGGAGCACCACGTGGAGCCCCATATCCAGCTCCATGCTAAGCATGGAGCATGTGTAAGTTTCCCCCTCTCTCTCTCTCTCTCTCCTGCCCCCTCCCCAGCTTGCACTTTCACCCTTTCTCTCTCTCTCTTAAAATAAATAAATAAACATTTTTTAAAAAGCGATTTCTTTAAAGGATCATGATGAGAACTAATCTAGTAAATACATTTTGCAAACTTATAATAGCCCTAGCACATAAAAGTGCTAAAAAAATGTTAACTATTTTTATTACTGAATCTAAGCACAGAAATAATGACTTTTTATGGGCACCATAAACATCATTTATAAAGGAAAACAAAAGAAATGTGTAATCCTCACAACTCTTTGATTTTAAATGGAAGTTGTTGGGCTTTTTTAATCTTGGAAAGGCTCACTGGCCAAGTGTATCTTTGCATATACATATGAAATACAGTCTCCAGGAAGAAAATGTTGTATCAGCACATTATTCTAATCAAGATTTTACAGTTGTGGTTAATATACATAAGACATCACCATTCTGTACATTCACTTTTAATAAATAATGCCCTCTTGAATATCAACAATGTTTCATTCACTAAATTTGTCTTTATGTGGCCACAAGAATTAAATGTATGTTAAAATGGAAACTGAGCTATGTAAAGCATAAGCTAAAAACCCCTACAGTAAAATGTAGAGGTAGATTCAGTCTTCTATGCACTTGCAGTTCTTAAATTAACACTCAGGATATTTTTTTTCTATCAGTACATTGGATTATATACCCTGCATGCACCTTTTTGCTGAAGAATTAAAATTATTATATACATATACACATTACTTTGAACACATCATTAATCTTATATGAAAAAGGAATCAAGAACTCTGGGAGGTGAACAATTACCAAAGATATTTTTACCTTGACAGTTTTGCCTAAAACCAGAAGACTTTGTCCATTTTGATAACTGGATAGAAGGACAAGATTGGTAAAACCCAAGATCCTCACAATGCAGGGACACTAATAGAAGATTAAATATAGAAGGAATAAACCCTTCTATCTCAAAGGAACATCAGACAAACATGACTATCTAGATCCTGGATGTGGGTGAAGAGAAAAAGAAATCTCCCCTGAGAAGCTATAACCATAGACTAGTTTTCACACAGGTTTGCAAATGGTATTCATTCCATATGTTCAGCCCCAACGTCCACAAATTGAGAATTTAAAGGTGTCCCAGATTGGTGAAATGCCAGATAGCTGGCAGAAACAAATGTAAGCCCTCTCTGGAAGAGCTCAACTTCAAACTACACATCAAAGAATTCCCACAGATAAAATTCCAAGATAAATGAATATCTCACAGTCAAAATTCACAACCCATACAAAAGCTAAGCCACAATCAGTAAGAACCAGCTGAGTGTAATACACAGGTAAGCAAATAACAGAGGAAGGAAAGGAGGAAGAAAGAGAGTGAATAAAGATAGAAGATAGATAGATCTATAGATAGATAGATGATAGATAGAACAAAACTTAAAACAGACAACTGGCTCTGGAATTATTGTCTACTTATGTAACACATTTAAAGCAAATTCAATCCTTAAGAAAGCAAGGTTTGATAACATGACCAGAAATCAAACAGATTTGGAAAACAGAACAAATAAGACATATAGACAGAAATGAAAAATATAATAATGAAATAAAACTTATTTGACAGATCAGCTAAAGGCATTAGTTAAAGAGAAAGTTAGTGAATGGAAATAAATGTCAAGATGTTACCCAGAATATGGTGCAAACAGTCAAAGAGAAAGAAAATGAAAAAGAGAATACGACTTGAAGGTAGTGGAAGAAAAGCTAATGTGGGTACAATGGTGGGTCAAAAAAAGCAGCCAATAAAAGGAAAGTGAGGTAACACTGAAGACAATTTTAAGACAATGGTTGAAAGACTCAATCCTCATATCCAGGAAGCTGTATGAATCCTAAACAGAAAAATGAAAAGAAATATACTCTTGAACACATCACAGTAAAATAAAAATTACCAAAATGAATGGGAGGATCTTAATATCTGCCAGGGAGAAAAACAGATAATCTTCAAAAGAATGGTTATTAAAATAATTGCTGGTTTCTGAACAATAATAGAAGCCAAAAAAGAATGGCACCCCTAGGTTACTGAGAGCAAATAGTTGTCAACACAATTCTATTTCCAGTATTGTACTTTTCAAGTCATTTTCAAACAAGCAATAATTGAGAAAATATATTGCCAAAAGACTCTCACTATAGCCAATTTTCATTTATATCTTTTAGGCCAAGGAAAATTATTCCAGAGGTAAGATTTGAGATGTAAAAAGAGAATGGTAAGATAACATACTGGTAAATATGTGAGCAAATCTGGATAAACTGATTGTATAAATTAGCAACAGAAACCTCTGATTGTATGCTTGTGCAGGGCCAGGGAGTGAATAAGCTAGAGTTCTTAAAACACTGCACCATAATACAATAATACACAAGTATTATTACATAAAACATAATAATAATACATAAGTTGATGTAAGAGTGACCAAGTTAAGGAATTCTAAGGCATTTGATTTGTTGCAGAGAATAAAAACATAGCCTAATAATAGACTCCTCAAGTAAAGTATGCATGTTAAGTGTGCTGAGGTAATCACTAGAAAAAAATGGTCATAAAGCACATAGCTCCCTAAAATTATAGAAGAATATATATCATAAGAAAGAAACATTTGAAAATTCAATTTATCCCAAAAGACTGGAGAGAGAGAATGGGAAAAATAGCAACAATAAGTACGAATGAATTTCAAAATACTATGTTGAAATAAAGTAAAAAGTAAATAAATATAGTATGATTTCATACGTTTGAAGTCCACAAAAGGTCAACACTCAACCATTTGCTAGTTAGGGATGCATATAAAAGAACTATTATTTGGAATAATAGCTATTTGGTGGGTGAGGTGGTGACATGTGATGGGAAACATGGAAGTTTCCTAACAGACAAGTGATCTCCTTTTCTTAGTCTCAGTGAGGTAGCAATGATGTTTACTTTATCATTTTTCTTAAAGTATGCATGCAATGTTATGTACTCTCATATATATACTATGGTATAGCTCACTATAAAATTTTAATTTTACTATCAGGACTCTTTATAAAGGAAACTTACTTTAATTCCATTGAGTAGTCTCATGACAGAACTGGCTGGAGCATATCGGAAGTGGATGAGTCCCTGATATTTAATTATTTGGCAAACATACAACTACTACATTTGTTGTATCAGGAGAAATAACTTGTGGAAGATTTAGATAGGAGCATCTGAAAGACTGGCACCTCCAACAAGCCATATTCTTTAGACAAAACTGGCTATTAGAGAAGGAGCAACTGAGATTTGGGACATCTTGGTTGAGATCTCCTTTCCAGGGATTGTCACACCTGTCCTCATCATCGTCTATTTCCAGACTCCCAGCCAGATGTTCTCATGAAGGGTCAGTGGTTCTCAATTTATGCAGCCTTTACACCTTGGCAAATGTGAGGCATGTAGGACTCTTCCTCTCTGGCATTTATGGTGTGTGGAAGATAAGCTACAATAAATCAGACTGACTAAATTTCCTAAGCCCATCTGGTGCTGCTGCTGCATAGATAGATGCCATCGTGTTTTTAAAAAGAAATCCGACTGGCAATGGTGTGTCTTGAGTCATGAAATGTGTGAGCTGGTCACCCAAATAAGTAGGAGAGGAAAAATCACTTCAAGCTTCTATAATTCTGAGCTATTTTCATTTGATGTCATTTCATAAATCATATGGTACTGGTGCTATAAAACTAAATACACAGTATATAAATAGATAATGGAAATGCCTGTGGCTTTCTGCAATAGTTACAACATGGCAACTGCTCTATGAGATTTCTTTCACATTTTAAGCATTTTGAAAAACTAAAATTTGTTTCTGTCAGTTTTCCTGTCTTTATTGACTCTATCAAGAAGTACCTTTCAAGTTTCAACACACTTTTTTACTCATATACTGAGCTGTATGCTAAGTATAAAGAGAGTTCCATAACTACCACCAAACAGTGTGAAGCCCACACAAGTTCAGGAATATTGAAAGATGCTACTAGATTCAATCCTGTCTTCTAACTCTCTGTCCCAAGAAAACTGCCCCTCTTCATGATGTCGGCAAAAATCTTTGGCTCAGATATTGTAGTAACAACTATCAATACAGAAGTTGAATTAGAGCTTGATTATGTAAACTGAGGAAATTATGTTCTATGGTGCCTATAATGAAGTGAGTTTCTCTCAGGCATTCTACTATTTAACAGATGATTTGGAGGCAGTAGAACAAAATAGAAACATAGAAAACTAAGAGTAGCAATATCCCCCCCCCCCCAAAAAAAAAAGCTGGACTCGAATCTAGCTTTAAACAAATGTCAGGGACAAGTAACACAAAGAAGAGTAGACTCACAATCATTCAAGAGAATGAAGGTAGTACCATCATGATTGCACAAAGATGGAGTCCCAACCAATTATATGTAGATTTCCATCAAAGTCAGAGTTCGTGGCTGAGATAGGGCAAAATGAAGATGAATTGTCTTTATGATGGCAAGGCTTTATATAGCCCTGATGTGTGAGTTCATGTGCTATATATTTAGCCAAGGATGAGAGAAAATGAGAAGGCTTGTTAAGTCTTCCAGTGACTCTAACTTGAGAGGGTGCTTAGCTGGGGAAAGGATGAGAGAAGAATGACTGTTAGACATTGCCTGAGCAGTCAAAGAGAAGCAGAGCATGGTTCCATAATGATGACATTAGGGAGGTTCAAGTCACTGGGCTAAGTGCTTTAGATACAGTTTATCATTTTCTCTCACAATAAGGTTTTGAGGCAGGTATCATTTACAGATGAGGACAATGGGAAATCCCAAAGAAATGGGACCACTTACATCCAAAAAAGGAGAAGATGTTGTCATCAGGGAACATAAACAAGAAATAAGTACCTGCAATGCGGCACTATTTATTTAAAGGAGGCAGGGTTGGGCTTCAGTGTTTAGAAAGGATGTTCTAATAGTCTGATCTCAAGTCACCAAAGGAGATGGTTATATATTTCTTCCTTATAGTTGTGAGGATGGAGATATCACAGATATTGAAAATATCTGAAGTAATCAGATTTAGATAATGCACCAGGATCAAATGTGTTAAGGTTTAGAGCAGTGGTCAGCAAACTATGATCCATGGGCCAAATCTGACTCCTGCCCATTTTTTTTGTGCAATCCATAAGCTAAGAATGACTTATACATTTTTAAATGGTTGAAAAATATGAAAAGAAAAATAATAATTCATCCATACAAAAGTTATAGAAAGCCCAACTTTCAGTGTCCATAAATAAAGTTTTATTGGAACACAGCCACACTTATTCTTTTATATAATGCCCACGGCTGCTAACATGCTAAATGTTGAGTATGGCCACCACAGACTAAAATATTATCTGATCCTTTATAGAAAAGGTTTGCAATACTGCTCTAAAGTCAGAAAATCTTGATTCAAACCCTAATTTTTTGTAGCTATGTTATCTTAAGAAAGTCATTTAATTTCTTTAAACCTCAGTGTCCTCATCTTAAATGATACCAACCTTGAAAGTTTATTGTGAAACAAAATGATAACCTATCCAAACACTTAACCTAGTGTCTTGCACATAATAAAAACTCAAAAGAAATTATAGCTACAGGTACTATGTCCAGATAACTCTAACACCCTATTGAACTTTCCAGCTTACAATTTTTATATATCATGGGTTCCATAAGCCCATTTAGAATTTTTCAATATTATTATCACACCCAAATAGGTCCATCATGTTTTCATTTTCCAGTAAAGTGGCTTATGCGTTTATGAGCCAGAGGGTGGCTTAGCCAAAACTAAAACTGTGTAAGTTATCAGCTATGCCATATAAATCACCTTAGTTCAGGAAATACTTATTGAGAGTCCACCATGGTCTAGGGACAATCATAGGTGCTGCCATGGTTCCTCCCTGTGCAGAACCTGATGGTTGTATCCTCCCTCTTCCTCACTGACAGAAGTTCAGTTTTGTTAGGAGTAGCATTGTGCCCAGCTAAAAGAAAACACTACATTTTCCTACTTACCTTGAAGGTAGGAATGATAGTGATAATGAGAAGTAAGTGGGAGTCACTGGGTGACAGTCTTTCATTTTGGCTGGGTTGCCCCTTCCACTCTTTGTCCTTAGTCCATGCCCTTCCTCCTCTCTGAACTGTGTACATGATGGCTAGAGCTCTAACCGTCATTTTCTGGTTATGAGGGAAAGGCAAAAATTGCAGAAACCTATGCTTTAACATCCAGGAGCTGCTACACCAGCAACTATCTACTCCAAGACTTCTTGATAAATCAGAAAAATTAAGTCTTTAATTTGTCTCTTAGATTTTTCTGTTTCTTGTAGCCAAATCCAGCCTTAACCAGTATATCCACCCTCAAGGAGTTCTTTGATCCATATCCAGTACTTCTTTGGTCTCAGGCACCCAAACATCAAGACTACAGTTTAGCAATCTTGTTCAGCTTCTTATCATTTGTGCCTGAGTGGCATTATATAATCAACCAGCACCTTCAAAATGACAGCAAAAGAGAACTTTTCTAAAATGATAGAAAAAGAAGAAAGAAAGAAAGAAAGAAAGAAAGAAAGCAAGCAAAAGAAAAGAAGGCAGGAAGGCAGGAAGGCAGGCAGGAAGGAAGGAAGGAAAGAAGGAAGGAAAGAAGGAAGGAGGTGTGTCATTCCCTGGAGAAAAGGAATTTGAGCGGCTGAGCTCTGAATGAGATATCCTGCCTGCTGACTACTGACAGTGGTGGTATTGACAGCAGCTCTGACTTGAGAGCTTGAACTCTGTGCTGTGAATCAGCAATGCAATTACATTATCACTTAAAGACATTAAATGGAAACTTCAAACTTCATAGACCTGTGGTTCACCCACTCCTCTAGAAACTTTTTCTCTTACAAAGATTAGATTAAATGGCAGGGAGGCTTTAATAATGTCAGGACCATTTAAGTCATAACTTGCTCAGACAGGTCACTTATTTAAGTGGCATTTGTATTTGGCCAATCTTTGTCATTAACTGAATCCTCTGGACCTTATTTACACAGTTTACATTTGAAGTCAATAGAAGTCGGTAGGAGACTTATTGACATTTTCTCAGTGTTCAGTAATGGATTCATAAACTTTACCAATTTTTTAGTTTATTAATCTATCCTCTGAATAAGTCTGTCATCCACCAAACCTCAAGCTGTGAAATAGAACAGTTATAAAATCAATAATGCTGCTTTGTAAACCAAAAAATGCCATTCCAATTTTCCGAACTAACAGAATCTAACTTTGTCTTACTCGAAAATGGGAAAAAGTTATCTGAGCAACTTTACTGACCACCTTTGAAAAGAATGAAACCATACGTGTATTTGGAAATCATTCACTAAATCGCTGAAGATTAAGAGAGTCTCACGTGCTTTGCCGAAGATTACATATATGGTTTGAGTAAAGGGTTGGACTGAACATTATATTTTTAGATATGAAAAAAAAAGTAGCCACACACTTTTAATTAATAGCAAAAACAAAGTATCAATCTATATCCCTTAACTTCACACTGGGTGTAATCTTGGTTTTTCCCTACCATGAAGGCCTGGTGCTTTGAAATCTAAAACAAGGTTTCTTCGTGGTTATGACATTTCCCATGGCATTTACTCAAAAAAAAATCAATCTGGCTTCACAAGCACTGGAAACAGAGTCTTATGAAATGAGAAAACCATAACAAGGCATCAGCCAAAAAAGTTACTTTGATTTTTTTTTCTGCCCAAAAACCTTCTGAGAAGCTTTATCTGAAAATGGATCTAGTAACACTTCAAAGGCAAAGGCCATAAGAAGCTTTTTTTAACAGCAGGGTTACCTTCTTCTGCAGATTTAATTTCAGTCCCCTGAGACTTTGAATATAATCAAGATATAGAGTCAATACTGAGCAAAATTTAATTTGGTCTTGTCCTAATCAGACCCAAGGGATGCAACAGAAATGACAAAAATTCTTGTTTAAAAGGCTTGGAGGTAAGGGGTGGAAATGTTATTTGTATAACTGAACTCTAAGTTGCAAAACAGTATGGGTCTTGCTTTGGTTTTTGTTTCTCTCCCAATAAAAAAATTCCTTAAATTCCAGTAAAGCATAAGAAATATTCCACTGATTGCTTTGGGAATATTAGCATGACAGGCAGTTGAATACAGAACCCTAATGGACTCAAGTCATGTGGTTTAAGATTATCTCATGAAATAATTCAAGATTTATTTGTATTGGGAAAATGCAGTGAGAAGAACCAGTCCAACCCCCTACTCAAACCGGATGTGTAATCTTAGGCAAAGCACGTGAGACTCTCTTAAGCTCAATTTCTAACCTCATTGAACAATTATTAGAACTAGAAGGCATAATGATCACAAAAGGGCTCAACCAACTACAAAGCAGCTTATATATATAATTTCCATTTTCTATAGTGGCCCAAACCCTATATCTACCAGAGAGTTTTTTTCTAACTACATATTTAAAGCTCACTCCTGGAGATCCCCACATCCTCAGGAATCTACGTATTTAAAGTCCTTTGGGTTATTCTAATGCAGTCAAGTCTGCAAATCACTGTAACTATACTGTGAATTAACTGAAGGCAGAGAAAGTGTTAGACCACCTTTAATCTCCAGCACCTACCACAGGTGTCTGCCCCAGAATACATTCTTTATAAGTGAGGGCTAAATTAAAAATATATAAATGAATGAACACATGATAAAAAAGATTCTTAGTTACTGTTATGAGATGAATTGTTTCCCCCCATATACATAAATTCATATATTGAGGTCCTAACCCCCCAGCACTTCAGAAAGTGATGATATTTGGAGATAGAGCCCTTTTAAAAAGTAATATACCATTTAAGTTTAAATGGAATTGTTAGAGTGGGCTCTAGTCCAATATTACTGATGTCCATATAAGAAGAGGAAATTTGGACAGAGAGAGAGATACCAGGGGTGTGCCTGGTGTAAGGATACAACAAGAAAGTGGCTCTCGGGACACCTGAGTGGCTCAGTCTGTAAGCGTCTGACTTCTGTAAACTCAGGCCATGATCTCGCGGTTTATGAGTTTGAGCCCCATGTCAGGCTCTGTGCTGACAGCTCAGAGCTTGGAGCCTGCTTCACATTCTGTGTCTCCCTCTCTCTCTCTCTGCCCCTCCCCTCTTTGTGCTCTCTCTCTGTCTCAAAAATGAATAAACATTAAAATTAAAAAAAAAAAAAGAAAAAATACAAGCAAACCTGGGTTTATACTTTAGGATATCTAAGTGTTCATTAATCTCAAAAAAAGCCATGATGGCAACAATAATAAACATATGTACAACTATGTATTTTCAGAATTAAATAAGATTATTAAATCTAAAATATTTTTGTAAATATTTATGGATTTATTCTTACAAACACACTTTCAAAATATAAATAACATCTACTCGGGGCGCCTGGGTGGCGCAGTCGGTTAAGCCTCCGACTTCAGCTAGGTCAGGATCTCGCGGTCCGTGAGTTTGAGCCCCGCGTCGGGCTCTGGGCTGATGGCTCAGAGCCTGGAGCCTGTTTCCGATTCTGTGTCTCCCTCTCTCTCTGCCCCTCCCCTGTTCATGCTCTGTGTCTCTCTGTTCCAAAAATAAATAAACGTTGAAAAAAAAAATTTAACAAAAAAATAAATAAATAAATAAATAAATAAATAAATAGCATCTATTCAAGTATAAACTAATTTTATCCAAGCTACATGGGAAACTATTTTCAAATAGTGGTGCAGAAACAAAGAGTTTTCAAACACATGAAAATAGTCTGTCAAATGGAGGACCCTGATGACTGTTAAATGCAAAATTCACTTCATCCAGAATCAGAGACTTTTACAGAATGAAGTTCTGCAAATTTTATCATGAAGTTGAGGTATCTCAATTTCTGCTTAGTAGAGAACTTCATTGCCATCTTCTCCTCCAGTGTTATAAAGAAAGAAAAATTATTACTCTGATCACCTTGGTAAAATGTATGGTTTGGCAAGTTTTATAATCTAGAACTGCCACATACAGTCACACAGATTGACCACTGCCCAATTCTAGAGAGTGTCATTTACATGAACTTGAATGTGACTTGCACTGTCTTGGAGTCATGCAATATTGTTTCTGAATGGGGAATATATTTTTACTCTAAATTTTCTTACTAGAAAAAAACAGCCTTATTCCCCTATCCATAGTGCATTTCCATGGGGCAGGTGAAGCAGTAGCAATTAAGAAGCAATATGCAGGTAGAAGTATGAAAAACCTGCTAAAGAGAGAGTTGATACATTAAAAGCACTGAAACGGTAACTTAAATTCCTTCAAAGTTATGAATTCTGTGCTTATAATATCCCCAACATGTACACCATTCACGCAATCAACAGTGATTGGACCCACCTTGAATAGAATGCTATATGAGGTACTATTTGGTATTATAAAAAACAAACAAACACATTACAATCATGTTCTCACTCTCTACTACCGCCTGAATGTCTGTGTTCCTGCAAAACTCATACAGTGAAACCTAATCCCCAACATAATGGTATTTAGAGGTATGGCCTTTGGGAAGTGCTTACATCATGAAGGTGGAACCATCATGGCTGGGAATAGTGTCCTTATAAAAGAAACCCCAGAGAGCTCCCTCACATGTGATGACACAGCAAGAAGATGGCCAGCTATGAACTGGGAAACAGGCTCTCCCCAGACACCTCTATCTGTCGGCACCTTAATCTTAGACTTACCAGCCTCCAGAGCTGTGAGAAATAAACTGCTGTCATTTGTAAGCCACCAAGTGTATGATATTTTTGTTATAGCAGCCTGAACAGACTAAAACATTCTCTCTCTCTCTCTCTCTCTCTCTGCCCATCTATTTATCTCTCTCTCATTTTTTCTCTTTCCATGCCGGTGAGCCTTTCTGTATGGCTAAGTTTTCCATGTCTCAAAAATAAGCTTTTTTGTTAAAAAAAATTAATGTCATATAAACCTCTTTCTAAGATGTATTAAATGCCCTTCTCATCTTTTTTGACAGAATACTTAACCTCAATTTCTTCATTTATAAAGCATTTGGCTATATGGAATCTGAGTTTTGCTAAATAATCGAGGTTATTGCTTTCAACCTAAATGGTGACTTTTTTTCATGACATACTGGGGCCATCAGCAAAGAGTCTGCTCAAATTTATGGAACTCTTTAAACACACAAAATGGCACTTAATGGCTATGGCTTTGGAATTATTGATTACTTCTATATTTTTGTTCTTTTCCCTTGCTCTTACACTGTCAGAGGCTATGTCTTGCTATGATGAACATCATTGCATCCATTTGTTCTGACTGATTTTCCACCTTAAGTGACATCCTTAAAATCAGATAACCAAGCCTGCTAAAACCCTATAGAAAGAGGCTTGCCTGTGAAATGTTAGATTTTGACTACAGAGAACAGACTTAATGACATCTGTGTTGCCTACTCATCATCAGAAAACCTCTCTTTCTCCTTTGTTTTGGCTTCATTTTTTGGAAGAGGTCACTTCACCCCCTTTCCCTATTTGCAGATTAGCGTAAGGGAACACTTTCAGCTTCCTTGAGAAATCCCCATCTGGGACATTCACATGGGGGACATATTTTAGCAGAGATTAAAAAGGCTAAGGGCATGACTTACTTCCTCTTTATTTCCTGTACTGAAGAGTAGAAGGATCTTTCCTACTGTAATTTGTCCTCACAAAGCAGACTTATTTGACTGGTTGTAAAAGTGGGTCTACAGATCCAGACCCATCTTTCTTTCTTCATGCGGGTAAGCCTGAGCATGTGAATTACTGTTCAGTGAGAGGAGGGTGGCATGTTCCTTTTGCCCCAAAGCCCAAGACTGGCACGACAGCTTCTTGGAGAGGCCCATCAAGGGGAAAGAGACGAGAGAAGAAAAGTGGGTGTTGCTGTTTTCATGTGCTTTTCATCAATTAGTTATTAAAGCTGATGTTTTATTTCCTTTTGTCTGTTGTTCCTTTATATATATATATATATATATATATATATATATATATATATATATAGCTCCCTTGACCAAAACTTCAAAGGGAAAGGATTGATAGGTCATATCCAGAAAGATATTACTATAAAATTGTTATGGGGAATAAACAAAAGTTCTTGGGAGAAATCTATTTTTTCAAATGGGATTCCTAAGCTTAAAGTCAACCAGATGGTGAAAAAGAACACTTCTCATTTGGAACAAACACATTTAAGTTTCTGCAGATTAATAATTTGTTTTAATACCAGCCACTTGCAGCTGGAGAATAAATGAGCAGTAAATATAGCATTTAAGTACACACATATTTCTATGGATGGTTAAACTTCAAAAATATGAGATAGATACATTGTCCATTTAAAAAATATCTATTGCTACTTACTCATTCCAACCATTTTTGTTCCGTTTGTTTTTAAAGAAGCTGGTTATGTCATCTTGAGTGCAATTTTGACAATCTCACCACCACACTTGGAGACTATAACTTCAACAACTTGAAAAACACAGATTAAATTATGTAAAGTGAAAGATGAGTTCTTTTGCTGAAACCTAAAAATTTAAAATGCTAAGTGTTTATTTTAAAACACTTATAATTTTGCTAGACTTTCTGTTAAGTAAGCTTTTCCGATGAGCCTATTTCAAAATTGCCAGGAGACTTGCTGTAAAGATTGTTGCTGCTACTGTGAGACAGGCCCCAGGTGGAGAAAAGGTAGTTTCTCTTTATTAGAATTTTTAAGAACAATATGAAACAAGAATAACAGAATGGTACCTGGATTCAGGAATTCTCAAAACTGTCTCTTTAAAGAAATACCTTTTAGGACCGCCTGATGGCTCAGTTGCTTAAGTGTCCGACTTCAGCTCAGGTCATGATCTCCCGGCTCGTGAGTCAAGCCCTGCATCGGGCTCTGTGCTGACAGCTCAGAGCCTGGAGCCTGCTTCAGATTCTGTGTCTCCGTCTCTCTCTGCACCTTCCCCACTCACACTCTGACTCTTTCTCTCTCAAAAATAAATAAACATTTAAAAATTTTTTATTATTTATTTTTTAGAGAATGAGAGCATGAGCAGTAGACAGAGGGAAGGAGACAGAGAGAGAGAAAGAGAGAATCTCAAGCAGGTTCCATGCCCAGCACAAAGCCTAACTCGGGGCTCAATCCCATGACCCTGAGATCATGACCTGAGCAGAAATCAAGAGTCAGATGCTTAACTAACTGAGCCACCCAGGAGCCCCTAAAGGGTTACCTTTAACACGTGACTTAAGCTCCCTGTTACATGGCTGGTTTCTCATTGGTCGCTTGCGAATACAGATTCAGCATCTGAACAGTATTAGCCAGACATTTTGTTGTTGTATTTTTCCCTATATATTTTCAGTGAGGAAATTGGTCTGGACTTATGTGATACTCAAGTATACGCATTGGCCCTGCCTAGGTATACTCAGCCCAGTCCCACACACTACCATCTAAAACTGAATTTGAGTCACTTCTCTTTGTTCACAATAAATCAGCATCCATTGTGAGGAGTACTCCGGTTATAGTATATAAGTATCTGAAGTATCACAGGCCAAATTTTACCCTAAGCCCCACACATATTTGAATATTTTTCACAGTGTGCACTAACTGGGAAATACCAGTTCCTAGAAACCATTTGGATTTCTGATCCTTTGCTTGTAGCCACTATCCCTGCAAGCTTTCACTAAATACATTTGGGCATAACTATTGATCCTTAACTGGAATGCATTCCTCTGGATTAAACTGCTGCCAGGGAGAATTTTGGTAACAGGCTCACTAGGTATCTGCAAGAAAGACATGAATGTTCTCTGAGTAAGTAGATTACAGTCCTTTAAACACTAGCCTATAGCAATGGCAGTTTTATTTCCCCTCAAAATCTATTCTTGATCTATGAAAATAGTCAATATTATGGTGCCTGGAGTTTTCTATGTATTACTCATAGGTCAAAAATGGTTGAAATAAAAATATATTCATTTGCATAAACTATTTCAAATAGAATTTATATTTGTTGGGTATTTATTAATACTTCAAAAGCTCATTTAACAAATTCTGTCAGTTTTTCAATTTTGTCCTTCCCTAAATTTACCACCAAAGGATCTACCAACCTACTGCAGTTATAGCAATTGTACTTAGGCCAAGCCATGACTGCTATACATGTTTCCATTTCTATTTCATTTCTCAGTGATTCTAACTTGTTGAGATCAAGACAGTGATCTTAAGACAGTTCCGTAGTAATATTTCACAAATCCATGGGGCTTATTCACTAAAAATTCTAAGGAAAACTGATACAAGGAGGTCTATATTGTTATTTTTGAGTCTGACTAGAAGTATTTAGAATATCTATCCTTTAATGATTTTGTTTCTGTATGCTATCAATGGCCTGAGTAGAAAAATCTCAAAAACCTCTAACAAGTGAAGAGATTGAAGCAGTAATTTTTAAAACTGTCTTCCCCCACCAAAAAAAACTCAACCTACATAGTTTCACAAGTGAATTCTACCAAGCATTTAAAGTATACCAATTCTTCACAAACTATCCAAAATAGAAGAAGAGGGAACAGTTTCCAATTCATTCTGTGAGACCATTATTACCCTGATACCAAAACCAGAAAAAGACATCACAAAAAATAATCTACAGAATATTCCTTATGAACACACACACACACACACAAATCAACAAAATACTAGTAAACTAAATTGAACAAAATATAAAAAGGATTATATACCATGACTGAGAAGATTTAGCTCAGCAACAGAAGGCTAAATTAAATCTAAAAATTAATCATTGTAATACACTCTATTAATAGAATATAGGACAAAAACCACATTATCATTTTAACTAATGCATAAAAGGCATTTGACAAAATCAAACATTCCTTCATAATAAAAACACTGAAATATCTAGGAATAGAAGGAAACTTTCTCATCTTGTTAAAGGGCATGTGCAAAAAACCCATAGCTAACATCATACTTAATGGCAGAAGCCTAAGATCAGGAACAAAGTCTAATCCCAGGAACAAGACAAGGATGTCCACTCTTGCCACTTCTATTCAACTGGAATTTCTAACCAGGAAAACTATGCAAGAAAAAGAAATAAAAAGCATCCAAATTAGAAAGGACGAAGTAAGGTATCTCTATTTGCAGATGACATGATCATGATGATAAGGAATCCACTTCAAAACGTTGTAACTCATAAACAAGTTTAGCAAGTTTGCAGGATACAAAATAAATATGCAACTATCAACTGTATTTCTATACACTAGCAATGAACAATTCAAAAATGAAATTAAAGAAATCATTCCATTTAAAATGGCATCTAAAATATTTAAGAATGAATTTATTAAAAGGAGAGCAAGATTTGTACATTGATAATTACAAATATTTTTAAGCTTAAACATCTCTAACTAAATAAATAAGTAAATCCATGTTCATGAATTAGAAGACTTAATATTAAGATGGCAATGCTTCCCAGTCGATTTACAGACTCAACATCGCTATCAAAATGCCAATTGACTTTTTTGCAAACATTGACAAGCTGATACTACAATTCACTTGGCAATTCAAGGGACCTAGGATAGCCAAAACAATTTTAAGAAAAAGCAAAGTTGGAGGATTCACACTTCTCAATGACAAAACTATAGTAATCAAGACAGTGTAGTAGTAGCATAAGAATAGATATGTAGATCACAATGAATAGGATTATGATTCCAGAAATAAATCCTAAAATTTATGGTCAGTTGATTCTGACAAGGGTGCTAAGACAATGCAGTGTAGGAAATAATTGTCTTTTTATGTGGTGCTGAGATAACCACATGCAAAAGAAGGATGTTGGTCCTTTAACTTGGGATATACGTATCACAATTGACTCCAAATGAATAATAGTCCCAAATGTAAGAGTTAAACTATAAAACTCTTAAAATAAAACAGGAGTAAATCTTTGTGATCTTGGGTTATGTAATGGCTTCTTAGCTGCTATACAAGTGCACAGAACAGGGCCATCTGGGTGGCTCAGTCAGTTAAGCATCCTACTCTTGGTTTTGGCTCAGGTCATGATCTCATGGTTTCATGGGTTCAAGCCCCACATCAGGCTCCGAGTTGACAGTGCAGAGCCTGAGATTCTCTCTCTCTCCCTCACTCTCTGCCCCTCATTCACTCACTCTATCTCTTTCTCTCTCAAAATAAGGAAGTTTAAAAAAAAAGTACAGAGAACAATGCCTGGCATATAGTTAAGTCTTGTTTATTTTTGAAATCTAGTTAAATAATATTTTATTTTATTTATTTTATTTTATTTTATGTTTATTTATTTATTTTGAGAGAGAGAATGAGTGCATGGGGGAGGGGCAGAGAGAGAGAGAGAATCCCAAGCAAGCTTCCCACTGTCATCACAGATCCCAACCTAGGGCTCGATCCCACAAACACTGAGATTATGACCTGATCTGAAATCAAGAGTTGGATGCTTAACTGACTGAGCCACCCAGGCCTCCCCAGTGAAATAATATTTTAATTTCAGTATATTTAGTTATATGAATAATGTGTCTATTGATATATTTTGTTTTATATTACCTTCTTGCTATTTTCTTTCTCTTTTTCTTATCACTTGTCTCTTAATTCTTTCCTGCCCACTTTTTGGATTAATCAAGTATTTTTTTAAATTAGTCTGTATGTAGTTATTAATGTTTTAGTTAGGCATCTTTGTATGTATTAATGGTAACCTTTGAGATTACACTATGCCTCAAGAGAACTTTTTAAAGTTCTCTTAAATTATTACTTTTGCCTCTTTGCAAATAATTCAAAAGTCTTAAATTGAATAGCACCATTTTCCTCCTGCCCTTTGTAGTATCATTGTGTTATATTTTACTTTCACATAGGTTAGAACCCTAAAATACATACATATTATTATGGCTTCAGTCAACATTCTTTTATATTTACCGATTTCCAGTTCTCATTCCTTCCTGCAGCTCAATGCTTTCTTTCTGGGATATAGTAAAACCTTTATTTGGGAGCATAATTCGTTCTGAAGCATGCTTGCAATCGAGAGCACTTGTATATCAAAGCGAATTTCAAGAACCTTTGGCTCAGCTGTGATCATATGACATTCAGTGTCATGTACTATTCATATTGCAAGACATCGCTCCTTTAGCAAGTTAAAATTTATCAGAAATGTTTGCTCCTCTTGTGGGACACTCCCAGAACAAGTTACTTGCAATCCAAGGTTTTATTGTATCTTCCTTCAGCATAGAGAACTTTCTTTAGTATGCTGATAGTGACGGGGCGCCTGGGGGGCTCAGTCCTTGAGCTTCCAACTTCAGTTCAGGTCGTGATCACAGGGTTCCTGAGTTCCAGCCCTGCATGGGACTCACTGCAGTCAGCACAGAGCTCACTTCGGATCCTCTGTCCCCCTCTCTCTGCCCCTCCCCTGCTTATGTTTTTGCTCTCAAACATTTTTAAAAAATAGTATGCTGATAGTGAATGTGTTCAGCTTTTGTTTACCTAGAAATGTATTTATTTCTTGTATTTTTGAAGAAAAGTTTCACTGAAAATGGAATCCTAAGTCAGTGGGTTTTTGTTTTCCATCATTCTCTGAAAATGCTATTTTATTGTGTTCTATCTTCCATAATCTGTTATAATATGAACAATTCCTGTTACTCCATCAAGGCAATGTCTCTTTTCCCTGGATGCTTTTAAGAGTTTCTCTTGTGTGCTTAGGTGTGTTTCATGTTCTCATCTAGGGTTCTCTAATCTTGAACCTGAATTTTATCAGTTATGGAAAATCCTCAACCACTATCATTTTAAATATTGTTTCATTCATTCCCCTCATTCTATTACTATAGCTTCCCAATATTTACACCATTTGATCATGCCATAAATATCTCAGGGTTTTTTCCTATTCGTATTCTTTTCTTCCCCATGTGTTTTTTGTTTGTATTTTCTACTGATCTCTCATTTGATTTCACTAAATCTGTGTTCTGATACTTCTAGTCTACTGTTAGTCCAACCTAACAAATTCTTAATTTAGCATTAAGAGTAGAGTATCCATTTGAATCTCTCTTATAGTTTGAAAGTCTATATGAAATTCTCCATATTTTTTATTTATTAAATTCATATTTTCTTTATTAACTTTAATATATCAGTTGTAGTTAGTTCTTGTCTGCTAACACTACCATCTGGATTATCTGATCCAATTGTCTATTTTTCCCTTGATTTTCTTGTTTCCTCCCTAGTCTTTTAAGTTTTCATTTATATACCAAATATTGTATATTTAGAAAAAAAAAAAAAACATATAGACTGAATTTGAACATCTTTTCCCCAGAGCAGATTCATCCTTTCCACTGTTAGGTAGATAGTTTGAGAGGCTAATTACTTAATCCAATAAGGACATGAAATGGATCAGGGATACTTTGCATTTTCTGTATGATTCAATGCACCTGTAGATTTCAATGTCTAAGGGTAAGATTTGTAGAATGTGTTTTTAGGCTTCTTCCACTAGCAGGATTTTGCTGCATCAGAATGAGAGTGTATGAGATTTCACTCTGCTTTGACAGACCAAGATTAATCTTAACTTCACAAGTGTTACACTTTTTACCATTAATTCATTAAACTCTCACAGCAACCCTAAGATCACTACTATTATAATTTGTGTTTTACCTGTGAGGAAACCAAGCAATAGAGTGATTAAGAAACTTTCCCAAGATCATTCAATAATTAGTCACAGAGCTCACATTTAAACCAAGAAGTCTAGAGCTAGGAACCATGCTCTTAACCACTACACATTCATTATTGCCTTTCATAGATATTGTAAATGTTCAAAATGGGAATTGGTTGAATAAATGATGCAGCTGTCTATAGAATATAATGTAACCATTAAAATTACCACATAGATCTATATATATTCAGGCACATGAAATGACAGTATATGTATATTCTTAGGTAAAAAAGAGAGAGAGAACAAAGCTGTATTATAACATGATTTCATTTTTGTGAAATAAAATAGTAAGGTATGCATTGCTGTAGACATATGGTAAAAATGTGCAAACGTGTGAAAAATATAAAACAATATACATCCACATAGTAGTGATGATTATCAGCCAGCATGGGGCTCTGAGTGAATTTTTACTCTATTTTCTGTATTTTTATTTTTCCCTTTTGTTTCCATTTAACAAGCATGGAATACTTCATTAATTTTTCCATTTATAAGATAAAAATTCATTTAGTAAATACTACAAAGAGTACACTTGAAGGATTAAAAATAATCTAGGGCCCCTAGCTGGCTCAGTCGGTAGAGCATGAGATCCTTGATCTTAGGGTTGTAAGTTCAAGCCCTATGATGAGTGTAGAGATTACTTAGAAATAAAATCTGTTTTAAAAATCTAGAATTTTTCCCCAAAATATAAAGTAAAAGCTCTTCATGGGTCACATTTTTCTCTTCAGAAACTGTGATAATTACAAGCTGCAAATCATTCATAAATGTAATGCATGTGAAGAAAATCATAGGTCAATAGTGGAATGACATAATGAGGAAACTGAACAAAGAAAATAACCTTGAGGTTAACATATGTAAAGATGCATGAAATTAAAAATAAATAAATAAAGGTTGACAACTAGACTTGTCTTAGCAGAGAGGTCTTTGACCAATCTGAGTTGTAACTGATAAATTGTGTTTACAGTTCTATGCTTTTGGCTCTTCTGTTTTCTCAAAAGTACCATTGAGAAAGATTGAGTTATTAAATCATATATTCTACTGGATAAATTTTTTATTATTTTCATTTTTAAAATCTTCTCCCTTTTCACACAATTCCTATTTTATAATAGAAGTTAATCATAGTTGTATATGTGATGGTATCCTAAGACTTTCTGACACCTTGATGGCCTTTAATCTATAATGCATAAAAAAGTTATGTTAAATCCTCAATCATAATTTCTAATTTTCCTTTAATCTCTGCATTTTATCTTCCATATTCGAATGACAACTCTTGGTTAAAAATGTATGATATGAGATTGCCAAAGACCAAAATGAGCTCCATTTTGGAGGAGTCCCTCTCTCCAAAAACCTAATCTCTTCTTGCTATTCATCATTGACTCTCCCTTAACTGACAACATGACCGCTGGTCTCTTTTTTTTTTTTTTAAATGAATGATTTGAGAAAAAATGAAAGGCATGGCTATGTTGGAGAAACCAATCAACCATTTAAAAAACCTTATCATGACTTTTAAGTATCTTTTCTGAGTATCTAATATGTGTCAAACTAGTAGATGTACATAGTAAATATATACTATAGATTAAAACAATAATGGATTATTTATTAAGCACTTGTCTATTGCTGAGTATTGTGTTTAGTCTTTTACTAAAGCAGAATAACAGCAAACATGTATAACCAGTCCTGTTTTGCAAAATAGAGAACTGAGTCAGAGAAGCTGATTGCCCAATGTCATAAAGGAGCTGAAAAGTGGGGGTGTCAAGCTGCAGACCCAGAGACTTGGTCTAATTGCTGTGCTATATAATCATCGATTGCATAGCTTCCATACCCAGTAAGTTTCATATAAATTTACTAGGAAAATTATAATTAACTAAAAATCAAACAGAACACAATTGTTTTGAGACTCACAAATGAAAAATATAATGTTTTGATTTTCTTTTATTTTGACAACTGCATTTTCTGTTTCTGACTAAAACCAAATTGACAGAAGAAGGAAAATTGCTCAAATATATCATACACACACACACACACACACACACACACACACACACACCTCATCCAACTAATCCCTAAATAATTTTGTAATCAGTCATTGTAAATAATGTATCAGTCTATAATTGGCTAGAATCTGCTCAAATGTATTTAATCAGCCAAAATAAATATTAAAAATATGTTTCAGTATTTTTGGAAGCCAAGTTTACACAATCTTCACTTAAAGTTTCTCTTATTTTGTTTAGGCCATAGCTGTAACTATCTGTAAAGTTTTCCTTCTAAATATAATCCAAATAATGACTAACAGAAAGACTTCCCTTTGCAGAAGTCAGGTCGATGTTGTTTTTAATCATCAATATTCCATCGAGAAAGGTGCCAAAAGAGAAACAGCAAACATTTTTTGTCAAAGTCAGCTCTCCGCCAGGCAATTAATTTACTACATGTAGCCTCCCTTTCTGAAACCTAGAACGCAATCCAATCATAAATAAATCATAATAATTAATCTCTTCCAAGCATAAAGCTGTTTAGGATTGTCTTGATCTGAGGCCCTGATGTTCTTTGCCAACAAATTTCTATTCTAGCACCCAGCACAGTACCTAGCACATAGTGAGCACAGATCAAAAGTATTTTTTTAAAAATGCATAAATCATTGACCAGCACAAAACAAATATAAAACTAAACGACTCTGAAAAACACTTGAATTAATAATAATGAACTAGTATAAATTATTTAAGATTTATAATGAGGGGCACCTTCAGTTGGTTAAGCGTTGGACTTCAGCTCAGGTCATGATCTGGAGATCCGTGGATTAGAGCCCCAGGGTGGTCTCTGTACTGACAGTTCAGAGCCTGCAGCCTGGACCCTGCTTTGGATTCTGTGTCTCCCTGTCTCTCTGTCCCTCCCCTGCTCGTGCTCTCTCTCTCTCTCAAAAATAAATACACATTAAAAAATATATTTACAAGATCTTCAATGATGTTTCATTTCTAGTGATAATGATGATCTCATTTAGAATGCAAAATAAAGGGGCGCCTGGGTGGCTCAGGCAGTTGGGTGTCTGACTTCAGCTCAGGTCATGATCTCAAAGTTTGTGAGTTCGAGCCCCGCGTTGGGCTCGGTACGGACAGCTCGGAGCCTGGAGCCTGCCTCAGATTCTGTCTCCCTCTCTCTGATCCTACCCCACTCATGCTCTGTCTCTGTCTCAAAAATAAATAAGCATTTTTAAAAATTTTTTTAAAAAGAATGCAAAATAAAAATTCTCTTTTAAAATTTATAAAATCAAAAGATACAGATATATAATTTTCTTAACTAACCAAACTTCATTTGTACTTTCTCTTCACTGAGCATTGAGGCAAAAAAAGTTTGGAAGTAATTTTAACCAATATAATCAACTTCAGAGTACCTTCATTTCTTCATTTTCTGAGTTTCATTTCTTCAATCATTAGTATATATTTATTTCCTTCCTGATGATAACAATAGCAAAGTCATTTTTATTTTTTATTTTTTATTTGTTTTTTTAGAGAGAATGCAATCAGGGAAAGGGCAAAGGGAAAGAAAGAGACAATCTTAAACAGGCTCCATACCTACCACAGAGCCCAACGAGAGGTTCAATCTCACAAACCACGAGATCATGACCTGAGCCAAAATCAAGAGTCAGAGGCTTAATCGACTCAGCCACCCAGGTGCCCCCAAAATCATTTTACAGACAGTAATTTCTTTAATAAAAATTTTGATTGAGTTTGGATTGAATACTCTTCTTCCTCATAGTTCTAACATTTTTCCAAACTGGTCCTTTAATTTAATCAAGTTATTGAAACAATAGCAAACTTAAATATTCTAGATCATTAATTAAACTTGATCAGGATTCTTAAATATTATTAATACATGGCGAATTTTTCAAATGTTGCAGAATATAATAATTACAGAATAATAATCGTAAACACTTCCGATGCTATTCATGGATTCCCTAGTAAATAGAAAATGGCAAAAACATATCTTTTCTTGCCTCATTCTCACCAAAAGAGAGATGGAAACTTTGCAACACTGCTGTACAGTCTAAAATTGACACAAATAGATTTTCTTTGACATAGTACAGATCAGTGGCCCTAATCCATTCCTTTTACCATATAAAGGTGGTCATTCAAATCCAGCCTTCAACTGAAGCTTGAATCCCTCAAATTCCTTCCATTCCCCACTTCTTGGCAGTTCTTAGAATGTGCCTTCTTGGTTGTTGAAAAATGAAGCCTATTCCTGGCAGAAACCCACCAAAATTTGGTTATTTATTTCAAATAGATTCAAAAAGAAATTTTCATTTGAGTAGTCAATATATTTCCCTGTATGAATTATCTACAGTTTTGTACACTTATCTGTATGAACATTTATTTCTCTGGTCTGGTTGGAAGGATAGCAGAGAAGAAGAAGTTTAAGAAAAAGAAATTAATGCCAGATTAACTCTTCTCAGCTAGCGGTGATAAAGAGGTGCAAAAAGCAAAGAAGTTATTCTGTCCAGGGGCAGAGGAATTTACTTTTTGCTTGCCATGCAGAACTTCCAGGAAAACAGCAAGAGGAAACAGTCAGACCAATGAGAAGAGAAGAACCTGTGTACCAATGATGAACACAACAACGGACATCTCAGCTTAAGATGAAATCATACCTTCACACAGGGCTGGGACAAGAGTAAGGTAAATGAGGCACAGACCTTGAGCACAAAACACTAAGATCAATTTAACATACGTGTATTAAAGTTCTACTCTCTACCGATATAATTCTGGGATCTGCCTTTCATAAAATATCTTAGCTCAAAAGAATTAAATAAGTCAAAGATGGGTAAGCTGTAAGTTAAAATAAGTATCATTAGAGAATTACAAATAAATTCCCATCAGGTTCAACAAAAGGTAGCTTACACCTATGGGCAATTGTATCTAGGAATTACATCATGGGCGCTATGCTCTACATAACTCCATCCCTGCTCCTTTCCCAGGACTTAGTAGGACTGAACGTCCGTTTCCTCTTTGGTTGAAAGGCCTAAGGGACTATTTCAGGCCAATGAGTTGGAAGTGGCAGTGGTGTTGGTTACTCCCAGCCCAGAGCATTTAATTGCTAATGTAAGTCTCTGCTGAGTTCTTTTTTTTCCCCTCTGGCATTGTAAGGAACAACTTTGAAATGGTAGTCTCTGAAGAGCTACAATTAGTAGGATTTCCATGCTACCCCATAAAGTACATGTAGCATGAGCAGGAAAAAAAAGACTTTGCTGTCTAAAGTCTCTAAGACTTTGGAGTTCCATTTTACTGTGGAATAACACAACCTATCCTCATCAAAATGACATCTAACCTCAGTGTTCAAGAACAGTTTATGAATAGGTTTGCCAGATAAAATTCAGGGTGCCCAGCTGAATTGGAATTTCAATAAACAATGGAAAAAATTAGTGTAACTATGTTCCATGCATTGTTTGGGACATACTTGTACTAAAAAAATTATTCATTGTTAATCTGAAATTCAAATATAATTGGACCTTCCATATTTTTACTTGCTCAATCTGACAACCTTATTTATGAAGGCAGTAGTACCTGAGATGGACTTTAAATAATTAATAGATTTTTGACATATAGAAAAGATAAGCAAATGCTCAGGCAAGGGTCCAAAGGCCAAAAGTACAGAATGTTCCAAGATCAGGAAGTTTAATTTAACTGAAACACTGCGTACTTGGAATGGAAGACATCCTTACATGTTGTTATTTCCTAGGATTTCATCCATGACCCTACTCTCATTATTCTATGTTTGTCCTAAGCAGTATCATCCACTCCAGTCCTTCCTCTCATGAGCTGGAAGTGGACTAGATAGGCAGTCTGGGCTATAACTCACTTCTATAACCTCCCCCTGGTGACAGCCACCATCTCTTGCCTAGATTCTTACAATAGCCACCTAACCCTCATTCAGCCCTTGCTCCCACTCCTATATGTTTCAATATAGTGACCACAGTAATCATTTTAAAACAGAAGCCAGATCATGTCACTCTTCTACTCAAAATGTTTCAATGGCTTCCATCTGACTCAGAGCAAAAGTTGAAGTCCTTACAACTGGCCTACAGGCCCTATAACATCTTGTGCTCTCCAAACTCTCTGACTTCATTTACTATTGTTCTTATCTTGCCCCACACTAGCCAAATGGCCTCCTTGATGTAGCTCAGAAGCAGCAGGCACACTCTCAGCATGGAACCTTTGCACTCCTTCTTGACTCTACTGGAAAACACTTTTCCCTTATTCTTTGGCACAGCTTGCTATCTTCCTTCCTTCAGGTCTCCGCTCTAATATTACCTTTCCAGTGAAGCCTTTCCTTATGGCTAGGACATTGCAATCCTCATCTCTTATCAGATATTTTCTTTCATCACCATGTAATATACAATGTATTTAACCATTTATTCTGTCTGCTCCCCCAATGAGATATAAACACCACAAGGATAAAGGCTTTTGTTTTATTCATTGTTTCGTCTCTAGTGCCTAAAAGAGCAACATGCACATAGAAGGTTTTCAATGAATATTTTTAAATGAATTGATGCATAAATATTGTGGAAGACAAGAAGAGTCTTTAATGGTTTGAAGTCAATAAGCATATCATTTGAGTTCTTCTTTTTTTTTTTTAATATTTATTTTCAAGAGACAGAGTGCGAGTGGGGAAGGGGCAGAGAGAGAGGGAGACACAGAATCCGAAGCAGGCTCCAGGCTCTGAGCTGTTAGCACAGAGCCCAACGCAGGGCTCAAACTCACCAGCTGTGAGATCATGACCCAAGCCAAAATCAGACACTTAACTAACTGAGCCACTCAGGAGCCCCATCTGAGTTCTACTTTAGCAAGATTACTTTAGCAACCAAGTGTAAAAGGAATTGTGATACTCTTAAAAAAAAAAAAAAAAAGCTAAACCAAAACATCAATGTAGGGAAGCCCAATAAAGTTATGATTTTATTCTAAAATGTCTCCATGTATTTTTGAATATCTAATACCAAACTTTTTAAGAAAATATATGCTCCTATTTTCCAATGCCATAATCTTCTCATGAATAATCCCATAAATAACACAGGAGAGATAAGAGTTCATTGAGGAAGCTATTTCTACAACAATAAAAGGGCAATAGTTGGGCGAATGGGAAAAATATGTATGTGAGAGATAATATAGTATGACAATTTTAGAGTTATGCAATCAATTGGATAAGGAAAAATGTAGAAATTTTTTCAAGATATCTCTGGAGTTCAAGACCCATGTGATAGTGCTGTAAATAGCAACAAAACATTTTACAGAGACTTGGAATTTAATCCTTATGGGTTATTCCTATATTATTTTAATCACCTTTTAAATTCTTTTATCTACTCTCTGTTAGCAGACCATGTTTCCATCAGCTTTGCTCATCCCTATCCCATATCAATGTTTAGCAAACTATTTGCATTCTTTCAAGAATATAAGAGCAGTTGTAGTTTATCTTAAATTTTAATAACTAATAAAGCTCTTTCATGAAATAGATTTTCATTTTTTAATAGTTTAATTTTTCAATAGCTAGTTATTATAGGTTCATTTTAGGCACTACATTTTCTTACCCATAGTATTAAAAAGGAACCCATGTGATAGTTTATCATTAAAACAGATAAAAATACAATGAAAGTCTTAGAAGAAAATATAGGAGAAAAACTTCATGATGTTGGATATGGCAATCGTTTCTTGGATAGGATACCAAAAGCACAGAAAACAAAAGAAAACATGGATAGGTTGGACTTCATCAAAACAGAAAACCCCTATGCCTCAAAGGACACTGTCCACAGAGTAGAAAAGCAGCATACAGAATGAAATAAAGTATTTTCAAGTCATATATCTGACATGGACATGATATCAAGAATATATAAAGAATTTTTACAAGTGAATGACAAAAAACACACACAACCTGACAAAAAAATCAGCAAGGGACTTGAACAGACATTTCTCCAAAGAAGATATACAATGACCAAGAAGCACATGGAAAGATGTTCAACATCACTAGTCATTAGAAAAATGCAAATCAGAACCACAATGAGATACTACTTCATACTCATTTTAAATTGTTATTATAAAAAAAAGAAATTAACAAGTTTTGGCAAAAATGTGGAGAAAATGGAAATCCTGTACATTGCTGGTGGGAATGTAAAATGATACAGCCACTGTGGAAAAATGTTAAGATGATTCCTCAAAAACTTAAACATAGAATTACCATATGATCCAGAACTTCTACATCCAGGTACAGATCCAAAAATAAAAGAAAGAAAGAAAGCAAGGACTTGAACAGATACTTGTATACACACATTCATAGCAGCATTATTCACAGTGGCCAATTATAGAAGTAATCCAAGGTCCCATCAACCAATGAATGGATAAACATGGGGCACCAGGGTGGCTCAGTAGGTTGAGCATCCAACACTTGATTTCTGCTCAGGTCACGATCTCAAAGTTTTTCTCCTTCTCTCTTTGCCCCTCCCCCACTTACACTCTCTGTCTTTCTCAAAATAAGTAAATAAAGTTAAAAAAAAAAAAAAGCCAGATGAACTGATAAACAAAATGTGGTACATACATGCAATGAACTATTATATTGCCTTTTTTAAAAAGGGAAGAAAACTTTTACATATGCTATAAGATGAATGAAATTTCAGGATATTATGCTAAATGAAATAAGCCATTCATAAAAGGGCATATATTGAGATTTCTAGAATAGCTAAATTCATAGAGACAGAAAGTAGAATGGTGGTTTCCAGGGGATAGAGAAAGAGGGGAAAGGGGGTTAGTATTTAATGAGTACAAATTTCCAACTGGGAAAGATGAAAATGCTCTGGAGATGGATGGTTGTGATGGTTGCACAACAATATGAATGTGGTTGATGCCATTGACTTTACATTTAAAAATTATTAAGATAGCAAATTCTATAGTATGTATATTTTACCACCAAAAAAAAAAGATAAATTGATTCACATTCTTGCAGCTTCCAATTAAAATCCCTTCATAAAAAGAACAATGAAGAAAAAGAATATAACATATCATGTTCCATGGCACTGTGCAATAGTTCTGATTCTGGTGAGAAAGATGAGAATCAAGATATTTGTCCAACTCTCCCCCTCCACCCCTGCCCACACATGTCTGTTCACTGAGAAACCTCACCAAGCCCAGACAGTATTATAATAATTGTCTGACAATTTTTCTTCCTGATAAGTTCTCTTTTTCTCGGTAATTTAATATTAGTAAATATAATTTAATATGATATAATTTAATAATTTAAGTTAAATATAAGTTAATTTAATATGTTACAAGCTTTTACTATCCTCTCAAATGTCCTCTGCCACTTCTCGCCTCCTACTTTATCATAAAAATCAAGGCCTCAGACATGAACCAGTTCATCTCCTGGCCCATTTAGAATTTTATCTACATTAAACTTAATACTATTTAATTATCTTTATTCTCAGAGAATATATGATTCTTGAGCCATCCATTAATCCTTTCACCCATATCCATTTATTCATTCATTTAGGAAATATTAATTGAGCATCTGCTATGAATAATTTCATTGTCTACCTTTTCTATAACTCATTTCAAAAATTATTTATTTTCCTTTTTTTCTATTTCTTGATTTCTCCCGGCTCTGAGTACATTCAAGTCACATCCAAACTCAAACAATACCCTCTCTTGAATCCAAATGGACAGTTCTTTGAATCTGCAAGTCTTTCTTACTAAAACCCTTTCACTTTCCCTTAGGCAATTGCCTTGAAAGAGTATTTTAGACTAAAATTTTCTATTTTTCTCTCTTCACACTGATACTTCCGTTCACAGAAATATGGAATCTTCCCACATAGAAACTGCACATCCAAAAGTTATTGATCACTATGTTGATAAATTGAATAAGTACTTTTCAGGCCTTATATTATTGGATTTCCAGACTATCTATGGCACGTTGGCCTTTGCTTGGATCCTTTATAAATGTTTTATACCCATAGGTTGATGATTGGCCATATCTTGTCTGACCATACCTTTTCTCCATGGCCATTATTTCTCAAGATACTTTGTGAATCCTCTTCTGCACACTCTTTATATTTTGCCATGTCAGAGGGTTCTATACTTGGGGTATTAGTCTCATTACGCTACATACTTGCATTTAGGTTTTTTAATCCACTCCAGCCCTTCCTCTGATCTAAGCTTCAGGCATATAGTCAAATGACTGATAAATGCATGCATCTGAATGTCCCACAAACACCCCAACATGCCTACGTTGTATTTATCATCTTTGTCTTATAACCTTAATCTCAGTTAATGACACTAGTCACTCACCAAAACCTAGGAATCATTTGACTCTCTCACTTTCTACATATAATTACTTCAACACTATGTTGCAATTACATCCCAAACACATTTCAAATACAGAAGAGTGCCTTTTCCATATTTATTAGCATTGCCTTAATTGAAATCATCATAGCCCCATAAATCACTGGCGGAGCTTCCTAACTCCCTACTGCTATTCGTGCCCAAATTTATATAAACCCATTCTCCTTGCTAGAGTAGGTATGATCTATCTGATTGAACTGTGCCTTCAGTTAACAATGAATCCTTAATACTTCAACTTTAGAAACAGAATGGTTCATTTCAAATTATACAGTAAATTTATACAATCTCTTTGAAGATAAATTTAGCAATTCTTATTAAAGGCCATTATAACATTTGTGACCTCTGAAACAGCAATCCAAGTCCTGAGACTGTGTCCAACGAAAAAGTTCAAAAGAAAAGAAAATGTGTACTTGCAAATATATTCTTATCACTAAGACCTCAACAATAATTTATAATAGCGAATAAAGAAATATATTGATTGAACATTGTGTCTCATTAAAAAGTGTGAAGAGGAAGACTGTAGCAACATGAATGTGTTAAGAAGTTAAGACAATGCTCCAAATTATTATACACTGTGCTTCAACTTTGTATATTAGAAAATAGAAAGAAATGAAAGCAATTGTTTTAGAGTGTATTAGTTTGCTAGGGCTGCCACAACAAAATGTCCAAGACTGGACGATTTAAACAGAAATTTATTGTCTCAGTTCTGGAGGCTAGAAGTCCAAGATCAAGATGTCAGCAGATTTAGTTTTTCCTAAAGCCTCTCTCCTTGGCTTGTAGATGGCTGTCTTCTCCCTATTTTCACATGGTCACCCCTCATTCTGTGTTGTCTGTGTCCTAATCTCTTCATATAAGGACACCAATCATGTTGGTTGGTGAAGACCCACCCTAATGACCCTATTTTAACTTAATTAACTCTTCACTGGTCCTATCTCCAATATAATCACATTCTGAGGTGCTGGGCCCAGGGCTTCAATATATTAATTTAGGGATGATACAATTCAACTTATAGCATAGGGTAACAATTATAAGTGAAACTTTTTTTATCATTTTGTCAAGTCTTATTAATATTATAATAGAGCTTTAACATGAAAATTTAAAAAAATAAGAGCTACTTTCCAAGCAAAGCTGCTATAAAATGAAGTGAGAATTAAAGGGAAGATTTAATAAACTTACATTAAGAAAGTGAATAAAGTCTGATCCATCCCCCCACTTCCTGGCAAAAAGAAAAGTGAAGAAACATCACGAAGAGGTAATGCTATTCCATGAATAGACACAGGGTTCAGGAAATGTGCCTACAACCCTATAACCTTATTGTTGAAATCTCAAATATTATATATATATAGATATACATATATATATATTTATATATATATAATACATAATATAATTACATTATATAACACATATTTTTAAAGAATTGTTGAATTGAAAGGAAATTTGAGAATTATATAAATTAAGATGCTTTCAGTTGCAACCATGAAGGAATCAAGCTGACTAAAAATACAGGGAACTTAGATCTCAAATTTTATGAAAACCAGAAAAAGGAGAGGCTTCAAGTTTGGCTGTCTCACCAGCTCAGCTAGGTCATCAAGTGGTCACGTTCATTCAAATGGTCTGCTCTAACATCCTTTGTCATTGCATGCTTTGTCAAACAAAAGTTTTAGTCATCACATCCAGATATAATGTCATACAAAGAGAGAAAACTTAGTTCTCATCTTGAAATGCACTGTTTGGAAGGAGGGTGCTCTCTGCAAATGTTCCCTTGGGAATGTGACCTAAAATTTCATTGCTTTGGTGAATTATTTACTTATAAAATGAGTAACATTGTTCTCAGACCAGTCAGTCCCACCATTGTACCTAGGTTGGGGTCAGTATCATCAGAGACATACAGCTATCCACAGAGAATGGTGACTGACTGAACAAAATTGGGATTCTCTTATGAGGAAAGGATGTGGGAGACAGAGGTAAATAATAATGTCATTGTCTTATATATTAACACTCTAAAGGTGAAAAGCAGACAGATTAAATACCTTGTCCAAGAATTGAGCGATGAGCCCTACCATTGATGCTCATGTCTTTTTGAAAGTGGAGTATCCAGTGAGAACACTGGTATTCCTCTCGCTTTTGTAATATAACTTATCCCCAAGAACACATTGAAGGCATGGCTCAAACACGAACTACTAAATGGACTCTTCCACTTTCATCACAATCTATATCTATGCATAATGATGTAGTTCTATGAACCACATGAATTAGCACAGATGCATACATAGTCCTACTACATGCCTGTAGAAACTAGGCCTTTTCAAAAAGAAATCAAATGGTAGGTAAGAATTACACCAGAATATTGATCTACAGAGATGGCAAAATGATTCTTGAAGTTCTTAATGTAATGGACATCAAATTTTTCAGCAGTCACTGTTGGTGAAGGCAGTATGAAAAGTTTCCTTCTTGAAATTATGTTTTGTTGACTACCAAAAATCTTTTCAAAGACCTCACTGCAGAGTAAAAAGCATCCTAGATTTGGAGTAAAAAAATCCCAAGTTTGGAATTAGCTTTGCAGCCTACAAACTGCAAACATGGAATTATTTACAGCCCTGTAACCCTCAAATGGGAATTTAATCAAGTAAAACAAAAACAATAACAATAACACAAATATACCACCCTCAAAAAAACATCGCAGAACTGCAGTGAAGTAAAGTGAGATAATATATATGAAAGCATGTAGAATACAGCTTTGCACAAAGAAGACACTTCTGCCTTTGACACAGAAGGATCCAAACAGCCAGCATGAAGCAAGGAATACACATTAAGACTGCCATTTCGGGACACCTGGCTGGCTCAGTCGGTTAAGCATCCAACTTCAGCTCAGGTCATGATCTCATGGTTCATAATTTCGAGCCCCACATCGGGATATGTGTTGCCAACGTGGAGCCTGGGGTCTGCTTCAGATTCTGTGTCTCCCTCTCTCTCTGTCCCTCCCCTGCTCTCTGTCTCTTTCTCTCTCTCTCTCTCTCAAAAATAAATAAACGTTAAAAAAAATTTTAATAAAATAAAAATAAAAAGACTGTCATTTCATAATGGTACAAGCATTTCAGCCCTCTTTATTCAGATAAGAGAAAAAAGAAACAAATCATGCATAGAAAACTTCTATGAGCAATGAGCTTGTAGATCAGGCAATGGCTACCCAGTACATTGCTATTCTATCTCAGGGTGTGAATGTTTCATCTCTATAGAAATCAAACAAACCAGACAGAAATCTCACTTCACAATTAAGTATGAAAAACAGAAATATACTAAAGAAGACAATGAAGGAATAAGAATTAAATCTTATCATTCTAAAAAGTTTCATCCATATGTTCCAATAATGTGTGATGTATCTACTACTACATCATTAAACAGTCTGATTCTGAGGTTGAGTCAGAGTACAATTAAAAATTAGGATTTCTGTTGGAAATGATACAGTATTTTACTTGTCCATAAACATTCAGAGGACAAAAAATGTTTTTAATCTTTATTTATTTTGAGAGAGAGAGCATGAGGGGGGAGAGAGAATTGCAAGCAAGCTCTGCACTGTCAGCACAGAGCCCAATGTGGGGCTCGATCCAATAAGTGTATATTTGGTGACCTCATATACAGATTCAAACCCTTCTCAATGACTTTCCAGCTATGTGAACACGGACAAGTTATTTGACCTCATCAGATCTCAATTTCTTCATCTATCAAATGGGGATCATTGCGCGATATCACAGTTTTATCAAAATGATTAACAATAATAATTCTGTGAAAACATAGCTGAAGTCTCTTAAATCATTTAATCCCCATTACAAGTCTATTAAGGAAATGTTATTATCTGGATTTTCAGATAAGAAAATGGAGGTTAAAGGAGGAACAGGACCATACCCAAAGTCATACAGGTGGGTAAGTGACAGACTTGGAATTATAACTCAGGCAGCCTGCTTTCAAATTCCTGCTCTTTCCAGTGTGCCTGTCAGGCACGTGTTAACAACGTGGTGTGTGTAAATGCACAATGCCTGCCTGACTTCTGAGAAGTACTGAATGTGTGAAATTTTCTAAGATCTTCAGTCCCTTACTCCAAACCCTGAAGGCTGGATCTTTTTCAGAATTCCAAATTTTTTAGGTTTTAGAAAGACAATATGGTACCTTTAACACATGTTATGTGAAACTTTCAGCAGAGTCTGGGGCAGCGCCCCATAATCAAGCACATTAATATTTCTGCAGCAATCAGAACATTCACACTAAGTGGGATAAATAAAGAAAACTATAAATAGCGTCACCCCACTTCAGGACAAGTTTTACTGCACATCAGGTACTAAAAAATGTTCTGCTTCCAGAGATTTGGGGAGTTGAGAATTGAGGGCAAGAAATTGTTGGCTATTTTATGCTTGGCACTCTACTGTATGCTAGGGACTCGAGATGTCTAACAGCACAGCAGTAGAGACAGAATTAATGTATTATCATCCCAACCTTCTATCCCAAAATATATTGTTCTGTGATCTCTACTTCTAGACTCCTAATGATGGCATCGTGAGCAATCTGATTGTTAGTTCATGTTACTGTTTGTGGCTGAGAAGAGCCCAAGGGTTACCCCTCTCAGGAAACATATTTACATGTTAACAGAGTCATTCAAAAATCACAGAGCATGAATTAAAAGGACTGACCCTACTACTGGAAGTTTTTTTGCATTATATAAAGTAACATGGTACAAAGAGTTTGGTGTCCCTCAACTCAAAATCGTCCACTAACAGACTACCTACAGAGACCTCAAGCCTCAATTTGACAAATCCTTTGTGCTAAACAAGTAGAAGCTTCCATGACTATGATCATTTCTAAAACGAATTCTGGTCTATTACAGGAGATACTCACCAGAATAAAAATATTAAGCTTTCTCAATGTCCAATCCAAAAAATGAAAAATACAAAAACCACTGTGCCTAATGCATCAAAATTATCAGACATATTCCGAAATAAAATAATCAGTTACTGGAAAGACCTGGAAATAACAAGACCCCAGAGATAAGAGCAAAATACATTTGAATTTCTGTAAAGCTTTGATGTGCTTTGAAATATCATCTACATATGTTAGGAATTTTAACATAATCACTATGCTACTTTTCAAGTCCAACTGAATGAGATCTGTCTTTTCACCATAATGGGGATGTAAGAAAATGGAATGTCTGTCAGCTCCCCTTAGGGAAGCTTCACAACTTTAATAACAGAAATCTGTTTTACCCTGGAATTAGAAACTAAATTAAATAACATTTTTGTCTTAAAATATTTGATTGATCAAAGAAAAGTGAAGCTGTTACTATTTTTCCCAGTTAAAAAAAAATCTAGATTGTCCAGTAAAAATGTAAATACTTGTTTGGTTTTTTTTTAAGGAACCTGTAATTATTCGAGTTTGTATACATTTGTATGCAGGCAAAAACTGACAATCAGGTGTATGACAATAAGATGTTCAAACAGAAAAATCTTGCCTAGATTAGTGTAATGCTTCTTTAACCGGTAGCTCTCCTTCCATTCTTGATCTTCTCCTATCCATTCTCCAAATGGTAACAATGATATTTCTAAAATTTAAAATGGATTTCGCCACTCATCTTCCGATCAATTAATCCCTCACTAAATTCTCATCGCTCTTAGGATAAAGCCCAATATCCTTTACGTGGCTTACCAGGCTCTCCAAAGTCCCCATCTGCCTCTGCATCTCTGTCCATCTCTCCCTCAGATGCTCAGAGTTCCAATCTTACTCAACTTCATTCTCTTCCTCACCACTGGTGCACCTGATACTCTTCATGGCACAGTTCACACACATCCTTGTTCATACCCGCTTCTAATCCACAATTTCCTTCAAGATTCTATATAAACTTCAATCCCTATAGGCTTTCCCTGATCACCTTGGCTTGGTTAGATCCACTTTCTAGATGTTTCCTATATATCCCCTATTAAAACACTTATCATATTTGATTGTAATGATTGGTTCTGGTTTTCCAGGCACAAATTCTATAAAGATTTGTGTGTTATCTCTTTAATACTCATTAACAGAGTATTTCACTTTTGTAGACACACAAAGAATGAATAATTTTTAAAAATACATATGTCTTGTAGGATCTGGACATTTGTTGTTCTATTCAAGAACATATACCTATTATGTAGAGTCTTCATAGATGTTGATTGGCTAAGCTAAGGAAACCTGGATTAATAGCACTGAATTTAATCATTAATAATAACATCCACCATTGGATGAGTACCTTCTTCATGAAGGCAATTTACATATTTTTCTCACTTAACTCTTACTACATCTTAATATTCAGCAAAGAAAGGGAGGTAATTTCCTGGAAGTGAATAACTGAATTGGCAAAGCTGGAATGTGAGCCCCAGTCAAATTCCACCAGGCACTTCTTTTCACTACCTTACATTGTTTGATATTATGTGCTGCCACACAGTATCACAGTATTTCTTTCTTGAATTAAGGAAATGTAAGGGTCACCAGGCACAATGATCTCTTTTAATTATCTATAGCACATGGGAAAGATTATATTCAAAATATTCATCAAGTCCTGTATGATGCATTGATTGAAGAGCCACTCATGCACCTAAGTGCTTGCTTGTGAAATGATCTGTGAATCCACAGAGATAGAACAGAGTTGAAATGCTTGTGGTGGTTACATGCTCAGTTCTCACTATTTAGAACCAAGGCTGAGCAATGGTTGAGACCGGTGATATCCTCATGGGAAATTTTTAGTATGTAGGCATTCATAAATGGACAAGTGAATGCAGTGAAGGGAGCAGAGGTGTAGAGCTGGAAAGATGCAGAGAACCAATGTGGAGAGGTGAGAATAGATTCCACATCTGAAATGATTTAAAATCTTTTGAATTTTCTCACAGGAGTTATAGAATCAAGAGTTTCAAGAAGGACTTTATATTTAATTCTTTAAAGGAATGGTAACAGGGGCGCCTGGGTGGCTCAGTCAGTTGGGCGTCTGACCTCAGCTCAGGTCATGATCTCACACTCCGTGAGTTCAAGCCCAGCGTCAGGCTCCGTGCTGACAGCTCAGAGCTTGGAGCCTGCTTCGGATTCTGTGTCTCCCTCTCTCTCTCTGCCCCTCCCCTGCTCATGCTCTGTCTATGTCTCAAAAATAAATAAATAATAATAATAAACATTAAAGGAATGGTAACAGATAACATATTTGATCAGATACTAAGAGATAGAATTATGAAAGACATCCTTTGGCACAATGGTAACATTTGCAATTACATGCAATTTATTAGTTCACACACTTACTCAATTTCTATATACTTCTGAAAAGAGAATAGTATGAAATCTGTAGTCTACTAAATATAAGTATTATCACAGTCACCTATAAATGCTACTTTGGTTATTGATCCCAAAGTCATTGTAATTCCAGTAAAGAAAATAGAGGTATACCTTCAGTGGAGTCTCACAGAACAAAAGAGTCTACAAATCCTGCATTTTCAGAAATTTTCTTTAGGTTTCTTTGAGTTCTAGGACACTCTAGCGCATTTTGAAGAAAAACATTGCACTCTCCCTCACCATTCCTTCTGTGCCTCTGCACACTACTCGAGCCAAAATGATTAACTTGTGGGGTGCCCTCAAACTCGAAGCATTCCCAGTGTTGCCCCCCTTACTGGCAACATAGTTTTTCTTAGTCCTCTGCCTACGTTGGTTCTGTCATTTAAGACTCAGCTCAGCTGTTGCCCTCCTCAAGGAAATCTATCCTGATTCCTAGGTGTGGTCTGGGTCAGTTGCTCGCTCCAAGGGTTCTTAAGACATTCTGTGTATGCCTCCCATGAATTTATCAAACTGTGTAATTGCCTGCTTACCTGTCTGCTGCACCCCCAAACCCCAGTTACACTGTATGTTCTTCAGGCTAGAGGCAAGTTCAGCACCAATAGCACTTAGTAGGCATGAAACTGAATAAATATCTAATCCGTGAATAATGAAAATTGATTTGGGTACTTAATTTTTCTCACTGATAATTTCTCTCTGTGGTGTGCATTAGAGTTGATATTAGAGGTGATATTTTTTGTAAGTTCACTAAATCCTTTAAAGAAGAAAGACTATGGAATTCTCAACATGTTACATTTTCAGCACCAGGAGCTCCATTTGCACACACTGCTGCATCTTAGGAACATGCTTTTTTAAAGCTGTTACATTCATATTTTTTTATGAAATTCATAAATGACCAATGGAAACAAAATTAGAAATAAATAATATTTTAGGATGAAAAAATAAATGATGGGAACCAACAAGCGAAGGTAGAGTGCGACTCATTTCTCAAACAGAATTTGTTTTTTATGATGCAGCATCTCAAAGGACTTGTGTATTGAAGAACACACTTCTGTTTGGAAAGATTATGCCCTTAGTATGACATTGACATTGTTTAAAACATTTTTAGAAGTCCTCTGTTGGAACTGACTCAAGAGACAATTTACCAAACACTAGAAAATCAGTCTTACTGAATAATAGTTATAGGATATGCTCTTTTGTTCCAACCTCCTTCTTTGTCCTTATTTTCTTAGCTGCTTTCCTTCACCTGTTTGTTCCTCGGTTACTGAATCATAGGGAGCTCACAGTGGGGCATGCTGGCACGGCTTACGAAGACAGCTATTTGCAGAAGAGACACAGTGAAGGCCAAAGGGAATGACTGTGGAACCAAATTGAAGGCAGAGACAAGAAACAGTCTTGCTCAGAGTATATCACGGAGCAGACTGCTTAATTTAAGTTTAATTATGCACTGACTGTTACCTGTCTGAAAATGCCACAAGCAATAACATAAATATAACAGTCTAAGGAATATAAATGAAAATTATGAGAAATCACATTATCAGAAGGTAAGAATTCATATACCCATATATTTAAAAACACACCTATGATAAAAACATGGATCTCTATATAGCACATTAACATTAACAGTTCCCCCTTTGTGTGCAATTCTTTAGTAATGATTAAAATCCCTATTTATTCAATAGTCAGACCTCTTTTGAGTAAAAGGTATGGGAAGAGGCCATCAACAGGCAAATGGAAGTCATATAAAAGTCAACAATACGTAAAAAATACAGAGTCACTTAAAGTATGTTGGTTCAATACCATCTGAATGAAAGTTGACATTAAATTCTACCCTTCCTCCAGTTCTGGGACCACAGATACCACCTCTGGCAAGGACTCAACCATCTCTGCTGTTGTTCTGGCAGTAGTGTCACTGGATGGCTTGAGAAGTTATCTCTATTTGAGCACTGACTGCTTCAAAAATTAGAGCTAGAGATACAGCAGGCCCTGTACAGCACCATGAAGATGTAGAGTCAGAAAATTTGGGTAGAGACTAATGCTAAAATAGTGAGAAACACCTCAAAATGAGAGAACCACGAGCCCCGCGTTGGGCTCTGTGCTGACCGCTCAGAGCCTGGAGCCTGTTTCGGATTCTGTGTCTCCCTCTCTCTCTGACCTCCCCCGTTCATGCTCTGTCTCTCTCTGTCTCAAAAATAAATAAACGTTAAAAAAAAATGAGAGAACCAAAAATTTCATTCTAAATTCTCTTTAAAACACCATGGGAGTGAGGTGCCTGAGTGTCTCAATTGGTTAACTGTCCAACTCTTGACTTCGGCTCAGGTCAAGATCTCACAGTTTGTGAGACAGAGCCCCATGTTGGGCTCCGCACTGGGCATGGAGCCTGCTTAAGATTCTCTTCTCCCTCTCCCTCTGCCTCTCTCTCTCTCTTTCTCTCTGTCTCTCTCTCTGTCTCTCTCTCTCTCTATTTCTTGGAAAGGAAAGGAAAGGGAAGGGAAGGGAAGGGAAGGGAAGGGAAGGGAAGGGAAGGGAAGGGAAGGGAAGGGAAGGAAAGGAACGGAAAGGAAAGGAAAGGAAAGGAAAGGAAAGGAAAGGAAAGGAAAGGAAAGGAAAGGAAAGGAAAACAAAAGAAAAGAAGCCACAGTGTAGGGTTGCCACTGTAAGGTAGCAAATCAACTACCTTTACATGTCAGATAAGAAACAAATATTTTTAGTATAAGAATGACCCATAATTTGGTACACATATTTATACTAAAAACACTTATTTATCGTTTATGTGTAGTTCAAAGCTAGCTAAATGTTGTATTTTATGGCAACACTACATCCATAAAGACATACTATAGCCCAGAAGGTTAAGAACAAAAATTAACAACATGCCAGAATCCAGGAAGAGTTTCCACTAATAAAATACCTATTGATGAGAATAGTTAAGAATTAATGTTCATAGCAATATTGTGCAAACTTTTGAAGTGGGAGTTGAGAAGGAGTAAATGTTGACCGGGATTAGGGAAATCCGAAAACCCCCTTGAACTTAAAAGTTATAGTTGGTGCAGTTCTTATGTCTGACTAGGAAAACCACATCATACAAGAATCATTCCAAGAATAATCTTTCAAAGAATGGGAAGTACTTAATAAGAAGGAAGAACTCTACTTCTGCAACAATATTTTTCCTTAGTTGTTACTCTTTTGATTGCCCAACAAGTGGAGAGAGTTGCCAGTGTAGTCATGTTCTCCGATATCAGCAGTGTAACAATGAGCCATGGGAACTCCTGCTCCTTGTTCCTTATTGTCTAAAAACCATTTCAGGGAGCCACAGAGCTGAAGGAAGAAAGAGGCTTACAACTGTTTCCCTCAGAGATACATTTGCAGGTTGCCTTTGGAGTGCTGCATGCGGGGATATATATATTAAATAATCCACTTATGAAATAATCAGTCAACCAGCCTGTCAGGAAACACTTCTTTGAGTACCTACTATGTACCAGTATATCCTAGGCATTGATAATTCATTAAACAAAAGTGATCTCAGTCTCCCCTGTGCCTCTTGATCATTCACTCCTTGTGCCTCATTCAAAGAAGCAGGCAATGGTATTAGGAATACTATCTTACTTTATTTCACAGTCCAAACCTAGTGCAATTATACTCAAGGCAATGATGGAAAGTTGTCAGCTTTGCTCTCCACAATCTATTAACAAAAATGCAAATATTCTTCAAAACTCTCTACCACAGCCTCTGGGATTTTCTACCTGTGATCCAATGGAAAAAAAGCTCTCCTGTCCCCTGATCTAGATATACAACAAGCACTTGAGAGATACCACCAATCATTAGACTAAAGATTTGCACATCAGCCTGCCCTTAAGCTTCATATAATAGTAATTACCATTTATAGAAGGCTTATATTATATTAGACATTCTGCTATACTTATTAAATGCATTATCTTATTTAGTTCTCATATCATTTAATCCCCATATACCCACTTCATGACTAGGTTCTTTCACAAATAATGAAACAGAAATTTAAAGAAGTTAATTACTTTATCCAAGGTCATGCAACTAATGTGTCATACAACCATATCTAAATCCAGGCCTGCCTGATGCCAAGATCTATGCTCTTAGCCATCACAACACACTAGAACATACATGGAATATAAGGAAAGGGAGACTGTGCTAGAACATAAGTGGATTATGAGGAAATTCAGGACAATTCTGAGTCTTGGATGCATTCCAATGGTAGGTATAGAACCATCTCTATAGGTGGGATGGAGAAACTGAGGGGTGGGGCCGGGTGGTGTGGTGTGGTGTGTGTGAAAATACCAAGAGAACTGCAGGATAAGTGTAGAAGTACTAGAAGTGCAATCTGCAGCGAGAGATAAATGAAAAGCATCTTGATATTGGAAAGTGAAGTTGTCCCTGTAAAACTATCTGCTCCAAGTTCACTGTGAGACACAGTTATTGATTCAACAAAAACAAAAGCAAGGAGATTGAAAAAGAAAAATGAAAAAATGAGAACTGATCTAAATGAGAAAAGAACCAAGCAATCCAATAAAAAGAATGTACCAAGAATGAGAAATGTGTTAGAAAATTAAAGTTTCTGTTGATTATAGAAAAGAAGAAACCTGATATTGCAAAAAAGAATGAGCTATTTAGAAATGTAGAAGACTATTTAGTAATTTTTGCAAGAACGCACAACAAGAAGGAAAAACACAACAGTGATAAAAGATGACAAAGAAAATAGAAAAAAGAAGCGTGAACATATACAAATAGGTAGATTTGTTTTTTAAAATGATGTGAAAACAAGGGAGCTTCATATGGCTCATGAGGCCTCCGTGATTGTCCTCTGCCTTTCTTTCCCCTTGGCTCCTGACCCCCTAGTCACACCCGCCTCCTTTCAGTTCTTCCATCCCACCCCACCCCCTTATGTCTAGGCCTTCTATCCCGTTAGCTCCCATTTATTAAACACTTTTTTCCTTCCTAAGTCCCACTTGATGTTTTAGCTCATGTCCTGTTTGGGGCCAAGGTTTGTTTAGGGTTCCTGCCTGTGTTGACAACGTGTGGGAACTTCCCTGTCCTCTCTTTTGTGTACACTTTATTGTTTCTAAATCTCAGACAGAACCTACAGACTTAAGGAAACGGAATCCAAAACTTCTCTATTTAGTCAAGGTCAAGGTCACTTTGTATGTGAATGCAAGTCATCCCTGAAAAATAAATTTGAAAGTATACGGCGGCGATATCACAAGAAGTATTTTCAAATTGACTCAAAAAGGAGGAAATAATGAGAAGAAAGCAGAAGTGGTAATTTGTTAAACACTTACAAATATGTCTGAAAATTATGGCTGAAAATATATAGTTACAAATTATATACCTATAACAATAATAAAAAGAGATAAAGTATAAGTTATAACTATTACAACTCTTAAAATAAATTATCACTTACATACGTGGCACATACTTAAAATCAAAAGCAATGAACTGAAATACTATTTCAATCAATAAGGACTCAGTAAAAGACATATACCCATGATTAATATACTAAAAGTAGTAGCTTACTTACATGACATCAATAACTAGTTAAAATGTAATGGGGAGCAATATCATTCACAATACCAACTAAACATAAAATATATAGTAATAACATTGAAACAAACTTATAAGACATATATGAAATAATCAATGACAATCTTTTTTTGAGATCTAAAACCAGATTTGAATAAAATTAAAAAGGTACTGTGTTCCAGATAACAAAGGTTAAACTCTCTATAAGATTAAACTCTCTATACCCCAATGGTTAGAATTCTCTTAGAGAAAATAAAAATAAAATAATTATACTAAATCTATAATAGTCTTTAGTGGATAAGAGGGCTATTTGCTTCTTCAGTATATTCTATACTTCCCCAACTGTCTACAATAAGAACACATTACTTGCACATCATTCATCATCAGGGAAATACAAATCAAAACCACAATGAGATACCACCTCACACCTGTCAGAATAGCTAAAATTAACAACTCAGGAAACAACAGATGTTGGCGACGATGTGGAGAAAGGGGAGCCCTTTTGCACTGTTGGTAGGAATGCAAACTGGTACAGCCACTCTGGAAATAGTATGGAGGTTCCTCAAAAAATTAAAAATAGAGCTACTCTATAACCCAGAAATTGCACTACTAGCTATTTATCCAAAAGAAACAAAAATGCTGATTTGAAGGGGCACATACACCCCAATGTTTATAGCAGCACTAGGGACAATAGCCAAATTATAGAAAAAGCCCAAATGTCCATCAAATGATGAATGTATATATATATACAATGGAATATAACTTAGCAATCAAAAAGAATGAGATCTTGCCATTTGCAACACTGTGGACGGAACTAGAGGGTACTATGCTAAGCGAAATTAGTCAGTCAGAGAAAGACAAATACCATATCATCTCACTCATATGTGGAATTTAAGAAACAAAACAGAAGAACATAGGAGAAGGGAAGGAAAAATAAGTTAAAAACAAAGAGGGAGACAAACCATAAGAGACTCTTGAATAGAAAGAACAAACTGAGGGTCACTGGAGGGGTATTGGGTGGAGGGATGGGCTAAATGAGTGATGGTTATTAAGGAGGACACTTGTGATGAGCACAGGGTGTTATATTTAAGTGATGAATCACTAAATTCTATTCCTGAAATCATTATTACACTATATGTTAACTAACTTGGATTTAAATTAAAAAATAAATAAAAACACTGGTGCAGCCACTCTAGAAAACAATATGGATGTTCCTCAAAAAGTTAAAAAAAAAATGCCCTATGATCCAGCAATTGCATGACTAGATATTTTCCCAAAGGATACAAGAATACTGATTCAAAGGGATACATGCACTACAATGTTTATAGCAGCATTATAAACAATAGGCAAATTATGGAAAGAGCCCAAGGGTCTTTGATGAATGCATAAAGAAGATGTGTGTGTGTGTGTATGTATGTGTGTGTGTATATATATATATATATACACATATATATGTGTATATATGTGTATATATATATACACATATATATATATACACATATATGTATATATATATATCACATATATAATATATACATAGATAGACAATGGAATATTACTAGCCATAAAAAAGAATGAAGTCTTGCCATTTGCAATGACATGGATAGAACTAGAGAGTATTATGCTAAGCAAAATTAGTCCAAGAAAGACAAATACCATATGTTTTCACTTATATATGGACTTTAAGAAACAGAACAAATGAGCACAGGGGGCAAAAAAGAGAGAGAGGCAAAGCAAGAAACAGACTCTTAGCTATAGAGAACAAACTAATGGTTACCAGAGAGGAGGTGCATGGGGATGAGTTAAATAGGTGATGGGGATTAAGGAGGGCACTTATTGTGATGAGCACTGGGTGTTGTACTAAGTGTTGAAACACTAAATTCTATACATGAAATTAAAATTAGTTTAACATTGACTAACTAGTTTAAAATTAGTTAACTGTATGTTAACTGACTGGAATTTAAATAAAAACTTGAAAGGAAAAGAAAGGGAAAAATAGTAGTAAACAAACTGTAATGACCCTTAATCTTAAAAACATAAATTTGATTTAATATTGCTGTGTTTTGAATATTATCAATGTATAAGTTTTACTTTATTATCTCTCAATGGTTTTTCCTAAAAACAATACAGTTTTACCTTATCTCTATAATGTAGAGAGTATATTTGTATAAATGAAGGCTTTTCTATCCATTTGCGTAACCATTAGTGTGCACATATGTTTCTTCAAATGTCTTTCTCAGTCCTTTTATTTGCCACAGCTCAGAGGAAATATCCAGACAAAATTAGGTTTTAATATAACGGTCTTCATTACTGCATTAGTTTGATAAAGTGTATTCTAGATACAATGGGGAAAATTCACCTTTGGATATTTCTATTTTATTAAATGAAATGAGATAACAGTACTGTGATGAATAGGAATCTTTTTTTCTGCTCTCCTTGGCTAATTTCTTTGCTGCCACAACATCCATTCTTTAGTATCTTTTCTTAGGACACAGCATCCTTCAGTGAAGGCCCGATTTCCATGTAATTAGTGAGACAATCAGTGCCATCTATTATCATCAGTCAGATGCTTCTCTACATAATAGGGACTAGGCATTTGGTCCCACTGGCAACGGTTCTGTGTGAAAAATTAAAGTGCCCCAATATGTAAACATTATTTCAGCTTAATGCTATTACTTTATTTGGGGACTTTAAGTACCAAAAAACATCTGTTAAACTACCAAAGTTCACATTCTTACGAATGTATTCTCAAGGAGCAGATGACAAATTAAAGTTTCACTGTTCTCCAAGTGAGAATTTTCTAGGATTTTGTAATAATGGTAGTCTAATAATCTCCTTTACAGCAATGGTAAAGTCATACACCACTGTTAGGCTTTGAATTCCTTCATTAGATTAAATATTTAGGTTCCACAAGAGATAAAAGTAGATATAGTAGGTGGGCTCAAAGAAAATAAGAAGAAACAATGACTTTGTAGGGAAGAATCAGAGAGAAGTGATCCTTGTAGAAACTTATGAATTATTTAAATGGTGGTAAAAACTCACTGAGAAAACTACCAGATGCTGTTTATAACTCAGGACAATGACAACAACAAGAAGAATAAATGGCACAAGTTCATAACAAGTATGGACAAGAAGCTTATACACATATCATTAAATTCTAGTACAAGATAGTAAACTTCATCTCCTTGGCTAAGTTCTCATTCAAAATGATGAAAAAAAAATCACAGAGATGGAAAGCAGGAAACATTGCTATTCTTGAACCAGAAATACTATGACATAGAGCAAACAGCACTGGAATAATGGAAATGCAGGTTGAGGAGAAAAGCAGAATGGAATTCAATATAAATGCAAGAGAGAGCATTTCCTGGGATTGGTCCAATCCTTGACAAGGAAATCCAGAGGAAACCCAAACTCAAAGGCAAGAGGTACTAGGACAAGAAACTGGCTGTGGAGCAACCTGGAGGTCCCCCACTTCCTTTAGTGGCTGACTACAGATTTTTCCCTCAAAATATAGTCCACAAGAATAGCTCTCTAAATTAAGTCGAGAATCAACTGAGGGGAAGACAGATCCTGATTAGGTGTGTTGATTTGATAGAGGAAAGTGAAGCAAATTTCTAAATGCCTCAGATTTCCTCAAAGTGCATGGAGAAAAACAGAAGGAAAGGTCACTCCACATTAACTGAAATACAGTAAAGTCCTGTCTCCAAATAGAGCATCCTTTCTTAGACCTTGAGAGGGTTCCTAGTTTGCCCACCCACTCTGAAGGGAATCCTAGGTTTCTACCTGATCCTGCCTATACACCCACATAACACTATAATCAACCCCTACCCTCTTTCAAAGGGAAAGATATGCGAAGAAAATCAGTGGCATAAAAAAGAAAAGAGATGAAATAATAGAAAAAAATATCCATAGAAGAATCAGAGTTAATACCAGAAATGTAAAAGAACTTTAAAAAACTAACTAGTATCTTCAGAAAGATTCATAAAGATATTCTATATATTGTATCTATTAAATGAGAGCACACTGATATGGAAAAGGAGAAATCAGAAAATAAAAGATGTATTGAACAAAACAAATGTGTTGTCAAAATAGTGAAGTTCATGTACCAGTTTGAACAGTATCTCCCCAAAATTCATGTGCACCTCAAACCGCAAAACATGACCTTATTTTGAAATACCATCTTTGTAGAGATAATTAGCTAAGCTAAGATGTGGTAATATTGGATTATTATGGGCTATAATACAATAATTGGCATCTTTATAAGAACTAAATGAAACACAGAAATGCAAAGGGAAGACCAGCATGTGAAAACAGAAACGAGATTGGAGTGATGCATCTACAAGCCTAGGAACCCCCAAATTACCAGCAACCACCAGAAGCTAGGAGAGAGCCATGGAACAGTATTTCCCTCAGAATCTCCAGAAGAAACCAATCCTGCTGAAACCTGAATTTCAGATTTCTACCCTCCAGAACTGTGAGAGAATAAATTTCTGTTGCTTCAAGACATCAAGCTTGTAGTAATTTGCTACCGTAGCTTTGGGAAAATAATCTAGTCAGTTAAGCGCTATAACACTGCGTTTGAAAGTGATATGGACATTCAGGAAGAAACTAACTACTTTTGAGAGAGTTTAGAAGGTGTCAAGTAAGACTTGATAATTACACAGGATACTAAAAGATGATTGAGTAAACCTATTACAGCCAGGAGGAGAAAGTATTCCAAGCAGTAGAAAACTGTATGCAAATGCAGAGCAACGTGAACACATACCTGAAATTCAGAAATGGCAAAACATGTGGTCTGACTTCAGTCAGTATTTTACTGGTGGATTATGAGAGTTATTATTAGAAACATAGATAGTGGACAGATTCTGAAGAGTCAGGCAAAACAGAGTATACCTCAATATGCCAGCCATAAAGGGATTTTAAACAAGAAAATGGCATGGTATATTTATGCTTTAGAAGGAATTACTCTGCCTTGGACCTGAGGTCACCATCTTCTTCCTTGCTTTCATTTTGTTTTGCTTCCTCACTACAATTGCTCCTTCCTGGACTTTTTTCTAAAGGAAATATTTATTTGAAGTAAGTTTCTAAGGAGTATTTAGAGCCACAGAATCTCATTAGAATTTTTTGGATCCTCAGTTCAGTGTAAGCTTCTAGCTTTGGAGTCTACATTAGATAGTCAACTTAGAAATTATGCAAAAGTTAATATTTTCTTGGGCCTCAAACCAAAATAATAACAATGCAAAGCTAACATTTCTTCTAAAGAGGACTTCTTAGTCCTCACCACCTTTTTATGGTGGGGAATTATTGTAACCAAAAATTTTAAGGGACATACTTGCATCTAATTTCACAACCATAAAATCCATGAAATGGCTGTCTATAATTGGGTAATTGGTATTGAAATATAAAATAAAACTTACAAAACATAATATAAAATATTATAGTGTTAAATCCCTTGAAAGAAGAACTACTGATAAACCAGACTCTTAAATCATGTAATCACAGAATCTTGGATTAGAAAAAAGTCAGAAGGTTTTGCTTGTCTCACTGTGCGACAAAAACTAGAAAGACATTCTTGATTTCTCTCTCTGCCTCATTCACTGCACCTAATCAATCAACAATTCCACTTTAACTACGTTCATTTTACTTCATCCGTCTGGCCACTGTCTTAATTCATGTCACCAGTATTTCTTACCTGGATTACTACTGCAATAACATGCTAAACTACAGTCCTCCTGACAAATTTGCACTCCTCGGCACCAGCCCAATCCCCTCTTCAGGTACAAAGGTTTCAGAAGGATATTCCCAATTACAAATCTGTATGCCATTGCTCCATTAAAAATTCTTCAAGAGCTCCCCCATTACCACCAGAGGAAGACCAGACCCTCTCAACAGAGCTTACCAAAATTTTGATCCAATCTCAGCTTCTGTCTCCTGCTACATCTCGCAATCCCTTACACAGTGCTGCAGCTGTCCTGAGTTACTTACAGTATCTTGCACAGACCATGCCTTCTTTCCCTTTTAGAATTTCGTGCAGGCTTTCTCTCCATCTGAAAAGTCCAGCTACCTCCTCTCCATCCTCTGGTACCAAGAGAGACATTTCCTCCAGGAGGTTTTTTCCAACCTTACCAAGACTATGTTAACTTCCAAAATACGCTACGCCTGCTTCTCCTGGAGATCTCATGTCATTGCACTGTCACTTCCCTTTTGTTGTTCTCTTCCAGGAGACCACAAACTTCTTAAAGGCAGGAAATATGCCTTCACCTTGCCAGTTGCAAAATGCCTGGCATATAATACATACATGTTAGATATTGTCCTAATTAATCACTACTTATTCTTGGGGGATAAAATTGAGTACCTACAATTTCCCAGACAGTTATCCAGTATCCACATGAGAAATCTCAGGAACAAACAACTTATATTTTCATGAACTTTCTAAATTCCAGAAAGCTTCCTCAAATTGTGCTATTGCAACCACACCATAATAGATGATGATGATGATGATAATGATGATGATGATGTTGATAGAACTGACATTTACGGAAACAGGCACTATGCTGAATTCTTTTTTTTTTATGTTGTTTTTTTTTTTTTTTGAGACAGAGTGTGAGCGGGGTAGGTGCAGAAAGAGAGGGGGACAGAGGATCTGAAGTGGGCTCCAGCTGACAGCAGAGAGCCTGATGCTGGGCTCGAATTCACGAACTATGAGATCATGAACTGAGCCGAAGTCAGATCTCAACCAACTGAACTACCCAGGTGCCCAAAGGATTCTTAACATGAATATACTCAGTCTACTTTCATAACAATCCTTTAAGTCAGATACTATTATTTCCAGTCTAGATGAAAAGTAAAAGGGTTAGAGAAGCAAATTTATGAAAGTTACACAGCAAGCAAATGGTGGAGTCAGGATTCAAACTCAGCCAACTGAGTCTAGCCCTTAGCATTAATTCACTCCCACCTCAAAACCAAATGTCAGAGAGCCCGTCTTTCAACTCTTTGACCTTAAAAAGATCTGTAATAAAATAATAATAACAATAATAATAATTAATACAATTAAAAAATAAAAATCTAGTGAAATTTGTTTTACACTGGCTTCCAAATTCATCTGTCAATGGAACTCTTTTGAGGAACAACCCTTGTTAATATCCTGGAGAACTGCAGATCTATAAAATGCACTTTGGGAAATAATGGTCTAAGCATGATTATTGTCCTAATTCACTGTTAAATTGCATTTGCTCTTGCAACGGTCACATCAAAGTACTGGCACGTACTGGGCTAGGAGCCAACTGCAGCCCCAAAGATGCTCACTTGATCTGAATCTTATCCAAATCTGACTACTGAATTTGAATCTCTGGAGTGAAACCCAAGGAACAAAATTCAGTCATCATCTTACATTATTTCTAGGCACATCTAAGATTCAGAACCACTGTTCTGGAATACACTGTGTTTTCCAAATAATAGTGTTCAGTCTTGTCCTGGACTGGGTATCTCACACCTTATCAGGAAATCTCCTTTCTAAGCCTTTCACTTCCAGATCCTTTCACTTCCAGTTTCAATCTTTCTTACCTCTCAAGCCTCTTCTCTGGCTCTCTGGTCTTTCTAGTACCATGGCATGGCATTCCTCCATGTTTGCACACTACTCAGTTGACCTTCCTCTTGATTGCTGGAAAACACTTATCTTTTGGAAGTTAACTAAAATGTCATCTCCTCTGTAAAGTGGGTCCCTCCTCAGTCTGTGTGTTCATACTATACTAATGTCTCTATTGTGGCGTTTAATGTATTGTATCGTAACTATGGATGTACAAGTCTTCTTTTTCAACAGAATACAAGTGTCTTAAAAGGAAATGTCAAACTTTAGCCCTTCTTGCTTACTCAGTACAAACTAGTCCTGCCCAATAGTTGAAGCTCAATAATTGTCAGCTAAGAGATTCGAAAGCATGTTAAAGCTTTTGTCTTTGGTGCTTGGTTCTTGTCCAGTTTGTTTAGCTAGAGAGAAATGTAATAACACCCGATGACAACACGTTATTTCATAAGCCAATCAATACAAGCTAAGGGAGAGGAAACACAAAAGGTTGTTGGTAAAGAAACCAAACGCTGAACTGAAAGTCAACTACTCAGAAATAATGTTACCAAGAAACTATCTAAGATAGAGAAGTCAGATGAATTAAATCAACGATTGATAAATAAATAGAAGAATGAACAGATTTTGAAAACCAATACTCAGTACAGTAAAAAAGAAAAAAAAAAACTAAAGAACTCAGACTGCACATTACAAATTAAATTGAACAGCACACTCAGTCACTCAGTTAAACAACCCTGTTTTTGCATTGAAACTAATCAATTTTGAATGTCGTTGAAGACTATTAGTGAATTAAAATATGCTTGATTTCATTAACTTTCTTGAATTTTATACCTCTGGCAGTGTACTCTAAATATCAAAGCACCATCAACACCTTATGAACCCGGAAATTAAGCATAAGCTCAAAATATTTCTCAATCATGATAAAGATATAATAGTCCTTCAACTTCTATACGACAGTGATAGGTTCACCAGGCCTAATCATAAAATTCCAATAGCTTAAAAAAAATACTTGCAGCTTACATTCTGTTTGCACAAAAAAAGGGCCAGCTAAGGCTCTATTCTCTCCACTTCCTACTCAATTTATATGAAAGACAAATTTTATTAAAGATATTTTAGAAACCTTCATAATGGCCTTCTCATTGCTTACCTCAAGAGAGAAGCAAGGCAATTCAGATGATAAATCAAACTATAATAGTAAGGAAGTTTATTCTTGCTATGATTACTTTGTTATTGTTTCCAATACAATTATTACACAATATTCACTTTTAGCAAATAGCATTTTACCGTAAATCAATAAACATAAAAATATCAAATTAAGCAACCCTATATTTGAATTTCTGTTGTATAATTTGTAAACACAGACACAAATTTTACATAAATTCTGAATAATTTCTGTTTTCATTGAACCCAATCTGACCAACCACTCAACAAATAACTTTATTCTGGTTCAAACAGTTTTTGCTTAAACATGTTGTCTTAAATTTAGAATTAACAATATTATTTGGATATATCGACAAAATTACTTATAATCACTATTTTAAAAATGTATTTGTATTTTATCATTTAGTGAACAACTTAACAATTCTGGACAAAGTATTGGTGTAAAGTAAGACCAAAAGGTGGCTTATTTTCATCTCTGGAGCTCTCCATAGAGACATCTCAAACAAGAGAACACCTTCCATTGCTGAGGCGAAATCACAGAACACCAGCCAAGAAAGGCTATATTGACCTTTGCTTCAATTTTCAAAGATGTCAGCAATGTTGTAAGATACGTAAAGAATAGCAAAACTCTAGGATCTGATAGCAAATCACCAGGGTCTTCAAACAGAAAGTAAAGAAGACATTATTGAGGTGTCTACATAGAATTTTCTTGATACATGGAACGCTAAGGAAATGTCAGATTACAAAGATGTCCTTAGTATTATGAACTTTCAAAGGAAAAGGTCAGTCAAGTGACTGCATAAATTATTTAGAGTGTCTTTTTCCCAATACCACCAGCGACGCTTTGGCCCAACTTCTTCTGTTTTGGTTCCTGTAAAATTCATTCTCTCAAACACCCCCAAATTTTAATGCTGTTTTACATTTCATCACAGTCTGGTAAGCACCACCTTTGACAAACTGTCCGCTGAAGAAAGGCTAAAGGAAAAGTTTTTCTGCCCTGTATTTACTGACCTGACAACAACATCCAATCTCATTTGCAGATCTTAACAAGAGCTCCAAACCTTTCACTCCACTGACTCACCCGTTATCTTGTGTAAAACCACTATAATCTGGTTGATTACATGTGAGAACACAATGCTCTATAAAATACATTAACCATTACTAACAGAGTGAACTAGGTTCACACTGATAGATTCCCAAGGCAATAAATCAAGTAAGAGTAGAGAAACATATTATAAAAGGCACACACACACAATGGGATAAAGGGAAATAATAGGAGGTAAATGCATAAGCAGGTTAGTTTTGAGGCCTTAAAGGTAGTAGAGCAGTAAGATGTAGAACTGGTAGAGAAGGCAGCAATGGAAGGCTGTACCTGGAGGGGAGTCTGGAAATAAAGTGAATACATAAAACAGTAACAATTTCCCCGCTATGACTAAGCAACAGAATAGGGAAAGGGCAGACCCTACCCATGCTATTCTTAACATGCTTGCTGCTTCCTAAGAGCTAAAGATTGCACATCTAATGTTAAACACAGTGCAGACTAAGCAACTGAGATTGAATGGGATAAGTCAGAAGGTCTAAATTCTAGCCTTGCTACTGTCACAAGCTAGCCATAGCTATGAACAAGTGAGCTGCCTCTTCCACGAATTGAGGCAATTGTGCCAAATGATCACCAGTGTCCTTCCGATTCTATGTCTAATGAACACCAGAAGTCTGTCGTATATAACAGTAATCAATCTCACTTAAAAAGCATATATTTTGGATATATGTATGTATAATACATACACACATGCACACACACACACACACACTAATATTCTCAAATCAAAACTTCAAGCCATATTCCTACAAAATTCTTTCATTGCTTAAACATATAAAAATTTTATAAACCTATGCCCTGAGTACGCATCTATGTTAACGACAATGAATGTATCCTCTTTTTATGTAAACATGTATATCTTGAAATAGAAAAACTATTTTCCCAAAAGAGAAATATAGAACACTATATAATACATATATATTTACCTTTAAATATTCTTCATTAATGGGTACATTAAAATATAAGTTTATTTTAAGTATGTTAGACAGCATTCTATTCTCTATGTTTATTCTAATAAAAGGAGTTATGAAAGATATTAGAACTCAATAATTTGACATTATTTTGTAAACACTTAAATGTGTGTTAGGCATATCTGTAAATCCTCAAGTGAATAAGACTTTTCCTTCTGTATAAGATACAGGAAAGGGAAAAGGATGGTATCTTTGACAAGACACTTTTCAAATGGAAATAAAACGGAGATTATCTAATCAGTTATCCTTGTGGTGGATGGATATACACCTGCACTGAATCTCAGATTTAGGAAATGACGGAGCCAATCATCTTTATGGGTTTCATGACTGAGCCACAGCAAAATGATTTCCTGAGATCAATATGTGGTTGAGGGAAAGCTGTTTTCAATGGGAACAGGAAGCTAGGAGCTAACCTGTTTCTATGGTAACCAGAGCAGCAGCTACCCAACAGCTGTAGGGAAAAAAAAGGGCAGAAAGTTATAAGTGTGAAAAAAACAAACAAGAAAAAAATCAATACTGGTTTACCTCATTAGTGTAATGGTCCTTAGAGTACAATCACAATGAGGGCAGACATTTTGTTTCTCCCCCGCCCTCTCCCCAGGGTTTTTAGCAATCAGTACCTTATCTTTCCTCCAAACCTCAAAATCTAAAAGCTGGAAAGAAGTTTGGACACTAGCTAGCCCAATGTGTCATTTTCTTTTTTCCAGAATAAGTCAAAGGAAAGCAAGACTCAAGAAGATGAAGTAAATTCTCCAAGGTCACACCACTGGTTGTGAAATCTAGTTTAGTGTGTGGGTCTCATATATCCCACCCAGGCAGTTTTCCAATACTGCTTCCATATATTCTCTCCTCCTGCTCTCTCCTCCACCTAAATACCCACAGTTTAGTCACTTTCTGTGAAAACATTGACTATATGATATTAAAATTAATGACCACCCTTCAACCTATAAGTAAAAGCAGTGCTATCTATTCATATATATTTATATGAGAGAGATTGCTTTTTGAAAAAGAGTCTGAAATTATGTCCTTCATACTGAAAAAGAGTCCTTCATATTTCAAAAAGAAGTGGATTAAGTTTGTATAATATATTGATGGTTATTGTTTACACTACGTTGCCGCTACATATTTCCTTCTGGAGATCTGTGCCTCTCTTTCATCAGTCCTTTAGTGCCCTTTACTATTTCATTTAGACATGTTTTTAAAGGTTGCCATAATAAAAGGATATGACTCGGAAGTTCAAAAAATATGAGGCCTGAGAGTTCATTTTTTGTAGTAGTAAAAATAAATGATAATGATATACATTGTCAAATGGGAAAGGTTGACCTGCATGTTTCTATATAAGGCTACACATTCCTTGTGTTCAGCTGCTTTGAAAATAAGGCTCTCAATAGAGAAGAATTTCTTTGACTTGCATTAGTTTTGTCAACTCAAGTCTACAAATGAGCTTTTAGCAAAATATCACAGAATAAAGTCATACCTAATCTTTCCAACTACATTCACCTTTGGCATGCCTAATACTCAGCAGTGAATTAAATCACCTAGTTTGTGATCAAATACACAACTGAATATATAATTTTCTATTGAACTTACTTGATTCTTTTTTTTTTTAATTCACATCCAGGTGAGTTAGCATATAGTGCAACAATGATTTCAAGAAGGAAGAACTTATTCGATTGTTTTAATGATATATTGAATTAGTTACTCTCTGAACCTATCCAATATTCAGAATAGAAGTATAAAGTTAATTACTTTGTGAGCTCTACAGTTAGCGGCCTGGAAACAGTCAAAGGACACTTACATGTTTATATGGGCAAATGCAAAAACACCAAACATTACAGCACATTTTTTTCAGGGGTCTGAAGTTTGGATTAGTATTGTCATATAGTTGGCCCTGACTTTTAATTAAAATGGAAAGGAGATGAGGACCCTAAATAATTTGGTTGTTTTGTATAAGTACAGCCTTCATCACATTGCCCAACAATATTACAAAGACAGAGCCTATAAATTATTGTAAAAACAGAAAAACCAAGATAACACTTTCATCATAAAATAAAGACTAACAATACCTTAACACCACCATTTCTAAATAGAATGTCTTCCTGAATGTGTCAGGCAATATTTCCATTTTTTTTTGAAGAAAATTTATCTATAATATCCCTGGAATTTTTTTTGCATTTCTTAATTTAATAATGTTTTTAGAAAATGTTTTATTATAAATAGAGTGGTGAGCTTATTGAGGGCAAAAGACTATATCTTCTCCATGTATTCTGATAACTGACATAGTTGAGTGGCTGCATAACCAATACTCACTAATTAAATATTCTAAAAATTCTAATAATTGACAATAATTTTTTATGAACAAGCTATATTTGGCCAATAATACTTTAAACTTCAGCAATACTTACAAAAGAAATATTAATACTTTTTTTTTTAATCTTAATATGTGACTCAAATAGTCCATTCCTTATTATAATTTTTTAACTTAAGCGTTACACTCAAATCTGGCACACAGTTATTTAGATCACTTCTTTCCTATTTTATCTGTGGTTTGAGGAAGAGAAAAAAATAATCCACAAAAAGTAAATTAAATATGTACAATTCTGAATCCAATTCTACATATTGAAATTTAAATTTTAATAGTTTCAAGGAGTATATTTTAATAATTCTGTGGAAATAAACTAATTTAAAATTACTAATAAAATGAGTATTTTCAAAATCTAACAAATGATTGATTCCCTATCATAGCCCATGGATGATTCAGGATGATCTGCACATAATGATAAAGGCTGGAGAACACACATAAAATGATCTGGACCCAAAGACCAAAAAGCCAACATCTTAAATGTGGTTCCACGGCAGTTATTCTTTCTATGCTCTTTACAGGTAAAAGAAAAACAAAATGCCCTATCACCTAACCAAAGATAAACAAGTGACCGAGGAAGAGCGAGGAGAAACATAACTGCTTTCAGCTCCTTAATATTGGGAACAAATTACTTAAAATATTTTGATTCTGGTATGTTGACCTTATCTTATTTTTTTTTCACTTCTAAAAAATCCAGAAGTTCAATCAAAGAATTTCGGCCTGGTACCTGTCCACTTACCTACGATATAATGTTTTCAGAAGAAAGCACATACAACCTTCATTTCTCTTAAACTTAGATATTAAATTGGGAAATATACAATGCAAAACATTTTCACAAATACATCTATGCATCCTTGATTTTTGCTATTTGTAAATTTCACCCAATGGCATCAACAGAATAATTTCTCCTTTTATTTCCTGATCTCATTTTTTTTCAGAACAGGTTTCCATGACCACTTATATTTGATTTCTTATAAATTTCTATTTGGAATACTATTCTTACAAATTCATTTAAGTATAAAATATAAACTTTTTTACCAAGTTAACCTGAACAATTTTGACCTTTTGAATATGTATTTACATCATAAATTTAAAGCAATAGAGGAGGGAGAAATGCCAACCAAAACAAAAAGCAAGAATACAATGTTACAAAATTCAGCTAATTATCTATCCAGTTCCTAGCACTGTGGTTTCATTCTGGCACTTTAGTTCATAAAAGTTAGAAATAAAACATATCTGTTATATAATTGAGCCAATCTCCTCAATATTGGGAAAAGATAGGGACATTGATGACAGGTATAACAAATTGAAATAGGAATTCAGCCAGTTAAAATTGTTCATCTCAAGTATATCAATAAAAGATGAACTAATGCAAAAAAAGTAAAGAGGGTTTATAAAAGTTAAATACTTAACTTCTACTAAGAATGAGACTTGTGGAAGTAAGACCACAGCTGAAGCAATCCACTTGATAATTGACTTATGTCTCCTAGAATCATGTCCATGCAAAATATTAATTTCATCCTGTTGACCTCCCAATGTAATATTATTTATCAAACTAGTCAGATAACATTAAGTCAGGCCATCATCTGAACTAAAAATGTTCATATAAAAATATTAAATCACATTTCAGTAAAATGGTGACTTCTGATTACTCTTTTTAGGCAACCCCCAATAACTTGAAAAGGGATTTCCCTGAAGACAAGCCCCACAAATGTTAGCCAATCTGAAAGATAGCAAAACATCACATATCAAATGGTCAGTAAAAATGCGAAGTTCAAACAGGTTCAAGAAGTTAATTCAAATCCTGTATTTTGACTCTAATGGTGGGTGGTACAGGGTAAAACCTCTACCAAAGACCTCTACCGAAGGTCATAGATGACCTTTCAAAGTTAGAATTCTAGTAAGCGTCTTATCCTGCATTAAATCTCAAGAGCAACATGATCTGCAGATTTCATAAACCAGTCAGTTATAATCAGTGGTTATGGTAAAAAGGGCCTGGGGAAGACGTCATGAGACCTCCAGCATAATTTTGGATCTGCGATTAACTTGCTGTATGACCTTGGCCATCACTTAGCATCTCCAGTCTTCATTTTCCTCATCTATAAAATAAAGGGTCTTCATGAAGTGACCTCAAGGAAACTTTCCAGATCTATGATTCTCACCTGATTCTACTTCTAATGGCTCTTTGACCTTGTGTTAATCTCTAATACATCTGTGTTCTTTCCTCACCTAAAATGGCTACATGTCAAACCCTACTACTGTTAAAATGAAATCTTAGGAACATTTTTTTAAAACTATTTTCAAGTTAATAGTCTACCCTTTGATCAATAATCAATAAAATCAATTTCCATAGCAATAATAAAAATGAAACACCATCTTAAAGTTTTTGCTAGGTAATCTAGGCCACAATGAAATCTATTATATTATCATGAGGAAAGATAACAAAACATTCTGTCTTTTTTTATAGCGTGCAATCTGGGGAAAAAAAAAACCACATGATGAGCCTGAAAACAAATTCAGATTATCTTTTTAGCCACCAAGTGGAAAGAGTACTGTGGCACTCAGCTGGAATAAAAAACAAAAAAACAAAAAAACAACAACAAAAAACCCAACCACAGATGTAATGGTCATGAGTCTTTGATTTAATTTAAGTAAATATGCACTTGTTTTTGTTTTTGTTTTGAAATCCAACTCTTGTTGAATTTATAGAATGGTCTTAACAGGAAGAGCTCAGAGTTGAAGTTATTAATTCCATATTCAAACACTAAAATTTATGTATGCATTTAAATGCCAGATCCAACAGAGGAGCAATGCTTAAAATTGTCTCATTCATATTCTATTTCAAACTGAAAACAAAACATATCCTCAGACTTCTACAGTGGTATCAGAGGCACATCTTCTGACAAGTTATCAGATAGACAGCTGCACAATATCTCAGATGCAGAGACTTCTGACATACAGAAAAAGACAATAATGAGGATGGAGCCATAGTGAAGCTGCCTTGGGGGTATTTTTTCCCAGTGTCAGAAGCAAACCAGACACATGCAGTTGCAAAGATTTAACTAAATACAGTACTCTGTGCTCATGTATAATTAAAAAACATTCACATACTGTATAATTTTTTGGTTATTTATATTTCTTTTATTCCCTTTAAACTGGAGAAACCAGTATTGGTTACTTTTATAGTCCCTTCATGGGATTCTGAAAAATTAATTGGGAGTCTCAAGGACTAAATTTAAACTGTCATTCAAGCTAGAAACTGAAAAGAAAAAAATTGAGGATGGACTCACAATCGGAAGAGTAAAATAAAGTTTGCCACAATCTAAATTACCCAGATTTAGACCATCGGACTAACCTAGCATCACCAAGTGACCAATTCAGAGTCAACCTGTAAGAAACACAGATACAGCCCAAGGGGAAAACGACCAGCTCCCAATTTCAACGTGCAGGTGGGGTCCCTGCTCAACTCACTGGGACAAACAATTCAGCTTTCTTCCCCCTTGGAAGGAGACAGGCCCAAATAGCACTCAGGAGAGTCTCTTCACAAAGTGACCCCGCTGGCCCACCCTCTCCCCACCCAGCCACACAGGTATATTCCATTTTCCCTTCTCTGTCTTCAGATTAGATCCCTAATTGGAGCCACTGCTCTGAGTGGGTCAGATGTGGAGTGTCAGGCCTTCCTTACTGAAAATGTCAAATCGTGATGACCAGAAGGCCTAAAGAAACAGCCAAACTAACGAAAAAGTTGGAACAAAAGAGTCAGGAAAAACAAAACAAAACAAAACAAAACCCTCAAGGTGAAGCGCGACACCCGTTTCAGGACAAGGTTCCGGACAGACTTGCACCGAGAGGTCGACCTTTGCCCTTCAGTTCCCATCTGCTAGAGTAAATCTGTTTGAGTTGAGGACAGGTGGAGGATGGAGGGGGCGGGGAGGATGGCGGCCAGGGTCCCGGAGTTTACCTTGCACCAGACGGGCTGCTAATCTCATCCTTAGGGAGCCCAGGTTCCCTTCTACCTCCCACCCCCTCCCGCACCCCAGAGGCCCTTGGTGGAAGAGAACCGAGAGTTGGGAAGGAGCTGGAGCAGAGGGAAGGGGGCGGTTCTGGCCTTACCCTGGCGGCTCTGGACGAGTAGGGGTCCTCGAAAAGGGCCCACATGCGGGGCTGCAGCCTCCTCCAGCGGCCAGACTTGCCGTCGGGGCCCCCCAGGCCCGCGGCGTCCTCGATGCCCAGCCTCTTGGCCGCCAGGTCTTCGTCGTCGCCGGGGTCGCCGCCGATGAGGTCGGGGGTCTCGAAGATGTCGAGCGCCTCCTCGGCGTCGCGGTGCTGCCGGTAGGTCATCCAGCAGCAGGGCTCCACGTCCGTCTCGTCGATGCCCCAGAAGGCCAGCTCCTCCTCGAAGAGCGGCCCGCACACGTCGGCGGGGCAGTGCAGCTTGCCGGTGCGGTAGTAGTTGAGCACGTAGGCAAAGACGCCCGGGTGCCGGTCGAAGAAGAACTCGCGGCCGCCGCCGCGGGGGCTGCAGTTGCCCGCGCCGCCCTCAAAGCAGCCGCCCGGCCCGGGAGACAGTGGGGGCGGTCGCGGCGGCGGCGACAGCGAAGGGGGCGACGGCTGCAGCTTGTCGCCCGCCGCCGTCAGGCAGTCGCCCGGGGGCTCGGAGGCGGCGAGCAGGGCCAGGCGCGTCCCAGGCAGGGTCTTGAGGGTGCTGCGGTAGGTCTCGTGTCGGGTGCCCCCGACATTGAGGATCACCCTCTCGTTGTTCTCGATCTTGCCCATCTCTGTGGCTCAGACATGACTGGGGGGGAGGCGAACACAGCGCCAAGTTAAAGATCTCGGCCGTCAGAGCCGCGCCGTGACCCCCACCCCCACTCCCAGCGCGAGTCCCAGGAGGCAGGGCTGGAGACGGGCGAGGGGCAAAGGACCCTCCCAGGAGGAAACGCGCGCTCAGCTCTGTCCCCGCCTCTAGC